>NC_062551.1:138767494-139077128 GCF_016906955.1 Phacochoerus africanus | reverse complement strand
CTTTGCAAAACATACAAATTATTTCATTTTTTGCCTAAATGTCTAGCAACATCTCTTAATATTTCCCCAGACTCGGTGAGGAGATGGACATGATATGTTTTATCTTCACTATATCTTCATTTCATGGGATATCGTTAGGTCATGCCATATACCTATTATTATACCTATTACTACTTATTAGGAGTCTTAAATTAAGAAATTACTAAGGTGTCTGGTACAAATATTTTCACAAATATCTGTATTTTACTCATTTCTTTTCAATAAATCATCATAAAACAACAAAATGGACTAAAAGTAAAATTATAACCTCCAGCGTAGGGTCACCTTTTGGTTCTGATCATGGCAAATTAATAGATATCTGACTTTTCTTTCATTAGCAACAAGCACAGGACAAACTCTTGTATTCAGGAAATTTACAGCAGACAGTGCACAGTAGTTATAAACCTTGAAAGAAGGAAACACGTGAATTTAGCTCCATAAGCGTAATGGCTTTCTGCCTGATAGCACTTTCCAAGCTATGCACATAGACATGGAACTCAAGGACTATGGATCTTGCTATTTGGAAAAAACAAAGGTTCGATATCAGTGCTGTGAAGGTGGTGAGGTGTGTCAGGGCAGAGTACAGAAAACAGGGACATTCTTAGAAAAGGAGACTCAGAAATATGTATAGCTTCTATTAACTCTTTGGCCAAACATTAATCTTTATATGCATAGGCTTACTTCTTTTTTCTGGTTATGTCTTACTTTTCCCTTGAGAAAATAAAATATACCTAGAGAATCCAAAGGTCAGAATTATTAAAGTCATTCTGGAGTTCCCGTCGTGGCGCAGTGGTTAACGAGTCCGACTAGGAACCATGAGGTTGCGGGTTCGGTCCCTGCCCTTGCTCAGTGGGTTAACGATCTGGCATTGCCGTGAGCTGTGGTGTAGGTTGCAGATGCGGCTCGGATCCCGCGTTGCTGTGGCTCTGGTGTAGGCCAGTGGCTACAGCTCCGATTCGACCCCTAGCCTGGGAACCTCCATATGCCGCGGGAGCGGCCCAAAGAAATAGCAAAAAGACAAAAAAAAAAGTCATTCAATTGTGGGCTATAAATACATTTAAATAATGAGTGAATAGAAGGTAATATCACTAGAGAGATGGAAAAACAATACAAAGGGATAACTAAATACAAATTCTATATTTTAAAGATGTAATATCTGATATTTAATAAAAATTAATGGAAGGGCTTACATAAGAATAAGCACTACAGAATAAAAGATAAATTAACTAAAGACAAAAAAAAACATCCAGACTTAGGCATAAAGAGAAATAAAGGCTGAAAATAAATTAGAAAGCACTTCAGTAATATGAGGGATATTATCAACCAGTTTAACAAACATGATTGAGGTTTTAGAAATATAGGAATGAGAGAGAGATATTTTGCTAAGATAAATATTTCAACATAAATCATCCCAAAATTTTACAAATTTGATGGACACCATAAATCTTAATACCCAAGAATCTAAATTAAACAAAACTGGGGTCAACACACAGAGCAACACACATAAACATGTCAAAGTCAACTACTGAAACCAAATTTAAAAAGAACATTTTTAAAAGAGACAGAACATAAAAGAAACATTGCGTTTAGAAGAGAGTAAAAAGAATGTCCATTAACTCCTGATAAAAACCAACATGAACCCTAAAAAGAAAATAATGGAATGGATACTTCACATTACTGGATACTTCACATTGCGTTTAGAAGAGAGTAATAAGAATGTCCATTAACTCCTGATAAAAACCAACATGAACCCTAACAAAAAAAAATAATGGAATGAATGCTTCACATTACTGGATACTTCACATTGCGTTTAGGAGAGAGTAAAAAGAATGTCCATTAACTCCTGATAAAAACCAACATGAACCCTAACAAAAAAAAATAATGGAATAGATACTTCACATTACTGGGGAGAAAAATTAATATTCCCTATAACAAAAATGCTTTTCAAATATAAGGGGAAAATATCTTCAGGTAAATAAAAGGTGAGAGAATTTATCACTAACCAAACAGGACAACAAGAAATAAATAACAAAGTTCCTTAAGGAAAGGATACCAGGTAGATGACTGGAAAACCCAGGCATACATAGAAGAATCTTTGTCTCCAAAATAGTGTTCTTGGTATAATGGTTAGCATAGCTGGCTTCCAGAAACAATAAACATATATGGGGGGGGATTGAGATGACACTTGAACTCATCTTCTCCCATGGGGACACCAAATTACAACTTCATACAGAGCAACTGTCAGTGAGAATGACCCGAAGACAAGTAGAAAAGATTTCGCACAACTAAGGATATAAAGAAAGAACTACAGTGAGAACAGTTGGTGGGGTAGAGATTCAGTCTAGTCAAGACTCCAGGTCGGTAACCCACAAATGGGAGGAGTATCACAGCAACAGAGGTCCTCCTCAAGGATCTAGGGGTCTGAGCCCCCGTCAGGGTCCCTGTACCAGGAAGATGAGTCTCCAGAATGCCTGGCTTTGAAAACCAGTGGGCTTAAGTTTTGGAGAACAAGAGGGGCTATAGGAAACAGAGCCTCCATCTAAAAAAATCACAAACACTCTGAGTCCTAATGTGGAGGCATTTATAAAATCAGTAAGTCATGGGGATGCAGTATCTAGCATAAGGAATATGGTCAATAATATAATAACTTTATATGGAGACAAAGGGTAAATAGACTTACCGTGGTGATTATCTTGTAATGTATTTAAATGTTGAATCACTGTGTTGTACACCTGAAACTAACATGATACTGTACATCAAATATATTTCAATAAAATATAATTTGAATTTTAACTTGATTTTAAAAATTGATATGCTTCCACTAAAAACTGCTAAAAGATTGAATAGAATTAATAAAACAAACATAAGAGATCTCTGAAAAATAAAGAGAAGATAAATAGTCCATGATCTTGGGACTCAAGGAATGACACAATAGTGATTTTCCTAGGTTTTCTTTTTGCCACACAAATCTTAGAATAGGAGCTGAATAAGCTGGCAGCTGTGAAAGACAAACAGTAATAGAAAAGAAAAACCACAACAAAATTGTTCTCTGTAGCCAGAGAACTTATTAAGGAACAGCTCAGAAAGACAGAGGTATTTTAGATAATAATCACTAAAGTCTAGCCAAAAAGTAAACAAGCAAACAAATTAGAAAACAGGAAAAAAAACTGTGATTGAGCCCAAACCTTTGCTAGCCAGGGGAAAACAAAGAGCCTAGAATTCCACTTCCAAGAGACTGTGACAAAATGATCCAACATCCTCACTGGAGTTATTCAGAGAACACCAAGAAGGAAGCCAAAATTTTCTTTCTCATCAACTAGTAATAATCCCTCCCCACTGACATGTAAGTGGAGACATAAGATGTCACTGTGCCCCTATGAGAATGACTAAAAAAATGTTGCAACACCAATGCTGGAGGATGCAGAGAAGAAACTGAATTACTCATAAAATGCTGGTAAGAATGAAAAGTGGTACAGCCAATTCTGGAAAATAATTTGACAGCTTTGTCAAGAACTAAACAAATGACTACTGTACAACCCAATAATTATTCTCCTAGGCATTTATTGCAAAGACATAAAGACATGTTCAGACAAAAAGCTGCACACAAATGTTTACAGTAGCATTAGTTGTAATAGTTCCAAACTGGAAAGAATTCAGATTTCTCTCAAAACGTGAAAGTTTGGTACATCCAAACCAGGGAACATTGCTGAGCAATAAAAACCATCAAAATATCAATATGGGCAACAATCTGCATAGATCTTCAGAAATATGCTGCAAGAATTGGCTAACTGAAAAAAAGCCAGTGCCAACAGGTTGATTATTTTACAATTCCATTTAAATGGTTTTCTTGAAATGAAGAAATTTTAGAGATGGAAAGCATATTAGTGATTCCCAAGGGGTTAAGCGGGGATGGAGTGGGAGGGAAGTAGGTATGCCTACAAAATGACAAGTTGAGGGTTACATATACTGATGGAGATGTTCTGTATACTTACTATGTACATATCAATATCCTGGTTGTGCTATAGTATAGTTTTGGAAAATGTTATCATTAGAAGAAACTGGATAAAAGATACATGGAATCTCTGTACTATGAAAACTGCCAGGAATAATATGAAAATTTTCACTTGTACAACTTTTGAATTTTACATCATGTGCATGTATTCCTTATTTTAAAATAAAATAGATTTAAAACTGTGTCAAAACAGAACATAAACTCCATTTTGATTAAGCTAAGTGTATAATATCTATTTGTTGGAATGGTTACTGATGGGACAGGAACAAAGTGAGAAGACAGAGAGATCCTTGGAAGAAGTTTCTCAAGTGGAAAAAGAAGCTGATTTCAGAGAGTACCAACCACGATACTTCTTAAAAGTGAGGGCAGCAATTTATATATTGATTAATATTCAAATTAATTAATGTAGATGTGTTTAGCTCACATTTTAAAAAGCATATCAGATTATACCATAACAGAACTCATAGCTTTGTAATATATACATGTCATATTAAAATGATCAAGAAGTCTTGAAAATAAACAGATGTGCAGAAGTATACACAGAAAATTGAAGGCAATAATTTTACTCTCAGACATGGTTGAATTCAGTACAAAAGAGTGTTATGGGAAAAGTAGAGAATCTTAAAATGCTAAAAAAGATACAACTCAAAGACGTAAGAGTTAATGTGTATGAATTTTTTGCAATACAGCAACATTTGCAAAGCTGAAAACAGAAAATTAAAGGAGAACTAGACAAAACATACTTACAATGGGAGATTTTAAGTCACAACTAACTTCTCTTAATCTAGTACCAATTACATAGGCAAAAAAAAATAGAATGTAATTCTAAATAATGATAACTAAAAACAAAGACCTAGTTAGAGGGTTCAGAGCCCCTAGAGGTGAGGATAACACTAGAAGAACAGAGCCTAGCTTTTTTTTTTTTTTTTTTTTGGTCTTTTTAGGGCTGCACCCACAGCATATGGAGATTCCCAGGCTAGGGGTTGAATCAGAGCTGCAGCTGCTGACCTACACCACATCAGAGCCGCGTCTATGAACTAACTACACCACAGCTCAAGGGCAATGCCGGATTCCCAGACCAGTGAGCGAGGCCAGGGATCACATCTGCATCCTCATGGTACTAGTCCTCTGAGGCTTCCTTTCCGCTGAGCTGCAATGGGAACTCCCTGATGTATTTCTTGTTATTTAGAAGAGGATGATGAGGATAGTGTTCCCTAACCTCTCTGTGCTCACCTACAAATATAAATTACAACATCGGCTTGTTCTCACTCATTTGGTGCTTCTGATTCCAGTCCTGCCTTCTAGGGAAGGCAAACACTGCTCTGTGGTTAAATTGGTGATGGTGCATTTAGAACATTTATGGTGAGGAATAACAAGAGTTCTGGAGCATTCTGAACTCTGCTCTGCTATTTCTCTAGCTATATTTTTTTCCCCCCATCAAGACCTTTGTTATATCTGCATAAGAATTTACACACAATGTGGGGTTTCATGTTTATGGAGTTACAGAGCTTAACTGGACTACCCCAGGGTTTGAAAGATTTTCTACTTGGAGACAACAAACAAAAGTTCACCAGTAATCCTAATGAAAAAGTAACCAGTAACCCAAGAGTAGACAGTGTGGCTGTAGTGTCCATTAGCCCAGAATTGTCTAGAGTGGCTGCTAAAGCCTCTATGTCTTAAATCTCAGAAGGGGACTGAAGAGCTGTAGTGGTTCATTAGTCCAGGATGCAGCAAGATATTGGAGGCACCTGCTTCGTGCCTCACAGGACATGGTACCATAGCTATAGATTATAAGAGACTAAACCCCCCAAAGAAGCAGTTTATTTGAAAAACATGAAGATATGCCATGAAAGAAAACTCCTGGATGGTGACACTTTTCATAACTAGAAGAACAGGAGGCCAAATTCTTTGAGAATATTATAAAACATATGTGCATGATTTCTGAAGTCTGGAGAAACTGATAAAATTATAAAAATCAGTGAGACTAGCTGAGATGTTCTTCATAGCAGTAAGGTAGATGGACCAATACTAAACTTACACTGGATTTCAGAACTTTAAGAGGAGAATACAGACAAGGAGCCGGTCTGGGACCTGAGCTTGCATCCCTCTCCCTGGTGAACAATTAAAACATTTTTGAACTAGCTGGATACTAGTTTACCTGGCTAGTATTTTGTTTGTTCTATCTGAAATATACTTGCTAGCTTTTTGCCACTCTTTCATTTTGATAAGGATGCTTTGAGTATTTGAGTGCTATATTGGTTTTCTATTGCTATGTCAATGTAACTGCAAACCCAAGAATCTTAAAACAATACTCATTTATTAGCCCCAATTTATGTAAGTCAGAAGTCCCAGCACAGCCTGGCTAGGCTGTCCACTGAGCTTCTCACAAGACCCAAATCAACTTGTCTGCAAGTCGTTTCCTCATCTGGAGTTCTGAACCCTTTTCCAAGCTCATTCAGGCTCTGGACAGAATTCAGCTTTTTGTGGGTATCAGATCAAATCCCTATTCCCTTGCTTACTATCAGGCAAGGACTGCTCTCAGGTCTTACAGGGCACTCTCAGTCCCTTTCTGTGTTGGCCCTTCCAACTTTCAAGTGAGCAAAGAGAATATTTTGTTCAGAATGTTCTTCAAGTTTCAAATCTCTGAGTCCTCTTCTACCACCAGATAGGAAAAAAATCTCTACTTTCAAAAGACTCATGTCCATCAGGCCCACCCAGATAATCTCTATGTTAAGGTCAATTGATTTGGAACCTTCATTACATCTTCAAAATCCCTCCAGAGCTGTACCTAGATTAGTACTTGACTGAAAAACCAAGATCAGTTGTTAGAACTCTGTGATTTGGGAATCTCAGAGACCATCTTAGAATTCTGAGCATCACATGCAAGAACAAGTGGATTTTTATATGGTTCGCTTTTCGATTCAGTGGAATACATTGGCCAAGAATGAAATGTATTTTGCCCAGATTGTACAACTGAAACAATAACTTAGATTAGAAAAACAAAAACACTTGATCTTAGAGGATAGCTAGCTCAGGCAGTTGTGTTACCCAAAATCATTTCTTTTTTTTTTCTTTTTTTTTTTTTTTGTCTTTTTGCCTTTTCCAGGGCCGCACCTGCGGCGTATGGAGGTTCCCAGGCTAGGGGTCTAATCTGAGCTGTAGCTGCCAAGCCTACACCAGAGCCACAGCAACGTGGGATCCGAGCTGCATCTGCAACCTACACCACAGCTCGTGGCAACGCCGGATCGGTAACCCACTGAGCAAGGCCAGGGTTCGAACCCGCAACCTCATGGTTCCTAGTCAGATTCGTTAACCACTGAGCCATGATGGGAACTCCTCAAAATCATTTCTAAATTTAGTATCCTGGAGTTCCCATCGTGGCACAGTGGTTAACGAATCCGACTAGGAACCATGAGGTTGTGAGTTCGGTCCCTGCCCTTGCTCAGTGGGTTAACGATCTGGCGTTGCCGTGAGCTGTGGTGTAGGTTGCAGACGTGGCTCGGATCCCGAGTTGCTGTGGCTCTGGCGTAGGCCGGTGGCTACAGCTCCAATTCGACCCCTAGCCTGGGAACCTCCATATGCTACAGGAGCGGCCCAAGAAATAGCAAAAAGACAAAATAAATAAATAAATAAATAAAATAAAATAAATTTAGTATCCTGACTGACTAGTGGAAGAGTTAGTGCTTAGAGCTTTAGTGTGGACCACAGAGGCTTAAATAAGAAAATAGTCCTGATGTTCTCTTTTACTTGACACCTTATCAGTGACTGAATGGATATCACCACTGGCACTTAGTACGGGGGCTTGGCCTTTTATTTTTTATGTACAGATGGAAAGGAAAACAAAATCAATTTACCTTTATTACAGGGTATCACTGAGTTAGATAAACTATAGTAGCACTCTTGGTGGATGTACCATTGACATGAAGATGGCTTTTTGACGACAGCCTCTGCTGAGAAAATTGCTTTCAGTGCCTTGAACACTATCTGAACACAACAAACTAAAGATGAATGGACTTTGATGGAAGATATAATCTAAGACACTACCACCCGAATATTCATCTTGGGAGCTATCTAAACTATAACATAAGAACATTAAAGGTGAGCTGTTAAAACTATGCAGGAAGTTCAACACCTGATTAGTCACTTTGGGTATTGGAGAAGGCACATCTCAGGCCCTGGAATTCCATAACAATCTCTATGTCAAGTCAACAGACACATGGTCAAATGTGAGTGGAAATCCTTATAGCAAAAAACTCTGAACACAGTGCAGACAAATAACAAAAACAGGTTCATTCCTGCAATCCTCTCTGTTCATTTTTACCACTGCACTCAGCACTAACTACAACTCTACTTCAAATTATTTCTCACCCAAATTATTGCAATAGCTTCCTAAATTGCCTCCCCGCTTTGCCTTGCCTTCTTACAATCTATGCTCCATTCAGCAACCAATGTAATCTTTTAAAAATGTGTGTCAAAGCGTCTCACTTATCTGCTTGAAATCCTCTCTGATTTCCCATCTTGCTCAGTGAAGTGCAAGATTCCTACTCAGAGCTCTCAGTATCTGGGGCCTGTTCAAGTGCCAGCCCTATTTCCTGCTGTTTTCTTTTTCCCCTTCCTCGGTCTGCTTCAGCCACGTAGGACTTCTTATTTTAAAGAGAATGTACCAGGTAAGCTCTAGGTGCAGAGCATTGTGCTGTTTCCCACTCCTGGATTTCTCTTATCCCTTATACCCCAAAACCTCACTTCCTTACTCCTTGCGGTTTTTTTTTTTTCCTCAAATTCCACCTTACTTAAAATGGAAGCAGCACTTTTTCAGAAATCTATCCTATTTCCTTGTTTTATTTTCTCCTTAGCATTTAAGAGGATTCATATCATGTGTTACTTTGCAATTGGGGGTCTGTCTCCTCCTTCCTTTTTTCTTTTTTCTTTTTCTTTTAAGGGCCACACCTGCAGCATATGGATGTTCCCAGGCCAGAGGTTGAGTCAGAGCTGCAACCTCTGGCTTTTGCCACAGTCAAGGTAACACAGGATCCAAGCTGCATCTGCAGCCTACACCACAGTTTGCAGCAATGCTGGATCTTTAACCCAATGAGCGAGGCCAGGGATTGAACCCACATCCTCATGGACACTTGAGTTTTTAACCTATTGAGACACAACAGGAACTCCACCTCCTTTAAAATATAAGCTCTCTGGAGTTCCATGGTAGCCTATTGCTTAAGGATTCAGCATTGTCACTGCTGTGGTGTGGTTTCAGTCCCTGCCTGGGGAACTTCTGCATGCTCTGGGCGTGGCAAAACAAAACAAAACTCTCTGAGGGCACAGTTTTGCATGTTTTATGCCCTGATGAGTTACCAGCTCCTAGGGCAAAGTCTGGCACAGTTAGCTTGTAACTATTTGTTGAATGAATTGAGTTAATAAACAAAAGGTAGCATCTCAAATCACAGAAATCTAATCGCTTGCCCAATAAATGATATTAGAACAACACCATAGCCATTTCAGAAAAACAAAATTGGATCCATACTTTACACCTTATAACCTGATAACTTCCAAAAAGTCAAAGATATAAATGTAGAAGAAAAACCATGTAATACTAGAAGAAAATTTAGGGATATTATTTTACATTTCTGAGTGAAGAAGCATTTTTAACTATGACATAAATTCCAAGAGATTGGAATAAAAGAGATGATTTATAAATTGTATCACAAAACCTAAGCTCTAACCTTAGGGCAAACACTATAATAAATAGACTCATAAGGCAAATGATAAAGTAGGAAAATATTTACAATTAACAGAGTAGAAAAAACTACTAGTCTTCCTAATATGCGTGCCTATAAGTGGATATGAAAATGGCCAGTAGAATTATGGGCAAAGGATATTAACAAACAGTTCATTATAAAGGAGACATGAAGGGCTTTTCAATGTGAAAGGAAGCACAATAAGTGAAGAGTAAAATCCAAATATATAGGGATTCAGTAAAGACCTGAGCTTGATAACAACTTTATTGTCAAGGAGGTAGGGAAACAGTCTCATTACATGGTGGTAAGAATATATATATTAATACAATGTCTATGAAGGAAAATTTAGCAAGATCTATCAAAATTATAAATTTGTGTGCCCTTTGTCTCTGCAATTCCATTTCTCTAAAACACTTCAGATATTCTAGTACCTCCACAAAATTATGTATATTCAAGTGATAAGTATATTCATTAAAGCATTGTGTGTAATAGAAAAATATTAACTTATTTTTTTTCTGTCTTTTTAGGGCTACACCTGTGGCATATGGAAGTTCCCAGGCTAGGGGTAGAATTGGAGCCAGTGGCTGCCAGACTACACCACAGCCACAGCAATGTGGGATCCAAGCCATGTCAGTGACCTACACCATAGCTCATGGCAATGCCGAATGGTTAACCCACTGAGCAAGGCCAGGGATCAAGCCCACATCTTCATGGATGTTTGTTTGTTACCACTGGGTCACAAGGAGAACTCCCTAACACCTTTTTAAATGTATGCTATATAGGGAACTAGGCTAATACATTGCATTAAAGTAAACAAAAAGAAAGAAAAGTCTTCATATTTAATATGCAAAATGAAATCCAAGTAGAGAAGCTAATTCTAAAACAGAGAAATGTAATTGTGTTAAGAAAGCAGAGGGGAAAAAAAGGCATCTTTGTATTTTCTTTTATATATGTCTGGAAAATTTGGGGAAAATATTTAGGATATTAAAAAAAATAATAAGAGCTACCTGTATGACCAGGTAATGAAATGGTTTGATAGAGCAAAGGTGAAGAGGGAAAGTTTTTCTGCATAACTCAATTTTGAACCGTGTAAATATTAATTGTTAAACTGTGTGAATTTTCCTATTTAAAAACATATATAAATATTGAATTTAAAAGTAAGCCCTCTACAGAGTACAAACAAGTTGTTCTCATTATACTAAACCCCTTGCCACTCTCCCACATTAGTTCTCAGTCCTTCTTGCTCTTGCATATGTTTCCAAGTCCCAGAAGAATTTTCCAGCACCCGTGGTACAATATCATGTTAGCCAGCAGCTCCTCTTGAAGCACTGCCAATTTCCCACTCACATAGAAAATCAGAAATAGATAAAAACGAATTATAGAAATGAAAACGGAATGAAAACAGAATTCCAGAAACCTAGAGGAATGTCTGCCAACTATAAGAAATATGAAGCTACATTAAAAGGCAGACCTAGGAGTTCCCATCATGGCTCAGTGGAAACAAATCTGGCTAGCATCCATGAGGACACAGGTTCAATCTCTGGCCTTACTAAGTGGGTTAAGGATCCAGCGTTACCATGAGCTGTGGTGTAGGTCTCAGTCACAGCTCAGATCCAGTGTTGTTGTGGCCATAGTGTAGGGCAGCAGCTACAGCTCCGATTTGACCCCTAGCTTGGGAACCTCCATATGCCTTGGGTGTGGCCCTAAAAAGACAAAAAAATAAAAAGATAAAAGGTAGACCCAGCTTCTAACTTATAGCCCAAGAGAGCTTACTTGCAATCATTAAAAGCTATTTTAAACATTATAAAAATTAAAACACAATACACCAGAAGAACAAAGAGGGGTTATAAAGCTTTATTCAATAAACAAAACAATGGGCTATAAATATGTTGAAAGAATTGAGAATATTGTTAGCATATAATAGGTACTCAGTCAATTTCCCTATCTTCTTTATCACATATTCCCATGGATAAAATCAATAAGTGACTTCCTGGCTAGACTACATCGAGACCTTATCAAAAATAAGATAGCTGGTATTTTAGCAAGATCAATATCGTTTTTTAAATTGTTTAATTTTCATTAATTATCACAAAAGAGTATGTCCTATAAAACCTTTCATTTGTAACATATGGTGAAATGTTTGCATCACATGTCATTGGTATCTTCAGATAAATATTCATAAGAGTAAAGAAGCAGTTGTATACATGATGACCAATGTAGCCTTGAGTAGAAACTTTTCAAAATAGAATAGCTAAATTCACTGTTTATTTAATTGAATCGGAAACCTTTTAAAGCTGTCTTCTTGAAAATTCCCAACAAGCAAAGTTTTAATCAGATGGCTTTAAAATAACCTGAAAGCATAGGAATCAATGTATGTCTACATTACTCAGATATTTTTAAAATTAAAGATAAAACTGACTGACAGTTTCTTGCCTTGAATTTTGGAAAGATCTTTCATTTGAAAATGTTTCCAGACATTTAACACGTCCAAAATGTGACAGGATTTATCCTTTCCCAGTTTAGATACCTGATTTGGACTAATGAGGCGAGGCTTTTCACTTGAAAATGTTTCCATTTTGGATTTATTTTTGCTTAATCTTCCTTAGGATCAAGGCGATGACACAGAGTACTCATTTTGACATAACTTTCCCATAACTTTCCCTTGCCTCCTACCCTATACTTAGCATTTTATTGTCTGTTCATTACTTGGGCAGCTATGGCCATTGGGATTATTCATCGGTCGTTGTACTGTTACATAATTTATTTAAAACTCCTGATTCGTGATTCTTGATGTTCATTCATTCAGCATAGCCTTTCCCTTTCCCTCCCCAACCCTAAAGACAACCATTAGAAGAAATTGTCTTGGGATGGTAGCCAACAGAGCCAGGAAAAATAAAAATCCAGACATCCAATAGTAAGCATCTAGCCCTCTTATGTGATATAAATTGTATATCTCCTGGGAAAGCCAGCCATAAGCTTTTGACTGTATGTTTTTTAACCTTCATGTAATAAATCATAGTGATAATTTAATCTGTAGATAATTCTGATAATCTTCCTCAATTGACAGCCCACCTGGAGTTGCATTAGTTCAATAAGTGTAATTTTTGCATAATATCCCAGATACATTTATATGATTAGAAATGACAGCTACTTTTAAAAGAAGAGTAGAACAGCATCAGAAGGGAGCAATAGAGATAGGCTTTCAGCAGGACAAAGCAGATCAGTGATGAAGACGTCATCATTTAATAATTCAGAGTGATTTCTATAAAACACGGAAGAAAAAAGTCCTGAAATGCAAATCTTCAGAAGAGGATGAGAAAGTTTTAAGGTGAGCTCTCTAAGCAAGCCTATTCACAAAGGAAATTGTAGGTTTGGTTGTAAGCTGCATGTGGCACACAAAACTAAGTGACCCTAGCCAAAATTCTGCTGCCAGTTCTTCTGAAATTCCCCTAGCATTTTCTCTTTGACAGTGAGCTGACAGACAGAAACACTTGAATCCCAGCTCATTGACAGACTTTCATTAAAATGGACCTGGGAAACAACAATGTACAGGACACATCCCACCATAATGCAGGGTAATGACAATAACATGATGGAATCATTTATATTAGCATTCAGAAGATAAGACTGCATATAGGACATGCAAACGATTCATTATTGAGTTATTTTACAAAATCAAGAAATTGCAGTATCAACCATCAAGTGTGATGCTGGAATTTTTAAAGACTCTATAACTGTGAGAGTGAGTGAAAAAGCTTATGCATTTTTCCTCTAAAATGTACGCCTGATTCATTGTGTAAACCATGTCTCTGATTACTAGCTTTTTAATGGGATGCATATAATCTAAAGGTGAGACTATACTCATCTCACCAGAAATATTTAGCAGTGAGAATGAAAAAGGTGAATTTTAACTTTGAGTCTTCTAGCCTATATTTGTTTTTCATTAGTTACTCATTGGATTTCTTTATGTAGAATGTTCAAAAGTTAGGTATAGTCTAAGATACTTCCTGGCTTCCCACGTTGTAATTGCCTGTTTGGTTATCACATCACCCAGTGAGGTAGTGTGATCAACAGTTCTTAAAAAAAAACGCACTATTTTATGGCAGACTGTGACACCAACCATATTTTATAGTATTAATAAAATCAGATTTTTCTTCAAACGTTGAGTTTACTTCTGAATAGAACTTTGATGGTGTGGTGAAAGATCACACTCTTGACATTTGAGCTCAAACTGGCTATAACTTAGCAAGAGCTTTGTATCTTTGTGTACATTTGATCTTCAATTTCCTTATCTATAAAGTTAAAGTATCTTTAGCTTTCCTTCCAATTCTGGCATCCTATAATGTTCTGTGGCAAATTTGTATAGAAATGAGCTATTTTATAAAGAGGTTGGTGTAAAAAAGGGCGAAGGTACATAGGAAGAGAAATGTATGATTATGATGGCAGATGATTTCATTGCTAATTATAACTCACTATTGTCATAATTGTGAAACTCAAAATAAGTATTTTAAACTCTTGTTGTCACTGGTCTACTTAATTGTAAAATGTGAAAATGCTCTCGATAAGATGTTTACAACATTGCAATTCACGTCATTTGTGTACCACAAGTTGTTAATGAGGAAAAAATAATGACCACATCAGTGTTTTGCAACATGTCTAAAGGATGGCATGACACACAGCCCAATAACCTTATGCCATTAAGTACTTCAGAAATGTGTATGGGCTTAAAATTTCTATAACCATAGGAAAACATTAGAATTATAGAATTTTAAAACTAGAAGAGCGTAGATGGTGTCCTTTAATTACGTTACATACATAACCTCTGCATATTTCTAATATATCATCATTTCAGTATTACCTTATGTAATCCTGACACCAACCCTAGAGGTAGGTACCCTATATTATACATATTTAAGATAACTTCTCTTGGTTTCTGCACTTGGCCATAGCCATATGCCCATCTCATGGATCCCATAGACAGAGGTGTCTGAAATTCCCTCTTCAGAGTCCCAGCTACCACCTTGAAAATACTGTTACAAATTAAAATTACTTTCATCTAGTAGAGTGACAGTGAGTGATCACCTAAGCATAGGTTAGTAAGGATTCTTGGGCCCTTCTTCAAAAATACTCTTGGATGGGTTAGGGAAAGAATCTTTCAAGTTCTCACTTGAGACCAGGAGGATGACTCCTCCAGGGAAGCAATTGTTAGTTGTTGCCAAGTTTCTTAGACAGACTTATTTAACTTCTGAAAATATTTATTTTTTATTTTTAATATATCAGAAATTATAGTCTTGGGAAATTAAGATGTCAAGACTTTGGATGAAGAAGAGGTGATAATAAATGCAATACCACCAGAGAGCAAGTACATTGAATTGAAGGGCTTAGAGAGTTAAGTTGGTAGGGTCTTAGAGTTAGTGAAAACTGAGTTCATAAATCCATACACCAACCCAAAATAGAGCATGGAAGGAAGATGGGTAGCAGACAGGAGATGGCACAGAAATATTGATATCTGACTATATTGTGTAGTCTCCACTATGAACTTTAGTAGTAGGTTAATCCCTACATAACTAATGTACCTGAGTCTCTACAATCTGCTTATAGTTACCTTAAGAGACAAAAATGAGGTCAATTCTTAAAGATGGATGAGATGGACATACATATCAAACTTTCCTAGTAAACATGGATGTGAAGGGACTCTACAGTGGGGAACCACAGGATTCCTCTTATGGGGATTTGAGGAATGTGACTAAGGACCAAAGTTTCTTTAAATTTCCATGTTCATTCTTAGAAGGGAATCAACCTCAATAGTTAGCCACAAAGATATCAGTCATTGATTAAATTCTGTCAATATCAATAAATATGTCTGGATTTTAGGTCAAGTAACTTAATTTTATGAATCTCAATATCCCACATCTAAAATGAAACAGGGTACCTACCTCTAGGGTTGGTGTCAGGATTACATGAGGTAATCTATATAAGGCAGTGAGAACTGTGCCTGCAAAACAGCAAGAGCTGAATAAATGCCAACTATTATTTACATAGAAATTGTATACCATGCAATTTTTTTTGATGAAGGCTCTCTGGGCTTAAGTTCTGTGGCTTTAGGTTCATGTAACAGGTTCTTCTGAAATAACATTTGACATATTATTTTAGCATTATAGTAGTTGCTTTATTAGGCACTATTCTTTCAGAAACCAAGAATGTGTATGGATTCATTCTAAAGGCATAGAACCATGGCTGTGTGGCAACTGCTGAATTAGACATGCATTGTTCTCAAACACTAAAATCAAATTAAGTGGCTGTACTATTAATAGGACTACTTATTCAGCTCCTTTCCCCTTTAAAGTACTTTATAAACATTAACTAATTAATCCTCACACTCTTATGAGGTAGGTAAATAATTGTTCACTCCCAGTTTGAGAAAACCAAGGTTGAGGTTAAGTGGTTTGCTTGCTCAGGGCAATAAAGTGAGGCAATATTTAAGCCCCAAATTAGGGCATTTTAATTTACATTAATTTATTTTGGACACTGTATTGAATTAATACAATTTATTATATTGTATTACCCTACACTATTTCTGTTATATAACAGATGGAAGAATGCAATTAATTGCTAAGTGAATGACAATAAGTAGAAAATAATATAGAACTACTATTCCCCATGGCTCACTATGACGTTAAGAACTTATAGGCCATGCAGCTAACTAGCCAGAAATTGCCAGTCATTTCATCTGACATCTTGTTCTTTTTTAGGTGTGTGCGCACATGCAAGCGCACACGCGCACACACACACACACACACACACACATCTTATCTCTCTTACTAGAATACAGACTACTTCATGTTGGGAACCATGGCTTATACCTTGATATCTATAAAACCATATATTTGTAAGGTACCGCCTTGGGGGAAGCTAAGTGTTTAAAGAAATAAATCTTTGCCATAGCCTCCCAATTACTTTTTATTTCACTCTCAAACCTCGTTGTACATCTTCTGCATTGCTTTCCTCATTATAAACAGCAGAACATAGCCATCTTGCTCCCTTGCTCAAAATCACAAAAGCCTCCACATTTCTGCCCCCACCTTCAGGTCTTTCTCTGTCTTTTTACAGTAATTTTGTAATGTGGAATTCATTGAAACATATTTATTTTTCTTTTCTTGGCCACATCCGTGGCATGTGAAAGTTCCTAGGCCAGGAATTCAATCCAAGCTGCCCCTATGACCTATGTACACCACAGTGGCAGCAATGTTGAATCCTTAACCCATTGTGCCAGGTCTGGGATTGAACTCTCACTGCCACAGAGACAATGCTAGATCCTTAACCTGCTGCCCCACAGCTGGAACTCCCATTGAAAAATATTTTTTACCATAATGCTTAAAACCCTAGACTATGACTACATATATACTTTATGATTGTTCTATGAAGGCAGAAAAGAAAGGTATGTTGCAAAGTAAATATTATGTCTTGGTGCATGACACAAAGTTAAGTGCACAGTAACTATTTGGTAAATAAAGACATATTGTAGAAATAAGATTTTAATCTACCTTCTTCCAGGGTGAATTTTGCTACTAGCTTATTACTTGTGAATTTCTTCATGTTTAACTTTGATATCCACCAAAGGAAAGCCTTTGTTATTTGTCTACACTTAGCCTTTCTAACAGTCTTATTTGTTTTCTGTAATCCACATATGATCAGAATCTCTGTGTGCCCACCTGTAATTGCACTTCTGGCAAACTGTGTCAGGGTGGGTATATTTTGGGTCAAGAGTTTAGGTGAATGTAAAAGAATTCTTCCAACAGAAATCTCTGACCCAGCAACCATATGATTAACACTTTACACTACTTCTGCATGAAGTCAAATAAGTTCTTACTTATTTTATCTGTTTGCTATAATTACAGAAATAATACAGACTATTTTTTGAGACCCTTGGAAATGCTGTGGTACTTTTTTTACTGCTCCATAAATGGCTATTTGAACTTAAAGCTAGGGAGAAAACTGTTTTAAGTCTTGTGAGGCTATGTTCCACCAACTATGATCCCAAGCACTAACAAATCCCTAGGCTATATAAGTGCATGAGAACCGGAGATCAAGGGAAATTTTCATTTTGAAACTACTACTTCATTTATTATATATTTCTATCCACAACTTGCTCCATACTAAAAACAGAGAAATTCAGACAATATGGCCAGTTCCCAGAGAACACAACGTAGTCTTTCCACAACCACTCTGCCAACCTTACAGTGTCTGGAATAGCAAAGAGAGATAAAAATTGATGAAAATAGCAATGATGACTCTTGAATAAATTTTTAAAATATGAGATTTGGACAAGAACAAGCCTTTCCAGTAATCAAGCACAAACCTTATTATTTCTTAACCCCAGAGTGATACAAGTTCAATGCATTCAATTTTAGAAATCTAATTGCAGCAAATTCAAGAAGATTCATTTTTTTCTAAGCAATAAATAAAACCATGTCTTTTTTCTTCTTGGAAGGATAAAAGAACCGATGCTAGAAAACAGCTGCAACTCTGAAAAGATAGGCTCAGTATCTCAGAATACACAGTTTGGGTTTTTTCTAAGTGGACTAAATGAAAAACCAGTTCCATTTCTCTGCCCCCAGGAAAAGGATGCGAATAAAGCATCCTTTCAAACAGCTGCAAATATGAATGATTAAAGTGACTCAGACAATGGAAGAATGAAACCTGCATTTGCAGATGTCACCTTCAACATAGTGTGGAGTTGACAGCTTTGTTTTTCTTCTCCTGCCACCTAAGAACAAGCAAATTGATTTTAAAACGAGGAACCAATGTATTCATTTTCATAAAAAATACCAGTCAAGTCTGGACTCTGTATTTTTGTTATTGTTTTACCAGAGGCCAGTGCACCACAAAGGTATTATTTTTTGTAGCCATAGAGTTGATTTCATCTTTGGCAGTCAATTGAATGCAAAGATATGTAAACAGAGTTCTCAGTAATCTTGATTCTCATGTAAAATCACAGGGCTTTAGTATCACTTCAAGATTATTACTTTTAGTGCATTTTTCTGATCTTCATTTTGATTTGGAAACTTTTTTTTTTAAGATTGTAGCCTGCAAACTATGCCAATCACTATCAATGATTGGCCAATACCAATAAATCATCAGTGTAGGGAGGTTCTGATTTTACACATGTTAATTGTTATTCTTTCTAGGACAAAAAGAAGTGTTCCATGGAGATGGAGGGTGAGACTGTGTAATAGAGAATATTTTCATGCTGCTTCTTAAAGGATTAGCTAGATTGTCTGGAACTAATATTTCTGTGAATGCTGATGTTTCCGAACCCTACCTCACTTCCATTCCTGGCTTTTGTGGAATTATTAGTCTTCATTTTATATTCTTCAGCTTTTTTCCTATCTTATGCCCACATCTAATTCTCTGCTGGCAACTGTATGGAACAGAATTTTAATGGACGCTAAGATGTAATATTAGGTGACAGCAAAGATCCTCATTCAAGGCTCTATGTTTCTGAGTCTTGTCTCTACACTTTAGTAGAATTCCTTTTGTTGTAGCATTCTCATACAGGGAGACGGGACACTGAAACATTTTTGCCAGGAAGCAGTGTTTATTCATGCCAGCACTGGATCAGTGGGTTCATATCCAGAGGCTGAGCCCCAAACACAATGGGCCATTGCCTTATATACCCCATTAGTTTTCCCGCTACATCTAAATTCCTTTGTCCCCTTTATAAGGTGTTCCATAAATTTTGAGCAGACAGTTATAAATACACCTGTGTTCATGGATACAGGTTATGCTACATTGTTGCAGAACTGTTCATGCATATACAGATGCTGGTGTTGCATGTCACCCTCCCTCTGTTCAGGGAGGGCCCTTCCGCCTCCCCACTACATTCCCTCATTTGATGCTCTGATCTCTTTCTTGGGGTCAAAGAACATAGCCTTGGGCTGGGGTTTATATTTCCATAGCATCATCACATGTGTGGCTTTTTTGTTTTGTTTTGTTTTGTTTTTGTTTTTCTCAACTATGGCTTCAGTGAGGCCAGACATAGATCTTATATAACTAGAGGAGCCAGACAGGGTAAGATCAGACAGCCTCCCAAGATCATGAACATGATACCTATCAGTGTTTTGAATCCCCCAAGGTCAAAAACCATCCCCTGAATAGTTCTCCAGTGATTCCAGCCTTTCCAAGTCTGGAAAGTTGATTGGGGACATGTGCCACATTGATGGGGACATGTGCCACATTTTCAAATGTTAGTGGCTATGTTAGTTACAGCCTGGCCATTGTCATCTATCTGGAAGCAGCAGTTGGATTGGTTAAATTTTCCACATATTCCTCCTTTCTCTGTTAATAGGCATTCTAAGGCAAGATGGTTCTGGTAAATAGCTGTGTGCATGTGTGGCTATTGTTTTGCCATGAGTTCTAGGGCTGTGGCTGTTTGGCTAATAATAATTTTCTGTACCACCTGTATTCTGATGATTTGATTGAGAATATACATAGGGGTTCAGTAGCCCCAACTCCCATCTTGTGCCCAAGTGGCTGGACCATATGTCTCAATAATCTTCTGTGGTGAACACTCATTTTCTCCCCATCTTTGTTGTCCTCCTATCCCAGGACTCCTTTTGGTCCTAACCTTTAGGCTCTTTATAAAGGGGAACCCCTAATTTTATCCCCTCCTGGTTAGGCAGGTGGATTATTCCAGTGGTGCAGCTCCTTTTCCATTGTATGGGTAGGTTTATATATGCTCTTTTTCCGCATATCAAAAACAGCCCATCAGGTGCCCTTTAGTGTTTGGGGTCACTAAGGGTGAAGTTGTCCCAGTGTTTACTAATTTCACGTATGCCATGAAATTGATTGGCCTCCTCCTCAGTATGTATAGTACAGTTGACTATGGCTTGATAGGGAGAGGATTGGCACTGAGAGGTGTTAACTGTGGAGGCCAAGGCCCAATGCCAGATAGGAGTGTTTGGCCACCACTCAAAACTGGTACAGTCCCAAGAAAGCCTTTTTTTGTATGTAGTTCCTCTTATCATTGAGCAAAATTGGGACCTGTTCTACTAAGTCACTCTTACCCAATCACCTCTAAGGCCAAGACTCAACTTTGGGGCCAGTTGTTTTCCCTCTCTGTTATGGAATGATTTCATTGAAGTAAATGGAGTGCATCTAGGCTTGTCCCCTTCCAAGGCCATTCTTCACTCAAAAAGGCCCCTCCACAGACCCAACAGTCAGTGACATTGAACTCATAGGCAATCCTTTCAGCTAGGTCAATGAAAAGGTTTTTCCCTAGGGTGAGGAAGTCCTAGTCTGGGCCCAGGTCCTTTCTGAGTTGGTCATAGGCTGAGCTGGACCCCAATTGTGGGGGCCTGGGACCTGTCTGTTGTTTCGTTTTCTGTATAGTTTCTCTGACTACCTGGGCCTGGGTGTCATCCTGTATTCCCTTTCCATTGGACATGCCCCGACATCCACTATATGTCCAGCAGGCCCAAGCCCCTATTTCCCTTCTCTTCAGTTTAGCAAATGTGCCCCTCTAGGTATTTTATCTTTACCCATCTCATCCAATATCTTTTACCATTATATGTACAAAGGGTGGGGCGGTACAAGTTGGTAGGCATAGGAGGTGAAGGACAATCCAAACTTCCCCTGATACCAAAGCTTCCCCATACACTTATCACAAGGAATGGAATTTGAGTCTACAAAAGGGGCAAAAGGGGCCCAGGCCAGAAGCAACCAATAACAACAAAACAGCCTACCCAGAAGAGGAAGCAGAGCATTAGCAGGAACCTTTTGCCACATTTCCAACCAGCTGGAGCAGTTTCCACCAGCCCTGTGGCAAAGATTAGGACAATAATCACAATAAAAGACAGGTGCAAGGGTTGGCAGTGCATCACAATAAGGGGACCAAAATGAGGAATGCACACAGTCTATTTATCCCTTCTGGTAGCTGACTCCCTGTGCGTAGACTAGTCAGCCTCCGGAGTGCCTAGAGCAAGGCTGTCATCCTCATGGGTCTCTGGAGCTGCAGCTGGTTCCTTTCAGATGGTCAATTTCCATGGTGTCAAGGGATCAGGAATGCACTCCCAGTTGGTTTTACTCTGCTGTGGTGAATCCAAGGAGCCACTTTTGCCACCTTTAATGTAGTAGGGGTGGATAAAATGACAGTAAATGGGCCCCTCCAAAGAGGTTTCAATGGCTAGACATTCCACTCTTTTACCCATATAGCATGCTCTGGTTTGAAGGGGTGGATATCTTTGGTTAGGCTTACAGGTGGCTGCTCCCTAACCCACTGATGGACAGTGACCAGGGTGGAACCTAGTGCCTGCATCTGCTGCCTCAGGGTGAGGCTCTTAGTTCCTTTAAGTCCCCCCTTATACCCTTAATGAGAGGAAGGGGTGCCCATAGAGGATTTTGTAAGGAGAAACTCAGCCTGCTTAGTAGGGCTGGACCTAATTTTTAGCAAGGTACTGGCAAGAGCTGTACCATGCCATGACCCCAGCATTTGAAGTTAAGAGCCTCATTGTGACCCCAGTGTGCTTGTGCACATACAAGAGGAAGGGCTTGGCCATGTCTGGGAGCCCTAGGCCAGGCACATTGGTGACAGCCTGCTAAATTTCTTCAAAGGCCTTTTGTTGCACTCATTCCCACAACAGAGCGTCTCATTTACTCCCCTTGTGGTCTTATAAAGGGGTTTTGCCAAAATGGAGAAATTGGGTCTCCAGATCCTATAGAAACCTGTAGCCCCAAGAAATTCCCAAACCTGGCCTCAGGTGGAGGGAACCAGGGTTGAGCAGACAGCTTGTTTTCTCTCTGGGCCATGTTGACATTGTCCCTGCTGGCCCAGCATTTCAGTTGCCTTCTGACCAGACTATATGGGGTTAACACTGGGGGCTCAGGAGAGGTGGCTACTGATAATGTCATGGATGAGTCAGGGGAGAAGCTGCTAGGGGAGGGGCTATTCTTGGGGGAGGCAGCCACCTCCAGCATGGCCCCAGCTTCTGGGAGTGCAGGCAGCAGTGGAGGGTACAATAGTGCATAAGGTGAGGGACTTTCCTCCCATTCCTCAGATAAAACAGGCTTTTTCAGTTCCAGTCAGCATTTTGAAGGAGCCATTATCTGAGACAACATGATTTTACAATTCTCTTATACACAGGCTCTTAGCCAAGGTGGCTGAGAAAGGACCATGTCTTGCCAGCAGTCAATGTAAGGGAGTTGGTCCGGGTGCCCTGGGTCGCCCATGATGACTCTAATCACTTTGCTAACTAGTTCTCTATCTAGATATCCCTTGGAAGGCCAACCCACCCGAACGAAGGACAATCTATTTCACAGAACATCCCGAGTTTTCCAGGACTCAACTTTGTACCATAATTTCCTGAATATTTCCTCCTGAAAATTCTTTAGCATACATTCCAAGGGGGTTTGTTTACTCTCTTTGGCACCCATTTTCACACACTAGGAGGGGAAAGGGAAGCAGCAAACAATTGCTTCATCCATCTCTGGCTGCTCTCCTGGGGGATATATTTCAGGTGCCTCTTAGCATTGGTGGGACTGTATATACCCCAACATCAGGATCCCTCTGAAGAAGGCCATCATAAGCCATATAAAGATCACCATGGAACTTCTGATTAGGACTCAAGACCCACTTCAGCCCATTTAGTCAAGTCGGAACTCTCCCATCATCCATCTTGTTCACTTGCATCCATACAACATCTCCAACCTGCCACCCAGCACCTTAGAGTTGCAGTTTCATCTCCTCTCTCCTCTATGAGAACTCCTATGAGACTACTAGGGCAACTCTTGGAGGTGATCAGGCTCCCCTTCTACCTCTTAGAGGCAGGGCACCAAATTGAACCCGGGTTCTTATCAGTCTGATGGGCAGTGTTCCCTTGGCTGGTTCCTGGGCCTCACTGGGTTTTGTTGTGCTCCCAGGGTCCTCGTCCTGGCACACCAGGAGGGCTAGTCCCCTATGGATCAGTCTGCTGGTGCCAGGGGAGATCTCCTCTCTTGGCATCCCAGGGGTTATACCCTGGTGACAAAGGAGGTGAAATCACCATCTCCATATCCCAGATGAGCCCCCAAGAAATGTTGTAGGATTCTTGTACAGGGAGAGAGGACACCTAGACCTTTTTGCCAGGAAGTAGTATTTATTCATACCAGCACAGGCTTAGCAGATTCATGTCCAAAGGCTGGGTCCCAGAGTATATTAGGTGATGATGGGGACATCACCTAATATACCCTGTTAGTTTTCCTGCTACATCTAAATTCCTTTGTCCCCCTTATAAGGTGTTCTATAAATTCTGAGCAGACAGTTAGATATGCCTGTGCTCATGGATACAAGTTATGCTACACTGTTGCAGAATTGTGCATGCACACACAGATGCTGGCCTTGCATGTTGCCTTCCCTCTGTTTTAGGAGGGCCTTTCCCCCTCCACGCTACACTTTAATAATAAATTGGTTAGTGGTGATCATTTTGCAAGATACTCAGATATCAGATGATTACTGTGCACCTGAAACTAATATGAAGTATATCAATTATATCCTAATAAAATAATAATGATTACAATAGCAATAAAAGAACAGAAAGCTGAAAATTAAGCATGAAATATCTCAATTTTTAAAACGACTTTGGATCTCTGTCCATCAAACTGGGCTCAGATTCCAAAGTGCCTCTTGGTTCTCTCTTCCTCTTCTCTTCTCTTCTCTGCTCCTCTTCACTTTTCTTCCAAATGTATGTCCCTTCATTATGCAGAGATTTTTGGCCATTTCTTCTTTGCCTCATTCTCATGGCTTACATCATCTTGTCATTCAAATATCACCTTAAAAGACGCCTTGTCAGAGAATTGTTCTTCAACCACTCCACTGAAATCACACTCCCATCATATACTAATACTGACTTTTCATCATTTAATTCTGGGCATTTAATGCTTATTCTTAGATAAAATGTTTCTGCTTATTTAATGTATTTTCTGGAGGTAAGGCAGCAGAAACAATATGGCCAAGATTCCAATGTCACCACCAACTGTTACCACACACCACCACAGTCTGCTTCAGCGCGTGTGGTATCAGCACAGCACCACCACGACACACATGATTTGTAACCACTCATTCATGACCATGTTAGTCACTCCAGACCCAAACCCCTGCGCAGGATTTCAGATGGTTCTAGGCTTAGGTCATGGGCCCTTTTCTTGGCTATCAATGTAGTGAATGGATAAATACTAACAAGAGTGTGTACTATAATTTAAGGTGTAACTAAAACATTTGTGCCCAAGATGCAAATAATTAATAGTGTGGGTTGGTCTTCCAGTATTTTCCTCTCTTATTAGAGAAGTTAATAGAGCAGCAAATTTTCTTTAAGTTTTGCTCTGACTGGGTTGAATAGTCTTACAAATGCCATTATATAATAGGAGTTGAGGTAAAGCAAGGGTTTAAAATGCATTATCCATGTTTTGCTGAAAATGTATTTGTGATGTTTACCTCAAATCAATACTATTTTTGGACACAAAATTAGTTTTCTACATATAACATTTAAAAGCACAGGGCATTCTCCATCATTTGAAACTATTCATCATTTGTTTTCTAGCAACTGAAAAGAAAAAAAAAAAGACTCAATTTAAGGAGTCAGGGCAGTTTTTTGATGAAATTAGGCAAGAGCTATTTCAAAATCTAAATTATAAAAACTACTGGTTTATGTATATTATACATTGGGGGAATTTGTGAATTGTAACTATGCAGAAAAGTTAAGTTCATGGTAAGATAGCTGCAGTTACTTATTATGTAAATGACACCTAAACACTTCATTTGTATTCACAGAAGTTAGGAAGGAAAGGGCTACACAATTACTAGGTCCCCAGAGCAAGAGAAGGCCATTCCCTACACTGTTTTCTAGAGGTTTGTGATCAGTATGTGACCAGGCTTAAATCTCACCATTTTTCCACAAACCTCTGAAGTCGTCCCTCATTCCTAAGCTTAGAAGGGTGAAAGAAATGCTTATGCATGCGCAAAGGAAACGCTCTTCACTTGAGTATTCTTGGCTTATGATTTAATATGTCTGTGCTGTGTGAAATTATTAGTCTATATGTCTTTGAACAAAAGCATCTGATGTTTAGTTATCACATCTAATTAAAGTTACCATTCTCTGCACCTTGGAATGATGAGGAACTAGCTTAGTTATTAGAAGTCCAATTTTACTTATGATGTAATAACAGCTAATGTATTACTCTATTCAAGGTACTGTGTGATACGTTAATATTCATAACATATTTAATCCTCACAACAAACTTAAAATGCTGGTATTTGTCTTCCTGTCTTAGAACTAAGAAAATTGAAACAGTTTCACAAACATCATTTGCCAACAATCCACAGCTAGCCTTTCTAATAATAACTTAGGAATTTATTTATTTAAAAAAAGTTTTTATTTTATAAACATAACTAATATTTAATACTATTATGTTAGTGTGATATTATTTTTGTTTTTATAATTTTTTAAAACTTTATTGAAGTATAGTAGATTTAAAACATAATAATTTCTGCTGTACAGCAAAGTGATTCGGTTTTACATGTGCACACATCCATTCTTTTTCAGATTCTTTTCCCTTGTTGGTATTTCAGGATAGTGACTAGAGTTCTCTGTGCTATAGGGTGGTCCTCATTGACCATCCATTCCATATATAATGGTGTGAATTTGCCAGTTCCAAACTCATAATTTGCTCCACCCCTTTGGTAACCATAAGCTTTGAAGTCTGTGAGTTTTTTTTTTTTTCCTTCTTCTTCTTTTTTTGTCTTTTGTCTTTTCAGGGCCTCACCCATGGCATATGGAGGTTCCCAGGCTAGGGGTTGAATCAGAGCTACAGCTCTGGCCTATATCACAGCCACAGCAATGCCAGATCCGAGCCATGTCTGCGACATGCACCACAGCTCATGGCAATGCCAGATCCTTAACCCACTGAGCGAGGCCAGAGATTGAACCCACAACCTTATGGTTCCTAGTCAGATTCGTTTCCACTGTGCCATGATGGGAACTCCCCTGTGAGTCTCTTTTTTGAATTAGTTCATTTGTATCATTTTTTTATATTGCACAATAAGTGATATATGATATTTGTCTTTCTCTAACTTAATTTACTTAGTGTGATCATCTTTAGGCCCATCCATGTTGCTTCAAATGGCATTATTTCATTCTTTTTTAAAATGGCTGATTATATCCCACTGTATATACATATCACATCTTTATCCATTCCTCTGTCGATGGACATTTAGCACTATTTACAATACCCAAGAAATGGAAGCAACTTCAGGAAATCATGTTATGACAGGAGTGCCTAAATAGGTAAACTTAGATGTTAAATAGTTATATTAAAATCAGTACATCCCAAAGTTCCTGATGACCCACTCCTTCAAATTGCCCCATCCATGACTTTCTTCTATTTTAGCTGATGGCCATTCCATCTGCTCAGTTGCTGTGGAGGAGGTAGAGAGACAAACTTATTGCCAGAGTTAGGGAATTCAGGGTCAAGAAAACTATGTAAATAAATTTTGCTAAGTTTCTTCACTGATTAGTACCCAAGCCTACATTTATTACTCTTGTCAGTCCTTCACAAATGTATATTTCTTTGGCTAAAATGTATAAATGCTACCTGCTTAGATGATTTCTCTGAGTGTCATATTTCTATGAGATACTCCTATATATACAAAATGAAATTTTGATTTTCTCCTGTTAATCCGTCTTGTGTCAAGTTAATTATTAGATTAACAAGCAGAACCTAGAAGGATAGAAGAAAGATTTTTTTCCTCTCTGATAGGACCAAATGAAACAGTTCATGTAAATCCCCAGTACTTTGCTTGGCATGTACACTCTAAACAAATTCTAGTGAGTGTTACCTTTATTCCTATTAACCTGGGACCTCCTTAAGGACATCAGTATATCTTAGCATATAGTACAGTATCTGATAAATCACAAACTAATAATAATAATTAAATTAATATGTAAATAAATGAATTTTATTTTATTCATGGCATGAAGAGGAAAAAAACTCCATGAAGAGGAAAAAAACTTAAGCAACCTTGGTCTAAATTATGTGGCAGGTATTATATTTCCTAAATTAAACAATTTTTAAAAGAACTGATTTACTGTTGCCTTGGTTCATACAGACACAGCCTCAGGGTAAAAGGTTAAGGTATCTTCCTTAAACAGTGAAAAATATCAGAAGTTAGAAAACAAATATGGCACACCCTAAACTCATTAATATTAACTGAGTTAAATCTGCTTATTTTTATCAGTAGGCTGAGCAAAGGAGCAATACATGGATGGAAAATTCCTGTAGGCAATTGGAATATAGGTTATGTAAATGGGAACTACAGAAGAGCAAAACAACATGAAAAGAAAGCAAGACTGTCTTCAAGTTATTTCTTATTATTTATGAAGTGTGGGTAATAGACCATATCTGGTGAGCAACAACATACTAGGTAGGCATAGACAATCTCTCTTTTTAAAGTCAGTGTACAAATGAGAGGAGCACACAGAGTAGCTTCTAATATACCACCTCCTCTGCCCACAACTGTTCTGCAGCTGTTAAATCTCCCACTCCCAGAGCAAAACCGGAGTTTCTAGTTATATTCTTGCTTTATTCTGGCTGCAGGCATCTACAGACATCCACCCCTTTTTATCTCAATCTCCCTTTTCCAGTATATGTTAAATGTCTTAAAATTTGGAGTTCTTGTTGTGGCTCAGTGAGTTAAGAACATGACTAATATCCCTGAGAATGCATGTTTGATCCCTGGCCTTGCTCAGGAGGTTAAGGCTCCACCCTTGCCACAAGCTGTGGTAGGTTGCAGATGTACCTAGGATCTTGTGTTGCTGTGGCTGAGGCATAGACCAGCAGCTGCAGCTCTAATTCGACCCCTAGCCTGGGAACTTCCATATGCCGCAGGTACAGACAAAGAAAAAAGAAAAAAATTCTCAAAATTTCAGTGTCTATAAGCTCAGAATCAAACCTATGAAACCATCTGGAAAAGATACCATTAAATAATATGGGCAGCTTCTGAAAGACTGAATAAATGGGTGTTAGAACTGTGGTAACCATTATGTGTATGTTTGTTATCATCATGTATGTATATGAACATAAACGTTTTTGAAAGTTCATCAATACCCTTTCTTTAAAACATGGATATTTTCCATATAACATATTTCATCTCTGTGAACAAGAATACACTAAAAAGTGTAAAAGAAGACTGCTTGGGTATGAATGCTACTTCTGTCATTTACTAGCTGCTTGATTTTGAACAAGTTATATATATAAACTGTACAAACTTCAGTTTATCTGTAAAATGGAGGTAATAATATTACAATTTTTATGGAATTGTTGGGAGAATTTATTGAACTAATATACCTAAAATGCTCAGAAATGTGTCTGAAATTAGATTAAATTATAACTAATTGCTAGATAATAAGCTTCCAGAAAATCAACTTGCTTTGGAAACTCTGTGACTTTGTTTTTAAAAATTATTATAAGAATATGCTATTTTGTGTTCTTCAAGTTCTGAGGCCTTGGATCTTATGGAATTTCTCAGTCCTGGATCATGCATACTCTTTTTACCACAAACTCACAGACTAAGGAGGGGTGTGAGGCGACCAGTATTTGGAACAAGTATTACTTATGAAATCAAATCATTTGACCCACTGACCAATGAAACAACAGTAATTTGAGTATATTAACAATCTACACTTATCAATAAAATGATTTTTTGACCCCATTTAATTTTTACTGTTCTGAATGTTATGCTTTTCTGCAAGAAAATGGGCTGCCTTTGAAGCGTTCACATCTCCTGTCTAAATGAGCAACTCTTCTCATTTATACTTGTCATTCAGGGTAAGGAAATCTTCTCCACATAGACTAACCCACCAGGACACTTAATTAGAGTCATAACATGGTTTGTGTCAAAATTAATAATACTTTGTGTTTAAAACAATCACTCCTGAAGTAGAATATATCTGCTTATTTTGTTATAATTTTGATAGTGCCCTTGACAGATACTAACTTTCTTCTCAGGGATAGTTCTAAAGACAGTTCTACTTGGCCAGACAAGGGTTGATCTGTGTCATTATATCATCAGTAAAATAGACCTGAACCTAAACCATGGTGAATGTAAAATTCATTATTTGCTTTGGGCAAATGTTTGATTTGGAAGCATTTTTTTTTCCTATTAAATGTAGATTTTACCTATAAAAGAAAAAATTTTAGAAATGGTATGAGTAGTCTTAGAGGATTATGCATAGAATTGAAAATGTCTTTCTTTCCCTAGACAAAATACATTGATGATCCCAGCATAACTCTAAGCAATTATAGTAGTAATTGTATTAAAATGAAGGCAGTAAATTAAAGAAAAAAAAACTAGTGATTTGGAAACATATATAAACATTTTTTTCTTCAAAATATTAGGGATTTTTCCTTTAGTATTGAAGGAGTAGTTGGTTCCAGGCATGGCTTCTGGTGAGGCTCAAGGGACTCTTCCCAAATATGTCACTTTGGCATATTGATTATTTTGAATTAAAGTTGTTTAAGAAATAGCTGGTACAAGAAAGGTACTCTGACTCCCATCTCCTGCTACCTCCTGCCACCTCCCCACTTCTGAGAGTAGGAAATGAATCTCCCGTATGAAAGTTCCTCTCTCTCTACTGGGAAGTAGAGAGGCATCCTATCACTGGAGATAGAAAAGTTGGAGCCTAGAAGGCTGTATAAATAAACCTTGTTACTTCTTAACTAATTGACTGACTACTGAAGCCCAAACTTTTCTGTCTTATCAATCCTCACAAATTTATTGTTTCTTTGTCTAAAAGGTATAAAAATCTGCCTCCTGTGGTCTCTTCCTTGGGCCTTATATCTACAAGACCTCCATATGCACCAAAAATTTTTTTCCTATTAACCTGTCTTGTATGAATTTGAATTATTCACTAGCCAAAAGAACCAAGAGAGATAGGAAAAAATTTCCCCCTCTGGACTTCCAATATTGCCAGTAAACCATGGCCATTTCACTACATGTAGAAAGGGATAAAGGCAGAGTTCAGAGTAACCATTTTTAAGGAGATTACCCAGAAGTTTCAAATGTGCCTGTGCTCATACATTCTTTGCTCAAACTTAGGTAAATAACTCATATAGCTTCAAGAGAGCCAAGGAGATGTGGTCTATACAGAGAAGACAACATTCATGGTTGATATTCAGAGGTTCTATTACCTGAGAAAAAAAGGGATATTGGATACCTGGACTCAGTGTATAGTTTATACCTCATGGACATTTGAAGTTTTGCGGCAGCCAGGCAGCTATCCTCCTTTTTTCAGTGTCACCCATTTCTTGTGTGGAATCATGCCTTTTCCACTTTCTCTTTAAGATTTAGTTTTTGTTTTCTATCCCCTGACTCCAGGAGTGGGGTATTTTCATTAGAATAACTTAATTAATTTTTTAATACTTTATTTTTTATTATAGTTGATTTACCATGTTGTGTCAATTTCAGCTGTAGAGTGTACATACACACACACACACACACACACACACACATATATATATATACACATTCTTTTTCTTATACTATCTTCCATCATTAACTTTTTCTTGCTGCCCTGGTGATTGGTTGTGGGACAGGTGTCAAGTCTCTCTATGAACAAATAAGTAATCCCTGGTCCTGAGCAGAAACTACATTCTCTTTTCTGTTTGATGTGAATGCAAGGCACAGTTGTCTTGGAACTACTGTCAGTCATTTAAGTATCACATGGAGCCTGAGAATGAAGCCAATATAGAGTAAAGCCAAATCAAAGAGATATAGGCATGATTTTAATTATCTTCCATGAAATTTATATTCAGATTGATTTAAACTCATATTTATCTCTAGACCTTTAAGCTACATAAGCCAGTATTTTGCCTTCATAAATTAATTGATGCAAAACAATACAAAGAAATACACAAGTGGGAAAAGAATTCATTTGTTGGTAACCTATTACAGATGATAACTCTACAATATAATATAGTAATATTAAACTTCTACACCATGAGCATTTATTTCAAATCCAGTATTTGGGAATTTTTTTCATGGGTTATGAAAGATATTGTTAACATTGGTGCTCCTAGTCTACTTTATATAAACTTTAAATACTGAGATAGTATTTTTGCTAAATTGTTAAATGGAAATTATCTTTGATTTTGTTCTTATATTAGTGAAAATTCTATACTATTGTGCTATATCACACAATTCTTCTAAAACTTTAGCTCAAGCAGAAAGCAAATTCTCCTCCAAGAGGTCTTCTTTGGCTTTTTTGTTTGTTTGTTTTCTTGTTTTTGTTTGTTTGTTTGTTTTGTTTTGTTTTCTTATCTTCCTGTTTCTGAGCTTTGTGTGTTTCACTATCTTAGCCCTCAAACAATTTATTGAGATTATCTGTTTAATTATCTATCTCTATCACTGTCATGTGTTTAACTGGATACTTATCTTTATACTTCAAAACCACCTGTATATCTTCTTTGCTGAGGTGTTTGTTTAAGGTCTTTGGCCCATTTTTTAAAGTTGTTTGTTTTCTTATTGTTAGGTTTTAAGAGTTTTTCATATATTTCAGATAATAGTCCTTCATTAGATATGCCTTTTATAGAGATTTTCTCCTAGTCTGTGGCTTCTCATTCTCTTTCACAGAACATACGTTTTTAATTTTAGTAAAGTTCAGCTTATCAGTTATTTCTTTCATGGATCATGTATCTAGTGCTTTATCTCAAAGATATCACCATATCTAAGTCCATCTTGATTTTTTCGTGTCATCTCCTAGAAGTTTTATACTTTTATATTTTATATTTAAGCATGTAATCCATTTTGAATTATTTTTTGTGAAGGGTATAAGATCTATATTTAGATTTTTTTTTTTTTTTTTGCATCTGGATGTCTAGTTTTTCCAGTACCACTTGTTGAAAAGACTGTTTTTCTCCATTGGATTGTTCTTTCTCCTTGGTCAAACATTTGTTGACTATATTTAGATGGTTCGGTTTCTGGGCTTCCAGTTCTGTTCTGTTGATCTTTTTTGTATGTTTTTTCACTGATATCATACTCTCTTGATTATTGTAGCTTATAGCAAGACTTGACACTGGGTAGTACCTTTGTCCTTCTCCTTCAATACTGTATTTGCTATTCTGAATAGTTTGTCTCTTTATATAAACTGAGTTTAATACATGTTTTTAAGTGGAATAAAGCACTTGCCAATACTTACGTCACCCATTCTAAATAGTCTTTGCCTTAGCAATAGGCTTTCCTTCATAGAAAAGACAATATTCCAGGCTCAATGTGGTTTGGTAAGTCCCAAACTCTACCAAGTACATAAGGAATGGCAAGAACTGGCACCTTCAAACTGAGTGGTGTGTTTCTGCTTCTATCATTTTGAAAATTTAGTTCCTGAAGAATGTAAACTATATATAATAGGTTTTGGCAACATTTTCAAATAGGTTACTCTGCTCTGGACAATTTAATTCCCAAAGTATTATCTGTACTGAAAGGAGATTTTTTTTTTTTTTGAAAAAGTGGTGTTTACATGTCTTTTTGTGGGCTTTTGTACAGTTTTTTTGATATATGATTTAATAGAAATTATAGGCATGAAAAAGGTGGCTTTGGTGTCCTTTCCTTTATCTTCCTTTATTTATTCATAGCTTTGATGATTTTAAGCCTTGGGTTGTTTATACTAGGTATGCTATTTATTCAGTGACTTGAATATTGTGAAAAAGGGATTAAAAAGAGAACATAAAAAAAGATTAATGAAAGTTAACTGTTCCATGCTTGAGACTTGGCAATGAAAGCTTTTTCATAAATTAATACAAAATGATTATTTTATAATTTGTTACTCATGGAAAAACAAGTAATAGATTTAAAATTGTTTACTCAAAACATCAGATAGAAATCATTCCTCTGTCTTCATCCTATGCTCTATGCCCAATGCTAAATAAAGAGTTTCAAATGATGCAACGGACAAGGGCTTAATCTCTAGAATATACAAACAACTTATACAACTCAACAGAAAATAGCCAACAATCCAATGGAAAAATGGGCAAAAGACCTGAATAGACATTTCTCCAAGGAAGATATACAGATGGCCAACAAGCACTTGAAAAACTGCTCAACATCACTGATTATTAGAGAAATGCAAATCAAAATTACATTAGGTACCACCTCACACCAGTCAGAATGGCTATCATTAGTAAGTCCACAAATAACAAATGATGGAAGGGGTGTGGAGAAAAGGGAACCCTCTTGCACTGTTAGTGGGAATGTAAGCTGGAATGACCACTATGGAGAACAGTATGGAGCTACCTTAGAAAACTATACATAGAACTACCATATGACCCAGCAATCCCACTCTTGGGCATAAATCCAGACAAAACTTACCTTAAAAAAGACATATGCACCCATATGTTCATTGCAGCACTATTCACAATAGCCAAGACAGAGAAACAACCCAAATCTCCATTGACAGATGATTGGGTTAGGAAGATGTGATATACATACACAATGGAATACTACTCGGCCATAAAAAAGAACAAAATAATGCCCTTTGCAGCAACATGGATGGAACTAGAGACTCTCATCCTGAGTGAAGTAAGTCAGAAAGAGAAAGACAAATACCATATGATATTAGTTATATCTAGTATAAGGAACCTTTCCACAGAAAAGAAAATCATGGACTTGGAGAATAGACTTGTGGTTGCCAAGGGGGAGGGGGAGGGAGTGGGATGGATAGGGAGCTTGGGATTAATAGATACAAACTATTGCCTTTGGAATGGATTAGCAATGAGATCCTGCTGTTTAGCACTGGGAACTATGTCTAGTCACTTACGGTGGAGCATGATAATGTGAGAAAAAAGAATGTATACATGTATGTGTAACTGGGTCACTATGCTGCACAATAGAAAAAAAATAATGTATTGGGGAAATTTTAAAAAAAGGTTGAAAGAAAAAAAGAAATACATTCTAAATAAAATATATTTTATCTTTTTTATTTAGAAAATTTCTCCAATTTCTCTTACCCAAAATGAAATGACAGGATAGCTTTACAGTAGATAATAGGAATGATAATAGAAATAGATAATGAGAAGTGGTAATTTAGAAATAATAATCCAATATCCAGATATTCACTCATTAAAAATAAAATAACTTATGGTAGCTGTTGCAAGGTCTTATTAAATATCAGGCATTGTGCAAACTGGTTTCAAAACAAGTTTCAAAAACCAGATATATAAATATAAAGGAGTATTTGTATCTGGGGAAAAATGATAATAAAATTTTTTAGAGAAAGTTTTGTATCTCAGTGTCATAAATATAGCAGATATAAATCTCAAGGAGAAAGTTATGAATATATAGAAGGCCAAAAAAAAATTAGGGGTCAGGAGCTTAAACTTGATATTAAATGAGACAAAGGGACTCAGTAGGTTTTGGTGGACACACATACCTGCGCATACACAAATTTGTGTTTGGAGATAATTTGTCCTACTGCCAACAGTCCAAGTATACACTAATACAAGCCTGAACTAAAGAATAGTCATGGGAATTGAAAGAAGATATATTTTTAATAATATCAAGGTAGAAATGAAAATATTTGGTTATAGAATGGATATGGATGTTTGGGGGTGGAGGGGGAGATGATTCTGTAGAGATCCTAATTTGCCTGACTGGTATTTGTTATTATTAGAAAAAATATTAAAATCAAGTATGTTGATAACACAACAAACAATTTCTTTTCAGAAGTTTTAAACCTTTTAAATGTTAGGTTTTCATGTCGACTAGATCATAGCCAATAATAAGCAATGAAGATCATAAATGCTTCCTCTGATGTGTCCTTTGAAATGTAATGTATTGTCACAATATAACCTTATTCTTAAACTACAAAATGAGATCATGGGAGTATTTTGCTATATATTTGTTAAGAATTACATGAGAAGCTTTTCCAAAATATACACAATTTCTAAATCATGCCCAGATTCTGTTGTACTCTGAGAGGTAAATGTGAGGTGAGAGAGCAATGCGTGGTGACATTTATTTGTTTTTCTCCTCCTCATTCCTGTTAAGAATCACCATACTAGAACCATAGAAAAGGAAACATGAAGAATATGTATTAATCATGCCAAGTATAGGCTTGAACATGTCTTTAACAATCTAGTCAACTTCTGATTTAAAAACATGTGATGAAGATGGAAAAGATATTATTAATTTGTTGACTAATTAGTACTTATTATATTTCCCTACATATCTTAGTTACTTGATACATGTATTTAAAAATGAAATTGGGGAGTTCCCATCATGGCACAGTGGTAATGAACCCTTCTAGTATCCATGAGGACATGGGTTTGATCCCTGGCCTCACTCAGTGGGTTAAGGATCTGGCATTGCTGTGAACTGTGGCATAGATCACAGATGCACCTTGGATCTGGTATTGCTGTGGCTGTTGTGTAGGATGGCAGCTGCAGCTCCAATTTGACCCTTAGCCTGGGAACTTCCATATGCCATGGGTGTGGCCCTAAAAAATAAATATAAAAATGAAATTGAAAGCCTCTTATTCTGAAATGTTCCCTTATCATAGTCATACTGATTTTTGACATAACATACATAATAGAATTAAAAATTGCAATAAAAAATTTAATCATGAGACCTTTGGTTTTAAGTTAGCTCTGGATTCTGGTTATGATTCATTTATTAGGATTGAATAACCCTGAAAAAAAATGCTGAAAGCCCATTTTTTTTCCATTTAAAATGTTGAGCATATACCACATAAATCTTTGTGTTATTAGAAAGATTAAATTAAAAGATAATACAAGTGAAAACACTGGGAAAAATATGGATCTAATGAACAGTCACTAAATACCTCCTTCATTTATCCTTTAAATTAAAACAAAACATTACAAAATGATGGATCAGCATTAAAGTTTGTCAATAGTGTAGTCAATAATACTGGAAATTTACAGATAAAATAATCAGAATTAATCATATACATGATAATGTTTAAGACAAACATGAAGACATGAAAATAGACAAATAAAAAATAATAACAAAGAATAACCACCTCATTAGCTTTAATAGTCTAAAAACATGTTTTAGCCTTCTCTAATAAGAATACCATCGGGAATTTAGTCTGAAAGTATGTCCAAAATGTCAATTGTAACTATTTTTAAAATGTTATTTTGAAATAATATTGAATTTTCTGAGAAATTTTTAAAATAGTAAAGGGAAATTCCACATACCATATACTCAGATTAAGCAGTTTTTATTTCACACATTTGCATCTGAATATACCATTAAAGGACCCAGGAAGGCCTTTGTAGTATATCCAGTGAACAGCATAACTTGAGTCTAATCATGAAAAAATCTTAAACTATTCAACTTTTCAAAGAAATTTATAGTAATGTCAATTTGACTCTTACCATTGTGTTTTCCAGTCTTATTACCAAAGACACTTCCCAGAGGAGAATCTGGCTTTTTAAATTTTTTCTCTTACCCCTGATAGACAAGTATTTGGTATTACACTGGATGCAGATTATGACTGGATTTCTGGAAGAATTATCAAGGATGCAATGTGGCAGTTGCTTATAATACTCAAGCTATATGACTGGTTATAAGTTTTTCCCCAAAAACTCACACTAAGAAATAAGAATATATTTGTCTCTAAAAAATAAGCATATACAATGCCAGAAAGATGTTACCAGAATCCAGTTTCTTGTTCAAACAGCAGAAGAATGAACTTGGTGAACACACAGGCAGCAAGCAAGCAAAGTCTTTATTACAGGAAAGCAAATAGCTCCCAGTGCTGCTGGGAGGAGGGAGAAGAGCCCATGCTCTCTATTGTTCTATAGGAGTTTTTAATCCCTTAAAGATGGGGGGGGGTACCAATGTGGGCTCCAGAAAGCTGTGGTTTTCTCCCATTGGCCTTGCCCAGTTACCTATGTCAGTCCTTGTCCAGTAGGGTTTTAGGGGTGGCAATGTCCTGTAAGTTTTATGGTTTCTTTGCCCTTCTCTTCCCTTAGACTGAATCACAGTTCCTCTCATTCCTTTTCTATCACTTGAGGAGTGGGATAGAGATTAAAGTCCATGTGGGTTTAGGTACACTTCCTTTAGTAAACAAGGCCTGTGGAGAAGGTGCACTGAAAGGATGAAAATGCGACCTAACCCTCCCAGAACCCAGAAAGTTAATAAAAAGCTCTAAATGCCCTCGAATTCCAGACCCTGTTCCCTATAGGTAAAAGACCATACTTCTTGCTGTTTTAGGGCTTGCTTTCTGTTCTGTACAAAACTATGTGGAGGAAAAAAAGAAGAGAAAATAGGCCCCTGAGTACGTGCCTCTAGGCCTCTAGGCATGAAACTTCTTGAAACTGCTTGAGATAACAGGGAGAAGGGTCCCTAACTGCTTGTTTGGCTTCTGTAAAGCTGCTTGCATAAGATGAAAGGAGGGGAAGTTAATCGCTAAACCGACCCCAGTAAGATCGGCTGTGCCATAAAATGTTGAAAATCCTGGTAAACATATCTTGGCGACAATATGTCTCCCCCTCCCAGGTACAAGCCCAAATACGTAACTCCAGAACAAATTAAAACTAATTGGTCCACGAAGCACGGGTTCGCGAAGTTTTAAAATGATTGGTTTGTGATATTTTAAAATGATTGGTTTGTGAAGCGCGGGCTTTGCTGTGAACCCCGGGCTTTGTTGTGAATCCCATAAAAACTATCCTGACTCCGCACTCAGGGCCACAGTCCTCTACCCCTGCGTGGCGTATGACTGTGGGCCCCAGCGCGCTTGGAATAAAAATCCTCTTGCTGTTTGCATCAAGACCGCTTCTCGTGAGTGATTTGGGGTGTCGCCTCTTCCAAGAGGGCGATTTTCTTTCTACTGGCCTTTCAGCACTTCCTAAAGTAAACAAGGCCTGTAGGGATATTACTCTCTGGAGCCCTTAAACCACAAATGTTAATCAATAACCATATCAAAGAATGCATCGAAGCCCATGCCCCTACACTGACTTCCTGCGGTTTATTCTGCCTCACATATTCATAATCATTTTCTCATTAGCAATTGCTTCCAAGACAAAAATTTCATTTAACATTTGTTCAAGCAATAAGTTGGGTATATGGAGAAGGTACATGATTCAGTCCGCCTGTCAGATTCATGAGTAAAGCAATGATCCATCATGTGAATTAAAAAAAACCCCAAGAAGTGGTCAAATATATTCTTTCAAGTATGTCATAGTCTTAACCACTTATTAAAGAGCATATCCTTAAAATTAATTTTAAAATATAACTACATTTTTCCAGGTCAACATTCCTGGGGATTTATTGGACCCTTGTCCATCCATCGGAGAATAACATACTGCTCTGACATCAAATATAACCAACTATAGGAATTATTAATTAAAGCAGAGAGGCAGCTCCTAACAAAATGCTCTGAGATATTCAAGCAAGCCAGCTCATATTTTCTGATATTGCCACACAAACAGCTTGTTCTCATCTCCCTGGGAGCAAGTTTAGCCCTTGGTTTCCCTGCCTCCTTGTACATTTCAGTCAGAAACAGTGTAAGATTCTGGGTGTTCCTTCCTTTCTGTATCTGTCCCACTTATTTGTCATGGCCCAGTAAAGCTTAAGAGTAGAACAGACTCTCACTAACATAAAGAATTGCTCAGCTGTATGACATCACTCTCTGACTTAATTTTGTTTCTTCTGCTTTTGCTTCCATAGGGTCTATCATAACATACTTATTTTCTATCTATCTTCTTTCTATCATCTTAAAACTGAAATAGCGTTGCTTGTGCTAAGGTGATAACATCGATGTTTGTGAACATTTCCTGAAATTTACATACAAACCTCCTGGCTGTAATCTCCTTTCTGATAGAAAAAAATGACTCACCTGCTTTGACCAAGTGACCTTTTAATACAGGCTGCTCTTCTGATCCTCACAGTAGTTACCTACTGTATATAACTAAAACAAGAGCATCTTTGTAAAACCAAACGGTGATTTATACATATTAGATGCATAACTTCATGGTTTTCAGGATAGTAACTATGGGAAGATTGTATCCTTATCTGTTTAATTAATGATGTAGGCTTTTATATTTGGTTTTCATAAGAAATCAGTTGTTGCCTGGTAACCGACTTGCCTGTGGGCTCCCATAAGAAGCCAGGCTTTCCAAGCAAAGCACCCTGTTGTCTTGTAAATAGGGCAGTAAAGCTTGCTCTGACATGCCTTAGGCATTCAGCAGCTCTTTTACTGTACAAGTATCTGATTCCGGCTGGGTTCTCCTTGCTAGAGACACACTCAAGCAGACAGAGAAGCAGCAGAAAAGGCCCCTCTTTCCATGTTAGTTTAATAGTTTGAAGGAAGACAAGAGACCAAAGAGATATTTGCTCTCATTTCCCAAACTGGGTAAATGAATTACATTAGAGGAGTATTAATTAGCTGGAAATAAAAATAAATTATGATTCTTGGACAATTTAGCTTCAGGACAAACTAAAGCATAGCAGGATAATGGTCAGCAGTGGCACCAAAACAGAGACATTGAAAAAAAAATCCAACTTAAAAAAATGGATTCTATAAGTAATGTATCTCTAATCATGTGACAAGGTTTTGCTTAGTCAAGGTAACTATGTTCCCCATGGTATCTTTTACACATTCTAATACTGCTAGGATAAAATTAGCCTCTGTTGATTCTATATACTTGTTTGTGTTTTTTTTTTTTTTCCTATGATAATACAAGCTCCAAGAGAGAAGGATACTTTTCTTCCTCACCTATGTTCATAACACCTAGAAGAGGGCCTGACACGTGCTTTGCACCCAATAAATGTTTGCTGAATAAAAGCTAAAAGTAATTTAAGTAAGTTGTCTTTGAACTCTTCAATTGCAGGATAGTGTTAACATTTTTCTTATCACATGTAATTGTTTCTCAATAAAGTTTTATTAAACGAAGATTGAGTAAACACATGAATAGATGGAGATGCATGAATGAAAGAATGAATGAACAAATGAATGAATTATAAAAACACAAGAAGGAAGGAAGAACAAAACCTCTTAACTGCCAGAAGACCAAGTTAAAAGCCTCTAGCGTAGAAGAGCATCATTTAGTGGTGAATAAGGACTTAGATAAAACAGCTCAGAGTACCAAGGATATACCTGGGAAAGCAATTTTGACACAATTAGCTAAATAACTGTGGATAAACAGTAGGATAAAAATCATTACTTCTTCCCTGACAGTATGCAAAATAAATTGAAGAAAAGGATTCTATATTTATTGAAATAATACCAAAAGTTCAAATAAATGTTTATTTGGAGTCAATTTAATATTTAGACTTTACATGAATAATAAAATATCAACTGTGAAATGCCAAATCTTTCCTTACCTAATTCCCTGGAATATTTGATCAAAAAGGGAGAGAAAATCTTATAAGAATTATATACCAGGTGAATATGTTTGGTTTTTATTGTATTTTTTGTTTGTATTCTTATTGTGCTATAATTAGTAAAGATTCCAGAAAATTTATTATATGTATATTCTACTTGATGGACACAAACAAAAATTTAGTTACAAGTTTTTGCAGCAAAGGAAACAATAAACAAAATGAAAAGACAGCCTATAGAATGGAAGGATATATTTGCAAATGATATAACTGACAAGGGCTTAATTTCCAAAATATGCAAACAGCTCATACAATCAACAACAACAACAAAAACAAATAACACAATTGAAAAAAAATGGGCAGAAGACTTAGACATTTCTCCAAAGAAGAGGTGCAAATGGTCAAAATGCACATGAAAAAATGCTCAATATAAATAATTATTAGAGAAATTCAAATTAAAACAACCATGAGATGCCACCTCACACTGGTCAAAATAGCCATCTTTAAAAAGTCTGCAAATAACAAATGCTGGAGGGGATGTGGAGAAAAGGGAACCCTGCTACACTGTTGGTGGGAGTGTAAGTTGGTACAGCCACTATATAGAACAGTATGAAAGTTTCTCAGAAAACTAAGCATAGAGATAGCCCATGATCCAGCAATCCCACTCCTGGGCCTATCCCCAGAGAAAACTAATTTGAAAAAATACATGTATCCCCATGTTCATTGAAGCACTATTTATGCTAGTCAAGGTATAGAAACAACATAAATGTCCCTTGAAAGAGGAATGGATAAAGAAGTTGTGGTACATACATACAATGGAATATTACTCAGCCGTAAAAATAATTAAATAATGCCTTTTGCAACAACATGGATGCAACTAGAGATTATCATACTACATGAAGAAAGTCAGAAAGAGAAAGACAAATATCGTATGATATAACTTATATGTGGAATCTAAAATATGGCACAAATGAACCTATCTAAAAGACAGAAACAGACTCATAGACGTAGAGAACAGACATGTGGTTGCCAAGGGGGAGGGGTAAGGAGTGGGATGGAGTAGGAGGTTGGGGTTAGTAGATGTAACTTGTTACACATGGAGGGGATAAACAACAAGATCCTACTGTATAGCGCAGAGAACTATATTCAGTGTCCTTTGATAAACTGCAGTGGAAAAGAATATATAAATCATATATATGCACACACATATATGATTCAGATATACATATATATCAGGTGTGTGTGTGTGTATATATATATCTGCTGTGCAGAAGAAATTAACACATCATTATCAATAACTACACTTCAATAAAAATGTATGGTAAAATGTATGGCAAAAATTGAGTATTTATTATTAAGGGTTAAATTATTAATTTCAGGATAGTGAAAAATTTTTATATATCTGAAGATAGTAATATTTCAATGCTATCTTCAGTTGCTTTGATTACAGCTTAGAGTTCCATGAGTAGTTATTGAAAACATAAAAGGGAGAGGAGGAATCTTTATGAAAGTAAGTGTAAATCAGGATTTAATGTTTTCAATGCTAGCAATAGAGTAACTATCTATATTATTATCATTTGAGCCTAAAAATAAATAATACATTTCTTAAAGTTAGAATTTTTTTAAAGTATGTTTGTATAAGATATACAATTCATTTTTTTTTTGTTAAAGCAATGGAACTGAAAGAAGCAAAAATAATGAAACTCATTAAATAGAGAATATTTTCTCTGTTCTTGAAAATAACCAGTTGGATCATATGTACATAGTGTTATAACCTGTATGAAGAAGCAAATAAATACAAAATGAATTGCTCATCTCTCTATGTATTTATAATAGTTTTCTCCTAAAATAGTTAGTCATTTCACTGCATCTGTCACATTGGAAACATATCAACTTCTAGGAACTTTAGAGGGGATAGTAAAAAATGATGGCACAGCAATGGTTTTGAAAATATAATGTCACAGTTGGAGCTAAGTGGAACAGAGCAACCCAACATCTCTAATGTAGTATAACTAAAACTATTTTATATGAGTTTATTTCTTGAAATTCATACTCTTAACTTTGAAGCAAAGCCCTTAAAGCCTAATACTCAGTACCTTATAAAAGTGAACTTTCATTTTTCTATTAGATGGCTCTTTAAAAATATAAATCTTTATTATTAGTTGAATTTTTAAAATCTGTTCAAATATTTATCATCATCAATAAGTAATTTATATGCATCTACTAGTTAAGATTAAAAATCTCCAGGTTGCTTCCATTAAGCCCTTTAGTGATGTATCTTTGTACAGATGAAAGCCACTACAGTAGCAGCAAAGTATCCTGGTGCTTAAGCAGGCTGACTCTAGAATCAAACTGCTTGGGTCCCTGCACTTGGTAACTAACTCTGTGACCCTTTCATAACCCCTTTGCCTGTCTTATAGAATTGCTATAAAAATTGATTAATGATATTAGCTATCACTATTAGTTAAGTCCAGTAGAATAAATTTAAGTTCCATAAAGATAAGAAAGATAATATATTTTTGCTTATTACTGACTCCTAATGCCTTGTAAAATTTTCAGAAAACAAAAGATACTCAATAAATATTTATTGAAGAAGTGGAAGAATATATGAATAAAAAGATGAAAGATGAATAGATGAATAAAAGACCATAACTTATCCAGCTATTTTGCAAATGTGACCATCAACCTCACTAGCTATTATTTTTGCAAAATACAGAACTGAATATTCAACCAATATTTTTCTTCCCAGTAAATTGTTCTATTGTTGAGCTAAGTGGACGAAATATTCCCCATGGTCTCTGAACATGACAGTTTCACTGTTGCAGGGTACAGCCAATTTCTCTGAAAGTAACTCACAATGTTCCTTTTCATTATTAAGCCTTTGGAATGATATGTGAAAATGATGGAAATGTTTGGACAACTTAGGAAAACTGCTTCCTTATAGTTCATACAGTGAAGTATCAAAGGTACACATTCATATCTTCCAGGTGACATACTGTTCTTATTGGGTAAACGCAGTTATAATATTTTGTACCTTGGGAGGTAGAGATGCTGTCCATAATCTAGCTGCCAACATCAAGATCTGAAGGCTTTAAACCTTTTTTATTTTGATTTGAAAAGAAATTAAGGAGTTCCCTGTGTGGCGCAGTGGAAATGAATCCAACTAGGAACCATGAGGTTGAGGGTTCAATTCCTGGCCTTGCTCAGTGGGTTAAGGATCCGGCATTGCTGTGAGCTGTGGTGAAGGTCACAGATGTGGCTCAGATCTGGCGTTGCTGTGGCTCTGGTGCAGGATGGCAGCTGTACCTCTGATTCGACCCCTAGCCTGGGAACCTCCATATGCCACGGGTACAGCCCTAAAATGCCAAAAAAGACGAAACAAAAAAAAAAAAGAAATTAAAAGTTGAAGTGAAAATAGTTAAATCAACATTTATTAAGTAACTACTCTACTTTGTGCTCTGCATAATTATTTCCCATATGTTCTTTAACTAATTGTGACAATAATTTTATCTTAAAGTTTGGGAATGTACAGAGAGATTCGGAAATTCACTTTAAATCAGGTATAACATGCCAAAAGAAGAATCCAAATTCAGTTGGGTCAGTTCTGAAACCTATTCTTATCCTGTTATATAGAATAAGATTTCTTCAATTGTATCTGTTGTGTTATAATATTTCCTAACGTGTGTTCTGAGTAATACTAATGTTCCATGGAATGCTGGTAAGTTAAAATATGTTTTTAAAAATGGACTGTGAAAATTAATTTTGGGAAGCACTGCACCTTGGAGTTTTACAAAAAGTTTTATTAAGCTTTGTATTCATCATACACAGTACTAAGATTAGCACATGAAATAAACACACAATAAACATCTGTCAAGTGAAGAGATAAAATGGTTATCCCATATTCAATTTGTAATGGTAGGCAGACATAGTGGTAGTAATAAAGATTAATATTTGCTAATAAAAGGATTTTTTGGTATATTCTATAGGAAACAATCTCTGTTAATTTTATCTGAGATTTTGCAAAGGTCTAGGGCCTTGTAATCTCTTAGAATGTAGACATCAGTTGATAAAACAGTTTGACAAAAATAATAACATGAGCTATTCTCTTAGACTCTAGATACATGTTTACTTTCATGTTCAAGTTCAATAACAAAACACTCTTCCTGTATTTGATTATAACTCAGCCAGAATTGTAAGCCCATTTGTCACAGAAAAACAAAAATCACATGTGAGGAACAAGTGCACCTGATATCAGCTTTTAAACACTTAAATCTTTTAAATCAAGGGCAAGACAAAAACGTCAATACCTTGTACCAATTTTCTAAACTTTCAATAAAAAAAATATATATATATATATATGTATCTCCTGGACCATGACTTAAAACATATTTCCTCTAAAGCAACAATAAACTTCAGGGAACCAGACATAGTTATACATCTTCTAGATCTATTAAATTATCTATTATAAATTTTAAAGCCTATCCAACACTTTCAGGAGATATGGTTTATTCAGTCCATAGTTAATTAAGTGTCTTCTCTAGTCATCTACAAATGCATATTTTGGTGGGTTCAAATTGTCTTCAATTGTCAGATCCTAGATTCAGGATAATAACTACTATTTCCAGTTACGTAAGCCAGTTCACTTGTGTGACACAGAGGCCTAATGGAACACCAATATCCATAATCTCTATAGTATAAATTGTACCTGGAGATATCTCCCAGCCTTTGTATCTGGAAGGTGCCAAGCAACTAATTCTAGCCAATGAAATATGAGCAGAATTGATATGTGTCAGTTCCTGGCTGAGAAATTAGCCAGAAAGAAAACGGAAGATGAGCTCTTCTTCCGTTTTCAACACATTTAGAAACCTTACTTTACAGATGGCAAATGCGTAAGCTGGATAAAGCCTGAATTTGTGAGAGACACCACATGGAATGGGGCCACCCTGAAAAACTACTTAATAGGAACATCGGCATTGGAATTTAGGTGAACAAAAAATGAAATTTATTATGTTAGGCACTCTAATTTGAGGCTTGCTTCTGAAAGAAGCTAACCTACAAGATTAATAAAGATGTCGAGACAATTCAGAGACCTTAAAGGCAATTTCTATTACACTTAAAAATTAATCCATTATTAATAGGAAAGTTGCACCTAAGGAATATCATAAGAATAAAAAACCTTTCCTTTGATGTGAATTTCTTTAGCATCTTCCCTCTTTTATGTGTCAATCTTTATTTCATAAAAAAAACCTTTTGATCACTTTTTGTATGCCAGGTACTAAATATATACGTTCATTCTCTACCTTCTAGGACCTCAGAGACATGTTGAAGGGATGATACCATAGATTATTATAAAATATAATGGCAGGTACACACAAAGGGCAAGGGAGAATAGAAGAGTTGGTATTTCAACCTTCTTCACAGTATCAGGGAAAGTTTCATCTGGTAGTTAATTTTTAAGTGAAAATGTATGAACAGGAGTTTGACAGATGGCCAAGAGCGGTGGTAGATATTTCAGACAGATGGAACCATATGAAAAACAGTGCAGAATTACAAAAGGCATGGCAATTTTAAAGAATGGAGCAAAATTCAATAAGGATAAAGTCTGGAGTTCTGGTGGGTGGTAAGGTGGGAAATTGATAGAGAGCGAAGATGTGGATATCAGGTTAGCAAACTAGATTGGAGTCAAGGTTCTAAAATGGCATATGTCTTTCTTTAGTAAGTAAGGATTCTTTACAATTTCTTTCCACAGGCCTTTAAACAAAATCCTTTTTTATCTCATTGAAGGTTGCACTATAACTTTTTAACTTTTTGCTCCTCTTCTTTGTCTCAAAATATATGTTCCTTTACTAAAATAATCAACTTTGTATTCCTAATGATATACACAATGCTCATTACAGAAGTATTACATATTGATTTAAAAAATGGATTTGATGAGTCACATAACTAGATTTAAAAATAGTTCAAGGTGATAACAGGATTGGGGTAGAGGATGCCTTTGGAATATGCACCAAAGTCCTTATCAAAGGAAAGTGAATACCTTAGACACTTGTGTACATTAGTTAAAATGACGGAAAGTGGGAAGGGGAAGATAGTCTTATGAAATACATTTAGAAAAAAATTAAGTACTGACCTCAAAATATCAGCAACATCTTCAAAAAAAATGACTTTTTGGTTGCAGCCAGAAATATTTTTTGGAGAAGTGAGTGAAGAATGAAAGGAAGAGGAGGATGGTTAATTTCTACTAAAGGAAGTTAAAAGTGATCATATGAAGTTGCTTAAGATAACCTGTTTTAGAAAAAAAAAATGAAACAGGATAAATTCTTATAAATAAGACAGGAATTCAGAAGATGGGGGAAATGTTAGAAGCTAAGGAAAGTACAAGGTGAGATAATGCATGATCCAATGTCAGTGAATCTATTCTAGCGACATCCTGACTCTAAGGAATCTATCATTTTGAAACTAACTGCATAGTATATTATACCCTTGATCAATGTAAGAACTTCAAGAACTTAACCGAAGATTAGTTGAATCCATGATCCTCTGTTATGTATTTTGTTTTGTGTGATTGAGGGTGATGTTTCACTTCAGCCATGTGGTTTGCTTACACACTATCACACTTCAAAGAAACGACTTTGTCTTCACCATTAGACTGGAAGGTCCTTGAAGGCAAGGCATGTGCTTTGCTCATTGTTGCCATCTTTTCAGATGAATTATGAAAGTTGATGCTTTATAATTATTAACTTTAATAAGTGTTGTGAGTAAGAAAATGAAAGTAACTCATTTACACTCATTTCAAGTCACCGTGTCACTGTATAATAGAAAAAATAGAAATATTTCTATGAATTCTATTGAAACATAGAAAGGACTTGCTGTAATTTCTTTTAAAGACATCTTTCTCATCCATTTACAAATGTATTGTCATTTTCTTCACAATGAATGAAAATTTAGTCATGTTTATGAAGTAATTGCCGTGAAATGAAACACCTGCTGCATCCTTTCTAAAGTGCAGAGGCATGATAAGCTAACCAGATAATTCAATTTACCAATTTTTTAACACCAGAAATGATGAATTTATTTTTTAAGATGTTAGAAAAATGCTGAGGAATTATATTTCTTTAAAAGAAAAACAAGACATGGAATTCTTATCATTAACTAATATTATGAAGACTGTACTTTCTTATATTGTATAAACATACCCTTATATTTAAAAGCCTAAATAAGATGATTAATAAGATAATTATGGATCTAGCCATGTCTTTTCAAAGTTGATGACTTTGAATCATATAATCACAGTTCCCTTGGTTTTACTGCCCTGCCCATTAAAAAAAAACCCAAAACCAAAAACCAAAAATCAAAACATAAATGAAAAGACAGCATCTAGTTTCCAAGGCATTAATTTATAAGACATGGCTTATAGCTTTATATAAGAATTTCAGAAAAAAACAAAAACTCTAAGTGAAATACAAATAATTGATGATGGCAGATTATGATGAAGTTATATAAGAAAAACTGACAGTCTTATGGAATTGGTTTTGTTTTGTTATAAATGGAAACATTCAACCATACATTCTCCCTGTCTCTAAGGCGTGATGTAGCACACTCAATCCACTTGCTTATGATTCTGACTACATATGTTATATATTACCATATAATTATTAAACCAGTAAACTAATTTTCCTCTCATATATGACTGTTAATCCCTAATACTAAGTTCATGTGTTCTAACTTAAATAATGATTAAAAGAGGAATAACTAGATTATTTTATCATTACATTGCCTTTATGCTATAGTTGTTAATCAATTTTGTACAGAAAGTGATTCTTGGTCCTTAGGAAAGGATAATTATAATTTAACTTTCCAATTAAATATTGACTCAGCAAATTTCAGATTTTAGAAGTTATTGTAACTATTGGTAGAATATAAATAATAATTTCTGAAAGTCAAGTTTATCTATTAACTCAAGTATTTATTATATACTCTATATGTTGTGAATATATTTGAAAATATGAATTTTTATCTGTAAAAATACTAAAATATTGTTTTCACTACATTTAATTTGTTTTAATAATCAAATTTTAAAGATGAAAATACCAAATTGACGATTTTTTAGGTTTAGCATAAATTTAAGTAATCGTTACCTTGATCAAGACTTAGAAAAATTCTAGTACCTCAAAGTGTTTTCTGGTATCCCCTGGTATCCTATTTATTACTTACCCTCTTGCAAAGGAAGCTACCACACTGACTTCATTTACAATAGATGTTTTGTTTATTCTAGAACCTCCTACAAATGGAATTATATGATCTAAATTCTTTTATATGTGGTCTCTTTTGTTCAATATAGTGTCTATGAGATTTGCCTTGTTGTCACATGTGGTGGCAATTAATTAATTCCATTGCCTTACAGTGTTCCATTTTTTAATGAACTGTATTTTGTCCATTTTGCTGGCATTGGACATTTATTATTTGCAATTTTTTATAGCTACTAAAAAAAAAGAAGTCATGAATGTTCTTGTACATGTTTCTGTTGAACAGGTGCATTTATTTTTCTTAGAAAAGTGTCTGGCAGTGCAATTACTGGGCCATTGGATAAACATATTATTTATTGTTTTAGGTATTGCAAGGCAATTTTCCAATAGTTTTGCCAATTTATACTCCAGCCACCAATATATAGAAGTTTCATTTACACCATCCTTTTGTCATTGCTTGATATTATCAACCTTCTTAACTTAGTCATTATATTATGAGTGTAGTGGTATATCATTGGCAGATATTTTTATACAGAGTAGTCAAATAAAATGATAGAAAAAATGAGTATTTTATTTATTTATTTACTTATTTACTTATTTATTTACTTATTTATTTTAGGGCCCCAGGTGTGGCACATGGAAGTTCCCAGGCCAGGGACCCAGTTGGAGCTACAGGTACCAGCCTACACCACAGCCACAGCGACACCAGATCCAAGCCCATTCAGCAACCTACACCACAGCTCATAGCGACGCTGGATCCTTAACCCTCTGAGTGAGGCCAGAGATTGAACCTGCATCCTCATGGATACTACTCAGGTTTGCTTCCACTGAGCCACAATGAGAACTCCTGACAATTTGTGTTTTAATAATACAATGATCATTTCAAAAATAGCCTGATTAGGACAAGCAGCAAATCAATAAAAGATACTGATAATCAATAAAAGATTGATAAATTTCAATGGCAAACACAAAGTGTTTCTTGTTGGGATTTTAAGAGGACAATAAATAGTACTCCTTTTCCCTTCTTAAACAAGACAGCTTGAGAAATAAAACCTAAAGACAGACGGAAAAGAAATGATCATTTTTTCTATAATGCTAAAGCTATTTGGAGGCTGTGGCTCCAGATCTGCAACCATCGCCCTGTCTTAATTACTCAATTACACCTAAGGGCACAGACAGCACAGATAATCCTAAAATAGATGTCCTCCCATGTTGCCTGTATGAAAGGAAACAAATCAAAAAGAACGTTGCTGCAGATTTAGCAGGGCTTGAAAGAGAAAAAAACAGAAGGATTTAAATGAGCATGTTCTTTCCTTCTTCCAAGCAAATGATTAGACCATCCCTGAGGAGTGGATAAGAATGGATGGAGGAAATGTTCAGGACTACTAGAAGATTTAGTATATATAAAATCCTACCACATGGATACATGAAGTCAGAAAAAGCCTCCTTCTCATTTTGTAGAATTATTATTAAGCATGCTATTTGTACTACCCAATTATTTCCTTATGTCCTTGACTTCTAAAAAATGATAAGCCTTTTCAAGATAGTCATTTTTCAAATTGAACATTATATCCACATCTGTTCTGCCAGAAGAACAGGCAGGGTTTTACAATTTGAAGAGATTCAGATAGAGACAATGTGGAAGTAAGGGCAACAGACCCAGCTGATAAAAAGATGCAATACTGAAAACAGCAGGGTTAAGTAAAAGACTACAAACTGAATAATGAGAACTTTAGAACTATAATCTCATTTGAAAAACAGTAGAATTCTACCTCTAATATAGGAGAAAGGACAGTTCCTACCTAGGAAATAAAGACCCATGAGTAAAAACCTATAGCCACTTGACTCTGTAATGAATCCCAAAAATCAAGGAGTCCAGTCCATATATACTGATCTTTTCATTAGCTTTTTATTTATTCTGACGATGTGTTTATTCTATTTACATTTAATGGAGTTAGTGATATGATTGGATTTATGTTTGTAATTTGTTTTCTGTTTTTCCCTTCTGTGTTTTTCATCTCTTCCTGTCTTCTTTTAAGGTAAATGACTAGTTTTTTAAGAATTTCATTGTAATTTATCTGTTGGCTTTTTTATTACATTTTGCATTATTTTTTCTTCAGTGTTTGCTCTAGGGTTACAACATACAACTTCTCACAGTTTACTTAAGAATTGTTATTGTACTGCTTAATGTAAATTGCAAGAATGTCACAAACGTACATTTCCATGTACCACTCCTCACATCATTTATGCTATAGTTTTTATTTCTATATACATATGTTTTAAACTGCTTAATAAAGTTCTATATTTTCTTTAAACAGTCATATGTATTTTAAATATATTAATAAAATATATTTCTAAACATAAATATAATTTTACATTCATAATTGTAATTTCTGGTGAATTTCATTAATTTTCTTAGGTTTGCTTATATAAATGTTCCTTATGATTTTAAAGCCTTTACGGTATATTATCCCTAAATATAGGCATTTTGTTTTTATTTTAGTCCTCAAATTATTCCACTGTCAAGATTAATTCCACTGTCTTCTGACCTCCATTTCTTTTTGTGAGATATATGTGGCTTTGAAACTGTTGTCCCCTGTTCTAAAGTTTTTCTCTTACTGCTTTCAAGATTTTGTCTTTGAATTTGATTGATTTACTTTGAGTAAGAAATAACGTAGTTTGTATTTACTCTGCTTTAGGGCCAGTGACATTTTGAATCTATAAATTTTGCTAAATTTGGGGAAATTTTTGTCAGCTGTTTTTTCAAGCATTTTTTTTTCTGTTCCTCTTTTCCTTCCTCTGATTCCGGGACTTCAAATGCTTATGAATTAGAAATTTTGGTATTACCAGATGTCTTATGCTCCATTAATTTATGAGCTCAATACCTTTTTTTTTCTATGTTCTTCAAATTAGATAGTGCATTCCTATTTCTTCTATTAAGCCTATCCAGATATTTTTATTTCATTCACTTTTAACTGTAGAACTTCAAACTGATTCTTTGTAATTTCTATTCCTCTGTTGAAATTTCATATTTGTTCATTGATTTTAAGCATGCTTGCTTTATATCATCGAATGCAGTAATAACAGCTGCTTTAAAGTGCTTTTCTCTCAAATTTGCTTTCTAGGTGTGGGTCTTTATTGATTATGTTTTGTTTGGAGGATTGGTTGTATTTTATTATTTCTTAATAAATGCGGTAATTTGTGATTATGTTCTGGGCATGGTGAGTGCTATGTTGAAGAGGCTTTGGATTCTTTTCTATTCCTCTAACTGATGTTGATTTTTGTCTTGTTTTGTTTTAGCATAGAATTAACTTACAAGGACTTATATTACAAATGTGGTCTCTGTTTATCTATTTTAACTTTTACTGGGCTACTTGGAATCTTTTTTACACATGCATAGATCAGAGCTTAACCAGAATAAAAACAGTAAGAATGTAAGAACTGCTTCTCAAAGCCTTTCTTTTCTGGCATATGTAAACATCCTTCCAGTTTCTCCATGATTTTGCTAGGGGAGGAATGGTCTAAATAGAGCTACGTCGTGGTTGCATCCAGACATTTCTATGCCAATAAGATTTTTAGTAATTTATCTCTTAATTGTATCAAATGGAGAGTCATGGATCAAGAAAAATTTTTTTTTTCATTTTATGGCCTCATCCTCAGCATACAAAAGTTCCCAGGCTAGAGGTCAATTCGGAGCTATAGCTGCCTGCCTACAAAACAACTGCAGCAACGCCGGATGCTTGACCCACTGAGTGAGGCGAGGGATCGAACCCAAACCCACATCCTCATGGATGCTAGGCAGATTTGTTTCTGCTACACCACAACAGACACTCCCTGGATCAAGAAACTTTTAAAGAAGGCATTCCACCTGAAAGGCATGAAACAAATGGATTAAAAAATAATAATTAATGAAGAAATAGAAAAAAATGAAACAAGGCAGGGATAAGAATAAAATTTCCAAAAATTATAATTAATATCCACAGGGATATAAAATAAGATACTGTAATCCAATCATTTTACCAAGTTAACTGAAAGATAGTAAGTACAATTCTGTTCAAAGTCAATGAACAAAACAGATCAATATTCTTCTCCCATACAGAACCTATATTTTGGTGGGCAAGGCAGACCATACACAAGATAATTAAGATTATGTATTAAAATGTACTAATTACTATGGGTAAAATAAAGCTATGAAGATGACACGATCTTGAAATTTTAAATGGGTAATTAGAGAAGCTGGAAAGTGCAAAAATGACATTTGAGTGAAGACTTGAAGGAAATGAGAGAATAAGACATAGAGGTAGCTGGGAGTGGGAGCTCTAGGCAAAATGAGCAAAAAGTCCAAACACCATAAGATACAAATTTGCATGGTATGTTTAAATAAGATCAAGCAGGCTTGATAGCCTAGAGTGAATTGAACAAAGGGGAACTGCTACAGAAGAGGAAGATAAATAAGTAACAGGAGGCCAAATCATGTATGGTGTTTTAGGCCATTGTAAGAACTTTAACTTTTACTCTGAAGTAGCTGGGGAGTCATTAGCGAGCTATTAGTAGAGGAGTGATGTGATATAATTTTTTAATTAAAAATAGCTGTAGAGGAGTAGAGTTAGAAGCAAGGGACCAGGTAGAGGGCTATTGCAGTATTCTTGGAAAGAAAAGATAATGGCTGGGACCAGAGTGATAGCATTTGATTTGTAAGAAATAATTGAGTCCTATATACTTTGAAGATAAAGCAAAATGTATTTTGTCATATTGTGAATTGTAACGGAAAGACAAAGTAAAGACTGACTTCAAGGTTTTTGTTCTAATCATCTAAAGACTAATATTGTCACTAACTAAAATGTGAAAAGCTATGCATGAAATATTCCACTAACTAAAATGTGAAAAGCTATGCATAAAATATGTTTAATGGCTTAGATAAAGTGCAGTAACTTATATTTTGGTTGTGTTAAATTTGATATATGTAATAGACTTTCTAGTAGAGATGTAAAGAAGAAAGCCATTCAAGTGAGAGTTCCAGGTTAGAGATAGATGATCAAAAAGCAATAAAGTGTAGAGGTATTTAAAGTTTTAAAACTGAATGAGATCCCTATGGAGTGAGTACAAATAGAGAAGAGAACATAGGCTTGAGCCTTCAGATATCCCAATAGAAAGAGCCTTAGGGAAATAAGGCAAAAACACTAAAAATTATCTTAATAAGAATCTACCAGTGACTTAAGAGGAAATTCTAGAAAATGGAACATCCTAGAAGCCAGTAAAGCAAGTACATCAAGGAGAAGGGAATAAGCATTCTGTCAAATGCTGATGATAGGTCAATTAAGATGAGGGCTAAAGTAACCATTGGGATTATCAAAAAGGATGCCATTGACAATTTGACAAGAGCAGTGGTAATAAGTGCACAGAATGACCTATTAAAGAATAAAGGTTGAATATGCAGGGCTTAAAGGAAAATGAGATAAGGGTTTTAAAATGGAGCAATGAAAACAGACAATTTTTCCAAGATATTTTTCTGTAAAGGCAGAGAATATGAGCGGTCAGCTGGAGGAAAAGGTAAAGTCAAGCCAGAGTTTTTAAGATGGAGTAAATTATAGTGTGATAATACACTGATAGTAATAATTCTGAAGAGAATGAAAAACTGATATAGGCAAAAGATAAGGTAATTGCCAGAGTGGTGTCTTTGAATATGTGAGAGGATATGGAGTCTTTGATAGAAGCATTGGTAATTCATTCATAGTACAGATGAGAAGCAAAGTAAATGGGTCCAGATGATGATATCTGAATAAATGCGATCCTGAGTATGGGCTTGAAAAATGAAACAGTCTTCAGTTGAACATGAGCATGGGAGACAGGGTCTTGGAAATGTGTATACAGGGATTGAAGGATTAATTTATCATCTATGAAGAAGTGAACGGATTAGTGTGTCTGTGTGTGTATGTGTGTGTGCGTGTGTGTGTGTGTGTGTGTGTATATATATATATATATATATATATGTATATATATATATAGTGTGATTACAGGGTAGCATTAATAACCTGGTAATAAATGATATTTTGAAAGAGGAATATTCAGGAAAAAAATTCTTTTAAATTAACATGATAGCAAAAAGGAAAAATTCAATTGAAGGGCTAGAAAGTTAAGTAATTTTCCCAAAATATGAAATAAGCAAATAGGTATAAAACAGGAAAAAAAATATTGCAAATGTAGATGAGGTCTCATGTCTAAATAATAGAAGTTCCAAACAGAAGGGAGTGGAAAAACATAGAGAAGGAAATTATTAAGATAAATAATACTAGGAGATTTCTTGAAGATTAAAACATTTGTTTCCAGACTTGAAAAGCACAATAGGGAAGAAGGGCTGGGGGAAGAGTCATACTGAGGTCCCATTGCTATGATATAAAAATTTGACATCAGAAGCCAGAAGGCAAAGGAACAAATTCTTCAAAATTCTAAAGGGGCCTAATTCTCGATTCAGAATTATTTACATAGTCATGGTACCTATCAAATGTGAGACTGTCATAAAAACATTTTCAGACTTTCAAATACTTAAAAAAAAATTTCCTGACCCTCTTCCTCAAAAACGTACTAAATGATATGCTTCACCAAAGGAAGGAGTCTTCAAGGAAGAGGAAACTTTGGATAGTAAACAGGACATCCACTGCAGGTGAAGGACATCCTGCCTGTGATGGTGAACAGATTCCAGTAGGAACACACAGATTAAGCAATCCATTCAGACCTCTGAACGAAGGCCAGGAGCACTGGCAATAATGGTTAAAGAGAAGCAACCTCCCACCCCCAGTGTTCCCAGTATGTGTAAGCAACAGTGCCACCAAGTATCTCACCTGTAACTTTTTCACTCCTCTTCCTGTTCCAGCCCACCCTCCTCTGCTCCCACCCCAAAGAGTACCCGCTAATCTCAGCCCAGCATCCAAGAAGATCCTTTAAAACAGAGGTCAGATGATCACTCTCTGCTGGAGCCCTAAAAACTTCATTCTCTCAGAATAAATGTCAAAGTCTTAAGCGGGCCCTATTTCTTACCTTCATCTCCTGTCTCTCACCCCCTCACTCCCTTAGTTCTCCAACATGCCAGGCATGCTTCTTTCTTGGGTAGTGTGATCACTTCCAAGCCTGCACTCCTTGAATGACTTTTCAGTGTTGCCTTTCCAAGGAGGCTTGCCTCAACTCCCTGTTAATAATGAAATCTGCAATCTACCCTCTGCTATGCCTTGCCCTTCTTCCCCTGTACCTTCTAGTTCTTTTAACGTTATTGATAGTACATATATTTATTATAATATTGTTTATCACCTGTCTTACCAGCCAGACAGTAAGCTCCAAATGGTCAGAGAGCTTTTCATGGAATACTGTTATATCGCAGATTCTCAGAGCAGTACCTAATAATCTAGCAGGCACTCAGCAAGTGTTTCTTAGAGATTTATGTTTCTGTGAGAGTTTGAGGATGAGTTAGAATAATTATGAAATTAAGCAAGTGGAAAATACCAAGGAAACCAAAAGTTTGCACAAGAAATAAAGTACAGTTGTCTCTTGATGTCCACAGGGTATATTAGTTCCAGAACACCTTGCATACACTAAAATCCACAGATGCTCAACTTCCTTAGCCAGCCCTCTGTATTTGCATATGTGGGACTGCAGGATAGGGAGGGCCAACTCTAAAATCCTAGCTAAACTGTATTTAGTTAATACACATGGATCAAAAATCACTAAGTAATTTAATTTCAATCCTTGCTTTATTTTGAGATCCTGAGCACTGACAAACTAGTTTAACCAATTTGTAACATAAAACATGATCCATTTGTTTAATCATATCTAATCTCTAAAACTATGTAAAGCCACTTAGGGATCTCCTTAGTAAGAATTAGAAAGGCTGAGGGCGAAGGAGCTTCTGAAGGTCCAATAAGCATTCATGTTCCTCTGGCTGTCCTACCTCTCAGAGTCTAAGATGTTCCTTTACAACAGATCCTGAAGTTACTCTCCCCCCATGATTACAAAATTAGGGTTTTTCTTTCCAGTCACTATAACCTCACTGTTTTTCCAATAGTTCCCTGTTAACACTAAAAAATTTTTTTTTTCCAGAAGAATCAGGTGCAAGTGAGGCAAACATATTTTTACAAAACTTAACTAGAATTAAGTTCATTGCAGCAACATGGATAGACTTAGAGATTATCATACTGAGTGAAGTAAGTCAGACAGAGAAACACAAATATCATATGATATCCCTTACATGTGGAATCTAAAATGTGGTATAAATGAACTTATTTACAAGTTAGAAAGAGACTCACAGACAGAAAACGAACTTGTGGTTACTAAAGGGAAAAGGGGGCAAGGATAAATTAGGAGTTTGGGATTAGCAGATACACACTACTATATATAACGTAAACAACAAAGTCCTACTGTATAGCACAGAAAACTATATTCAGTATTTTGTAGTGATCTGTAATGGAAAAGAATCTGAAAAAGAATAGATAGATCTATATCTATATATCTGTATAACTAAATCACTCTGCTGCACACCTGAAACATTATAAATCAACTACAACTTCTAAAAAATTTATAAATAACCCCCTCCTGGGTAAAAAAAAAAAAAAAAAAAAAAACTAAGTTCAAATCTCCTTCCCCTTTTGAAAGGCTGCCATCTCTAAGATATACTAGCGGGCTGGCCTAGTGTTCCCATTAGGGTGGAAAAAAAAAAAGTCAGATTATAGCCAGAAATTGTCAGAGTGGAACCCTGAATTTTCAGCACCTTGATAAATGCTTTTTACTATTATTGGCTTATTTTCTTCTAACCCAGCTTCTCTTGGATAACTCCTACTCTTTCAAATTAAAAATATCCCTACCAGGAATCCCCATTGTGGCTCAGTGGTAATGAACACGACTAGTATCCATGAGGATGCGGGTTTAATCCCTGGCCCCACTTAGTAGGTTAAGGATCCACATTTCCATGAGCTATTGTGCAGCTCACAGATGCGACTTAGATCTGGTGTTGCTGTGGCTGCGGTGTATGTAGGCTGGCAGCTGCAGCTCCAATTTGACTTCTAGCCTAGGAACCTCCATATGCCACAGAATTTCTTTGATTCCTGTGGACTAGCTTAGGTGTTTTATGTTTTTTGTTTTTTTAAATTTTCTTCCATGATGTGTTTGCCATAAAGTGTAAAATTGCTTACTTAGATCCCAAAGTTCACCACTCCTATCTTTGCTAGCTTAGATTGTATCTTATTTAACAACGTATTTGCAGCATTTAACATAAGACCTAATACATAACTGAATCTCAATAAATATGTATAGAATAAATGAATAAAATGAACAGAAAAAATAAAGTCTTTGTAACATAATCTCAAAATCTGTATTAACATTTTCAAAAGGAGGAGTCTATGTCTCAGAATATCACTAATTCTAGAAATTACCAGTAAGTTTCATATGCATTCATATCTTTGTTATACCATTGCTTGTATTAACAAACATTGGCAATTAAATGTTTAACAATGATAAAAGTGTTTAATAAATTGAGAGATATCCATGTCATGGAACACCATGTGGCCAAGGTAAAGAGTAAGTTGAATCTCTATATATTGAAATAATATATTGTCAGTGTTACTAGATTGAGTTACAGAGCAATATATAGTGATACTGCTATTATTAAAAAAATAAAATGCACCCTTTCAGATAGGTAAAGAGTGAAGACAGAGAATGAGGAGAGAGAGACCAAAAGAGAGAGGAGTAAATCCAGGGAAAAGGCAAAACAGTTAAAACCATCTCTAAAGGTAGAGTGGGGCATGGGTGGGGGTGTGTGGTAACTTCTGAAGATGAACTGGAGCTTGTGAGGGAGGCCTTCACCTTTCTCTTTATATCATGGAGAAAAGAAATACTGGAGACAAGGTAGTTAATTTTATTTTCTTATTTCCATTTTATAAAAGAATTTAAATGCTAAACTTAAGAGGAACTCTAGCAAAATATTAACCTGTTATTTTTGTGAAATTAGATGGAAGGTAATTTATCTTATGATTTATAGCCATCTGTATTTTTCACTTTTTCTATAATAAGCTTACACCTTGAATAAAATTATATAAGAAGCTTTCTGGGCAAAACTTGGAAAGTAAAAAAGATTATTGCTAGATCTGAATATAGTATGATTTTATCTCCTTCCTCATGTATCTTTAAAGTAAATGGATTGTGATGCAGGTCATAATTCTGTGTTTAATTGCCACTTATGTTTGTTTCTTGCACTGGATTGAAAATGAATGTAATAAAGAGAATTTTCATATCTTCTCTTTAAATAATTAGAAAGTGTCCCTCTGAGTTTCTCTGCCATCAAGGGCAGATGCAGTGTTTATATTTTAAGTGTCTATTATAATAGTGTGAAAATGCATCCTGTTTATCCCCCCCCCCCAGTGCCTGGACTTGTGTTAGACACACATAGGTTTAATAAAAGTTTATTGAACAACAGCATAATTGAATAACTATAAAACTCAAATCAATTTTTAAAAAGGGAAGTTTAATTCCCCTACAAGGTTTTTTTTTCTGAAACAAAATTTTACAGCCCAAGGGAAATATCCATTTTGGAGTTGAACTCTTTATGGCTGGAACTGCATGGGGTGTAGTGATAAATATGTTTCCTTAAGGTTGCCTTTGTCTAACTGTTAGCAACTCACCAGGTGGCTGCAACTGTGGAAAAATATTTAGTTCTTTAAACATTTCAGTCAATGCATTAGTTATTTAAACAGTGACAAATAGCAAACATTTCTCCATAGTTTATAGCCTTTTTCTTAATAGGTTTTCTAGTGGGAATGAGAGCTCCTATTTAGTCACCATTTAGTCAATGTTATTTTTCTAATTATCTAATATGACTAATTTTAAATGTCTTAACTTTTAATCAAATTATATTTTTGCCACAGCATGACAACTTTTTCAAATGCATAGTTACATATTTATTAGCATATTCAACTGTTCAAAAAAAAAACCTTTCCTTTAGATTGTGAATTAAGCCTATATTATTGATTACTATGTCTAGCCTAAACCTATATTAAAACAATCTTGTCTTCTAAAGCTATCAACTACATACTACTAATACATTCAAAATATTAGACTATTTGTTTTCACCTGCCCTTCTTACCCTTTGCTTTCATCACTCCTCCATCCTAAAAAGAATCTTTTTTTTTTTTTTTAAAAAAAGAATCTTAATCTCCACTTCTTAAAATTTCCCAGGCTAAAATGTCCAGTCAAATACCACTTCTCCATTGAGAAGAATTGCTTCTTCTTATTCAGAAGTAATTCTTCCTTCCTTTGAAAATCCATAACACTATCTTTTATTTACATTTGAATATGGCTTTACATTTTACAACCTGTTTTCATCTGTTATTTTTTTGAGTACGCTATTGTTTATTTTGCATTCATCAATGTATAGAATAAGCATTGAGTGCATTGTATCTGGCAAGTACCATTTCTGAGCAGTGAAGAAGTTATGGTGAACATGAAAGAAGCCACATCATTAAGAAGCTTGCCATTTGAGTTTTACATTTAGTGTATTCCTATTTATGCTAAAATTACTCCGGTCTTCCAATACTAGAATGAAAACATCTTGAGGAAAGAGATTTAGTCATATTTATATTCTTGGCTACCTCTTTGCTCATTAGAGATGTTTCTACACAATATGCATTATACTATCTATTTGATGAATGTGTAATTTACACTTATACAATATGTTATCCTTTACTAAATACACTGTGATATATTATCTCTTTTAATCTTCACTACAACTGTATAAGGTATATATAATTAATCCTATTTTAAAGATCTTAGTCAAATTCCATTGTTCATTTATACCTTATGTAGAAAATTTCCTAAGATTTCTTACATTGTGAAAATCGTAAACATCTGTCATTCAAGAGTCAAGACATCAGGAGTTATACAGGCCAAATATTGTGATCACTTTTTCTTCCTAAATATAAAATATAAGAATGCTAAGACTATCAAAATTGTTTGCAAATAGACATCAATGCAAAATATCTAGGCATATTTGTGAGCATTTCTTACAAAAATGGCCATGAAAAAGCATGGAAATAGGAACTTATGACAAAGATGTCCAGTGTGATAAAGCATGCAGTAAGTATAACATCATTTTTTACTGCAAATACATGACCTTGTAATTACCACAGAAAGAAATACAGTGGTTATAGTCTATTTCAATGATTGTCAAATACATCTGGTGAGCAAAAATAAAAAATTCAATCATTGAATAAATTCACAGATAAGAATCCAATATTAGCTTCTTGAAACTATGTCTCACTTTTCTATATAACCCACACTTGAGTGATCATACACTCTTCTTGATTTCTTTTCTTGTTCTCTAGCTTCTACTCCCCATCTCCCAAGTAAGTCCTTCCAACCTTCACATAACCATGAAAAGTTGAAATTTCTCAAAGTTCTGTGCCAAACCTCTTGTCCTTTGACTTATTTTTCTACAAAGGTTATCATAATCACTACAGTAATATTAAATGCAAGCCCATATGTCCATAATTGCTAGGTTTCTAGAGCTAGCATTTGTTCATTTCTGATCTTCCACTTGCAGAATGACTTAGGGACTAACTTACAAAAAATTATTTTCCAACGAATACTTTTCAAAGAATTGTCTATGGCCCATTCTGACAGATACTCTAGCTGCGCCAAGTCATAGAATACTCTGAAGGCTATTACATGGCACTGGTTTCTCCTTCAAGTGAAATGGTAAAATCAGAGGATTGTTAGGATATGTTTATGTTTTGGCTGCTGTGATGACAAGAGACTATATATGTGTGTGGAGTGGGGAGTGCTGGATCCCTCACCCAGGGAGAGGTGGATTCAAGAAAATAAGTAAGGACCATTTAGTAGTCTAGCAATAGTACAGGAAAGAGTTGATAACTGATGTCACTTAGACCAAGGTGATAGCAGTGTAGGTGAAAGAAGAGCCCTGACTAAATATATCAGAGGTTGAGAGGACATAGTTGGTTGATACAAGTATTACAAAAAGAATAATTAAGGATGAATCTAATATTGTTGGCCCAGGGATCTAGAAATTAGGAGTTGTCATTACTGAGATAGGGAAATCTGCAGAAAAATTAGCTGGGGGTGGGCAGGTCCACTTTGGATTTATTAAGTTTTAGGTGCCTATTAGATATCCAGGAAGGAGATATGTAATAGGCAGTTGGATACTTGACTCCAGATTTGAAGAGAGATTCAGATTAAAATATAGGTATGGAAATCATTAGACAGGATTCAAAGCCATGAGATTTGATGAAACACTTTCAAGTGAGGGTAGACAAGAAAAATGTATCTGACTTCTTTGTGACTCACTTCTTGACACCACTGAGGGGGAAGGAAAAAAAAAAAAAAAAACTTAGATCAGACTGTGAAAAGACCACATAAGCCAGTTCCATTTTGGCTGTTAGTGTTAACTTGACCTATTTCACCTACTGAAAAACAAGACCAGGAGAAAACCAGATCATGAATAGCTGAGTATGTATCTGTCTCATTTACTAGACTAGGATCTCCTTGAAGTTAGAAATTATATATTTTTATTCATCTCTTGATGCCTATTTCTTGAAAATATTAAATGTTTAATAATTGTTGTGTTAAACTGAATTGGAAAATATTCCTATAGCAAATGTAGTCTGTAGCCACCCAGATCACCTTTGCAGGTCTGTTCACCCATGCCTCCACCGCTGCAATGTTGATTACTAATGGTTTTTACCTGTGCTCTTCTCTGGAGTCTTGTCCTCGGCTAATGGGAACTACTTACAGGGAGATTCCTGGGAGATTATGCCCCCACTCCTTCCCAAAGGCCCTCAGTAGCAAATGACTATCTGTTGGAGCCCAGATAGTAGTCTTAGTCTGATGTAATTCATGTGCCAGAAAGCACTGTAAGATCAGACCTGCATTATGTTCCTCCTGAAACTGCATCTCTGCCTCATTTCTTCCGCTGATCACTCAGGTTTCTCTTAGGAGCCCTCCTTCAAGCAATCACTTGCACAAGGATTTCTGCTACAGACCTTATTTCTAAGTAACTGGACCTAAAGATGTCTGACTCCTAAAACACTTCTTTAATCTAAAGTGCACTTTAACCTAAAGTGCTTACAGTCTCTCTTCTTGGGGAGAGAGAGAAGGAGGAAGAGTTCTCTGGTGGCTCAATAGGTCAAGGATCCAGCATTTTCACTGCTGTGGCTCTGGTTACTGCTCTGGTATGAGTTTGGTTCCTGGCTCAGGAACTTCTGCATGTTTCAGGTGCAGCCAAAGAAAACATAACGTGCATTTGTACTTAATCTTTCAATTATTCAACTTTTCAAGTTTGGGAAATGGAATGGAGAGTAGTTTCTATTCTATATATTACTCCCAGGCTTACCTATATAAATGGAACATCAGGGCGTGGCTTTTTCTTCCCATCTATCACCCCATCAAAATTCCGTGTTCTTTTTTTCCAAGGTAAGCAGCTATACCTAATTGAATACACAGACATGTACACTGAATTTGAATACCACACAAATTGTTCCAGAAATCCTTGTAATGTTTAAAAACCTCTGGTGTTTAGTTAAGGATTCACTGTGCTCTTATAATATTTTGGTAGACAAAGCCAATAGCATGTACCTCAACCTCATGATTTTATTTTTATATTTTCCTTTCTATAAATAAATCATGGGTCAGCATATTTTGTCCACCTGACCATCTCTTCTCATGTATGTAACGTGTAACATGTGCCAGGCACTGCTTTCATAGTCTCTCTTCTTGGGAAGGGAGAGAAGGAGGAAGAGAAAGAGAGAGAGAGATCAGGAAAGAAAAGGGTATGAAGGAGGAAGGATGCTTGAGAATGACAGGTTCCTACAAAACTGACATCTGAGAACTGAGGCATGGAATCTAACTGGTGGACTATACTGTTCAAAACTTCTTTCCTTGACCCAGGGAAACCTTCTATGATCAGGAGAATAATAATAACCGGGAAACATCTCCTTTGGCACTGTTCATGTACCTATTTTAGATTAAATGAAAGAAAACTAAAAGAGACAGCTCTCAATGCAAGGAGACAGTGTAGAGACAGTAACTTAGTAAGGATGGGATGTAAATGCTTTCAAACTGTTAAAGGTTAGATGTAAAGAAGGACATTGCCAGCCGATCTAACAGTGGCAGTGATTTTGCACAGGCAGCTTGTCTGCTCTGCCCCTTGTATGGCATTGCGTGGTGACTGCTTGGAGCAGACAGCTCTTTTTCATTAGTGTTTTTCAGTCTCTGCTCTGCTAATGTAAAGGGAAATCTATTTTTATCTTCTCAGCTTTATCTATTGATATTTAATGACACACAGCTCACCTTTCAGTACAACTGAAGATATTATTCCTCTCAGGATTATTGGTTTTCTTTGTTGTCTCATTTATATGGAACAATGAGATCATCACAAAAATCTTATGCTACTTTAATGATGGCATACTTTTATTGGCATTTTCCCCTTTGGGTGGGAGAACTCAGAAGTGAGCTCTCAAACCTCTGGAGAGAAGTGTTTTGGTCTCTTCATAGATCAGCCCGTGACACCCCACAGTCACCTGCCTATTATCCATTCTCTCTGCACCAAAGATAAAATTACAAGCTTTTCTCTGTACAGCTGTGTATGTTGGTGTTCAGAAGGTGGCATGCCAGGAGAACCTGCCCTTTCCTAGAGTAAATATTAGAGGGTTCAGGAAAAGGTCTCAAGTCCTTAGAAATCTCAGGTTTTCTAATAAGAAATGCAAGGGACATGAAGAGAAAGCCACCAGCAACCCCTTGACAATGATGCATTTCCTCACAAAGAGCTAGTGGTTTGCACTGAGATTCTTCACCTTCTTTCAACACTTATGCCACAGTCAGGTTTCTGAGAAATACAACATATGGCATATTCCATAAAAATACCCGATATTATTTCTGTACACCATTGTATCCTGGAAACTCTTCTAGGAATCTGGGATTACAGTCTAGGAGAAAACCTGAAGTTCCTTGTCCTCAACTATTTCTAGAGCTGATCCAAGTCAGGAGGCCCTTTTAGTCCCACAAGGTTTTAGATTTTTCAAAACCTAAGGTGCTGCTGAATCCTCTTAATCCTATGATAGAAAGAGGTTAACAATAATAACCTTGGAGTATATATGTTCCTGAGGGTAAGTTCTTGACATCTCTCCCAATTTCCCATGGATACTCATCTCCTCCAATTCTCCATGAGTACTCATTAAGTGAAGATAAATATCTTCATTTAATGGGTATCCATGAAGGCAGAAGACAAAAAAAGTAAGTGACCAGTTCAAGAGGGAGAAGTTCTACTCAATAGCCTTTACTAATATATATGGAGCTTATGCAGTGTTTCAGATACTGTGCCGTGTGTATGTGTGTGTGTGTGTGTGTGTGTGTGTGAGCGCTCGTGCGCGCATGCTTTACCTCTTGGTGTCCCACTGTTATGTTACCAGGGTACTGCACTAGCCTTACATTGTGATTATGACCACTATTTTTGTAAACACCACATCTTTTTTAAAAAAATTCATTGATTTTTATTTTTTCTATTATAGTTTATTTACAATGTTCTGTCAATTTCTGCTGTACAGCAAAGTGACCCAGTCATACATATGCATTTTTTCTCACATTATCATCCATTATGTTCCATCATAAGTGACTAGATATAGTTCCCTGTGTTTTACAGCAGGACCTCATTGCCTATCCACTCCAGATGCAATGGTTTGCATCTAAAATCCCAAACTCCCAGTCCATCCCACTCCTTCCCCCTCCCCCTTGGCAACCACAAGTCTGTTCTCCAAATCCATGAGTTTCTTTCTTTTCTGTAGATGGTTCATTTGAGCCATGTATTAGCTTCCAGATATAAGTGATATCACATGGTATTTGTCTTTCTCTTTCTGACTTACTTAATATGAGAGTCTCTAGTTCCACCCATTTTGCTGCAAATGGCATTATTTTGTGCTTTTCTTTGGCTGAGTAGTATTCCATTGTGTATATGTACCACATCCTCTTAATCCATTCATCTGTTGATGGACATGTAAGTTGTTTCCATGTCTTGGCTATTGTGAGTAGTGCTACAATGAATATAGGGGTGCATGTATCTTTTTGAATGAAAGTTTTGTCTGGATATATGCCCAGGAGTGGGATTGCTGGGTCATATGGTAGTTCTATGTTTAGTTTTCTGAGGTACCTCTATACTGTTTCCCATAGTGGTTGTAACAGTTTACATTCCCACCAACGGTGAAGGAGGGTACCCTTTTCTCCACACTCTCTCCAACATTTATTATTTGTGGACTTATTAATGATGGCCATTCTGACTGCTGTGAGAAACAGCACATCTTTATTAGTTCTCAAATTACTCAGTTTTAGTGGGCCATCTATCTCCTGTGAGCCTGACTGACACACAAAATTATGAGAAGATACTAGCCTCTTCTTTATAATCTGCATTTACTCTCCCTCTGTTACTTTTGCAAAGCGTACAGCAAAGGAGATTTGCTTTTCTCAATAAAATATTTAATAAATCTTATTGTTTCTTCACCTATTGTTACTTCATCCTCACCTATTCTAATATAGGCCTGTTATTATCCTTTCTTAAGTGAATTGAAGACTAAGACTCAAAGAGAATAAATAAGTGTCCCACAAACACATAGTAAGAGGCAGCACCGAGTTTGAATCCAGAAAGCCTGACTCCAGAGCCTTTATGCTCAATCACTAGTTAGAGTCAAAAGTTGCTACTCCTGGGGAGTTCCCGTCATGGCGCAGTGGTTAACGAATCCGACTAGGAACCGTGAGGTGGTGGGTTCAATCCCTGGCCTTGCTCAGTGGGTTAAAGATCCAGCATTGCCATGAGCTGTGGTGTAGGTTGCAGACGCATCTCGGATCTGGCATTGCTGTGGCTCTGGCGTAGGCCTGTGGCTACAGCTCCGATTCAACCCCTAGCCTGGAAATCTCCATATGCCACAAGAGCGGACCTAGAAAAAGGCAAAAAGACCAAAAAAAAGTTGCTACTCCTGTAATACTGAAGAATTTTCTTTCAAGTCTTACTTCAAAATTCATGCAGAATTTGCATATGACAGGTTTTTTTTGTTATTTTGATTAAAACACAATTTATTTCTTACCTGACTTTTTAATTAGCCAAGAAGATGTCATTGAATATTTTTAAATCGATTTCCAAAAATTTGCTGAATCGAAAAATGTAGGCACTGTATATCAAATTTTCTGCACACAGATGCAGATTTCATGTGGAAAATAAAGACCAGCTGGTTAGAGGATACGTGAATAAATGGATTTGGTGGTCCTTCCTTGTGCATTTCTGGGAACTGGATCTGGCCTACTTAAGAAGCAAGGAAAGTTTAGTCTCCCCTGAGTGACAGCTTTCCATGGCATCTGAGGGTTTCAAACATAAAGTCCCTACCATGGAAAAGACAGCCTTTCATGATCAACTTCTAGCTAATTCTCTAGCGTATCATCTAACTTTAGTCATGTCCCACATCACCCCCAAATGCATATGCTGTGCTCCAGTTAGTTCTGATTGTTTTCCTAATTCCTGTTCATGTCCAGGGAACTTTTGAAGCTGAACTGTTTATGGTTCTTGATGTAGACAAGTGCTGCCTTCAAAGATGCTGCATGAGATTGTAACAAGAGTGATGACTTGGTAAGTTCAGGCAAGTCTGTATTACTGTTCCATTGAATGGACTTCCACTTTATAATGCATCTTAAACTATATAGTTTCTTCCTAGCTTTAGCTAATTTCTCTTTGAATCCATTTAGAATATGCAGTTTTTATAAACATAGAGTACTTATTTACTTCTTTTTAGGGGACATTCCTGAGTCATCTTTTGGACTGTCACACCCAACAATATTGACAGGAGGAATGATGTCTGTCTGCTGTTCATTGTCATTAATAACCCATTTTATATGTAGGAATAAACAAAAAGTTTTCCTCAATATTTTATTAAGAAAAGCAACTCTTCTCCTTTGCTATAAGTTTTTCAAAAGTAGCAGAGGAAGAGTAAATGCAGATTATAAAGAAGAGGCTGGTATATTTTCTCTCAAAATTTGGTGTATCACTCAGGGTCATGGAGGTCACTTGAGAACTTGGTAAAGGTGTGGTGTTTATAAAAATAGTGGTCATAATCCCACAGTAAGGCTAGTGCACTACCCTGGTAATATAACAGTGGGGCACAAAGAGGAAAAGATTACCAGAACTTAGAGAGAGAGATGTGAGGAGATGTCTGCATGACCTTCACTGAGGGATCCAGCCTACTCATTGTGTATCCACACAGAGTGGGTTTATTCACTCCTCTCCCTTCCTTTAATCTCCACTTGGGGCTCTTGAGGTCTAATTCTAACTAGAATCCAGAAACACAGCAAAGCAGGCAATTGAGGCGGCTTATACAGCTCTGTCTCCTGAATGTCAGAGAAGGCTGAAGAGTGGATCTGGAAAGTCAAGAAGAATCTCATCAACCCAACCTAGTTTTCTGGGTCAGTCGCCAATCTACTACTGTTGAGTAACCTTTAAATCCATAGGAAAAGATCACAGTGAGTTCAGACCCAGCTGTTAATCACCCACTTCCAGGACCTTTTACTGAAGTCAGTGACTCTGCCTCTATGTGAGAGGCGGAGACTGTATATCTTCTAAGGTTGACGGTTCCCTCTTAGGCATTTTCAAATGCCCCTTAATCTCATCCTGCCACTGTTCCCTATTTACTACACAGTTTTTTAGAGTTAGGGAGAAGATGGGTGATTTCATTGCCTCTTCCCATCATCTAAAATCTTATGTCATTGCAGCCATGACTCCTCTACCTACTATATAGTCTCATCAAATACAGTTTCCCTAAGGAAATGGATTCTCCACTCAATAGGCCTTAACTTTAACCTCTGGTTACTACAATGAAAGTTCTATGAGGAGAGGATTCATATTAGGATATATTTTTGCATATTTAGCCTTCTATTTCAGTAAAAAATCAATAAATTATTTTCCTTAAATATGAAGTGCCCTTACTCCATTTTTTAGTCTTTGACAATGAGAATTTACCCTCATAAAGTAAAGTTTACATTTGTTCAGGTGTGGCCAAAACATTTTTTCCTTCTCTCTTAAGACCTCTGTATTAATACAGATATTTACAAAATAGGATCTGATATTCTGTTACATGCTAATAGGAGGTGCAATCCCAGACAGCAAGGGTAGGTCAGGGAGGGAATAAGATAAATCAAATAAAGGGTATGGATTTCCAAGCTACCATGATGTGTTCATATGGAACATATAGGAGAGTTTGATCAAAGCCTTCGGGCTTTGTAACAGTTGCCAAGGGAAATAAAGAACAATTCATCTTCAGACTTCTTGATTTTTTTATATGTATAATTATTTTTATTTCCTTCCATTATAGCTGGTTTACAGTGTTCTGTCAACTTTCTACTGTACAGCATGGTAACCCAGTTACACATACATGTATACATTCTTTTTTCTCATATTATAATGCTCCATCATAAGTGACCAGACATAGTCCCCAGTGCTACATAGCAGGATCTCATTGCTAATCCATTCCAAAAGCTGCATCTATTAACCCCAAGCTCTCTATCTATCCCACTCCCTCCCCCTCCCCCTTGGCAACCACAAGTCTATTCTCCAAATCCATGATTTTCTTTTCTCTGGAAAGGCTCATTTGTGCCATATATTAGATTCTAGATATACGTGATATCATATGGTATTCTATTTCTGACTTCCTTAACTCAGTATGAGAGTCTCTAGTTCCATCCATGTTGCTGCAAATGGCATTATTTTGTTGTTTTTTATGGCTGAGTAGCATTCCATTGTGTATATATACCACATCTTCCTAATTCAATCATCTGTCAATGGATATTTGGGTTGTTTCCATGTCTTGGCTATTGTAAATAGTGCTGCAATGAACATGCAAGTGCATGTATATTTTTCAAGGAAAGTTTTGTTCGGATATATGCCCAAGAGTGGGATTGCTGAATCATATGGTAGTTCTATGTATAGTTTTCTAAGGTACCTCCATTCTGTTCTCCATAGTGGTTGTACCAGCTTACATTCCCACCAGCAGTGCAGGAGGGTTCCCTTTTTTCCATACCTCCTCTGGCAATTATGATTTGTGGACTTATTAATGATGACCATTCTGACTGCTGTGAGGTGGTATTTCATGGTTGTTTTGATTTGCATTTTCTCTTAATAATCAGTGATGTTGAGCAGTTTTTCAAGTGCTTGTTGGCCATCTGTATATCTTCCTTGGAAAAGTGTCCATTCAGGTCTTTTGCCCATTTTTCCATTGCATTGTTGGCTTTTTTTGCGGTTGGGTTGTATAAGTTGTTTGTATATTTTAGAGATTAAGCCCTTGTCAGTTTAATCATTTGAAACCATTTTCTCCCATTCTATAAGTTGTCTTTGTTTTTCTTTTTGGTTTCCTTTTTGTGCAAAAGCTTGTCAGTTTGATTAGGTCCCATTGGTTTATTTTTGCTTTGATTTCTGTTGCTTTGGGAGACTGACCTGAGAAAACATTTGTAAGGTTGATGTCAGAGAATGTTTTGCCTATGTTGTCTTACAGGAGTTTGATGGTGTCTTGTCTTATATTTAAGTCTTTAAGCCATTTTGAGTTTATTTTCATGCATTGTGTGAGGGTGTGTTCTAGTTTCATGATTTGCATGCAGCTGTCCAAGTTTCCCAGCACTATTTGCAAAAAAGACTGTCTTTTTCCCAAGAAGATGCAAAGAAATGGAAAGATATTCCATGCTCCTGGATTGGAAAAATTAATGTTGGAAAAATGCCCATACTACCCAAAGCAATCTATAGATTCAGTGCAATCCCTATCAAATTACCCATGACATTTTTCACAGAACTAGAACAAACAATCCAAAAATTTATATGGAACCACAAAAGACCCAGAATTGGCAAAGAAATTCTGAGGAACAAAAACCAAGCAGGAGGCATAACTCTCCCAGACTTCAGGCAATATTACAAAGCCACAGTCATCAAGACAGTGTAGTATAGGTACCAGAACAGACAGACAGACCAATGGAACAGAATAGACAACCCAGAAATAAACCCAGACACCTATGGTCAATTAATCTTTGAGAACGGTGGCAAGAGCCTTCTTGATTTTTGTCTCCTGTTTTTCAGTGGCCCACAAATGACTACAGGCATATTAACTCTCTGAAATGCCTAGGTAGTAGACATTCCAGAAAGCTGCTAGAGAAATTGTATCCCATGTTCTATAGTACAAGCCTTAATCTAAATCCGGAGTAGCAGGAGAAGCCAGAGTCTCTTTAGTTATATTTATGTTTGGCCTGGACTCTTTCACTGCTTAAGGTCTTATTGTGTTGGGCCCAAAAGAAGCCAAGCCAGAAACTGACCTTCATACTGGGGTGGCAAAGACAGGCAGCAATGTTAGGACATTAGTAACATGACTCTCCATTGTAGCAAATGGTTAAGGGCCTTTTTTTTTTTTTTTTTTTTTTAAACTATTTATCAATTCAATTAACTGTGGAACAAAGTGAATCTGGAGACCCACTCAGGCCACCCATGCTGGCATGTTATCTAATTCTATAATAAAATAAAAGGACTGGAAAAAGAATGGATGTGTGTATATGTATAATTGAGGCACTTTGTTGCAAGCAGAGATTATCACAACATTGTAAATCAACCATACTTCAATAAAACTTTAAAAAATGAAAGATAAAAGGACTGATAAAATATCTTCATTTCTTTCTTGACGTCCAATCCTATAAAGTGTCAAAGGAAGATAACATTTTAAAGTCAGGTGGGGTCCAACCTTGCTGTTCTGTCCTTGAAATCCTCTTTCCTAAAGCAGGCTGCCCTCTTAGAATCATTCTTTCTGATATCTATGTGTATTTTTGGCCTAGTTTGAACTGAAATGAGGAGTAACCAACAAAATTAGTACTGCTTTCAAGAGTAAGTTCTAAAGATGAGGTATATTTTAATTTTCAGTTTATTTGATCTTGGCAAGAGTAAAATAACAAGATAGCACATCTCTGTGATAGGCGCTCCAATAGCAAATACTCTAAGTGAGACGGCACTGACTGAAGTTTCTCTAAGAATTCTTCCAAAGTTATAGGAAAACTTGACACCTAGCCCAATAATAATCATACTAACAGCTGTGTTCATAAAACACTTATCTTTCTGAAGGATGGTATCGTCAAGGAAATCACAAACAATTTCTGTACTCACTGATTTCCTAAGATTCCTGACTTCATTTTTTTAAAACAGTCCCTTTTATATAAATAATGAAAATGTATTATTTTAAAATATTTTTTGTTTTTTACACACCAGTTAGTTCTGTTTTTTAAGTATATGCAGTGTATCATAGAAAATATCCAGAAAAATGAATATTTTCCACTGAACTTTTTTTCTTTGAAACTAATTCAATTCATTCCAAATGGAGGTTATTCCATAACTCCATTAAAATTACTATTGTGATTATGACCAGTGTTTTCCATAACCCTCCGTCCAATGGTCTCACTTTGTCTTACCTGGAAATTTCAGATGCAGATGATAGAATTGTTTCTTCCTTTTTAACATATTTTCATAAGACTTTGACTTCTAGGACACAACACACGCTTGGTTTATTTTTACTTCAAGAGCACTTATTCTTAATATCACTGGCAGTTCCCATTCCTCCGACAACCTTCTAACAGTGGTTCTAAGAGTTTTGTCAGCTCTTCCTTTTCCTATCTATATTGATATACCTAGGTACACTCATCCAATTCCATTTAAAAAAATACTGTTCATAATCTGATGAGTCCTAAGTTTATCTCTCTACTCCAGATCTTTATCTTGAATTGTATACTCACATATCCCATTGCCTTCTCACATATTCACTTCAAATATTATAGGCATCTCACACTTTTTCTACTCCAAAACAGAATTCTTTTCCTCCATCTAAAGCCTTTCCTTCTCATTTTTCCTCAATAAAGTCCGCTATTCCCTCAGGTAGTCAGCTAAAAATCATAGTATCATCCTTTATTCTTCTTTTTCTTCCTACTATATTATTCAATCCATAAGCAAATACTAATGTATTAACCTTCAAAATATATCCTGAATCACTATTTTTTTAAAAATTTTTTTTGGCCTCACCTATAGCATGTGGCAGTTCCCAGCAGGGATCCAAACTCCACCTGGGGCAATGACTGGGGCCTCAGCAGTGACAATGCTGGATTTTTAATCCACTGAACCACCAAGGCATTTGAATCAGCATTTCTTGCTACATTGTTACTATACTGATCCAGGACACTGTCCTGTCTCCCATGAAGCTCTTAATCTTGCCTCATTAAAGCTCTTAATCTTGCCCCTACACAGCAATGAACTTTTTAAGCCTAAATCAGATTTTGCTGTTGTCTTGCTCCCAAATATTGAATAAATCCTGTAACACTTAGAATAAATCTCCAAACTCTGGCTCCCTCTCAACTCCTTTCTTCTCACTTCCTTCTCCCAGTGTTCTAGCCATGCAGACCTCTTTCTTAGCACACGCCAAAGTGCCTACTTCAGGGTTTCACTCTTGCCATCTGCCTAAAGTTCATTCTTCACCTGGCTATTTCCTCTCATTATTGAAGCAGCAGTTCCTCATATAGGCATTCCCCCAACACCCTATCATAAATAATATCCTCAGTCACTTCCTATTTCCTTTTACTTCTCATTTGTCTTAACAGCTTAATATTCTTAATAAAAATTATCACTACTTGACATTTACTGTTTTTTAATGGTTTATTTTCCCTCTCTTTCACTCTAAGAGTGAGAAGACAAACTGTCCCTCACACATTGAAGTGCTAAGTAAATATTTGTTAGATGGAGAAATAATTTTCATTTGCTGAGTTCCCTGATAGTGTGGCATCCTAAGATACTCCTATCTGGTTAATTTTGCTGAGTTATATATTTTATTAGAGCAAACTCTCACCAAAGAAATTCTAATAGTCATGGTTGGCACAGTGGTCTCTACCCATTAAAACTTAAAAATAGTAGTATGTCTCATTTCCTATTAGAATGAAGGTAGGAACTACACTTTTTCTCATTCACATTGCTCTTTAATGGAACAGAATAGAGAAATGTGACTTATGCCACCTGCTTCTCCCCTAAGATATTGGAAAATAAGTAAATGTTGGAACTTTTTTTCTTACTGCTCCTGTCTTAATATATTTTCTAGGTTACTTTTTTTTCAAGCTTTTCATTTACCTAGAAGAAGTTTAATTGGCCAAATTTTACATTTTAAAGTATTACATGTCTACAGAATCAACTATAAAGCAGCTTCTAACTAGAGAATTTTCTTCAAGGTGTCCAAGCATTTTCTTACTGAACATTTTAAGCACATAACTAAGCACATTGTAAACCTAGTGTTTTTGTCACACTTTATTCACACTCTAGTCAAGTTCCAGGAAATTTGCATTTTAGTCAAATATGTGTAAATCAATTCAAATTAATGCAGAAGAGAGCTTTATTTAAAGAAATTGTAGAGTGAATCCTTCTTAAAGACATATTTTATTAAGTGAATCATCACTCCCTAAAACAGTCCATTTAAATTCTAGATTTTCATTTATTAAGTTTATTTATCATAAGGTCCCCTGCTTCTCCTATTTTAGCCAAGCTTCTCTATCATATATATATATGGCTTGAATCATCTCCCAGGAATACAATTTTTTTTTACAGCTTAATTAGTACACCATTTTTTTTTCTGCTTTTTAGGGCCACCCCTGCAGCATATGGAATTTCCCAGGCTAGGGGTCAAATTGGAGCTAGAGCTGCTGACCTATACCACAATGTGGGATCTGAGCCATGTCTGTGACCTACAACACAGCTCACAGCAACGCCAGCCCCCTAACCCGCTGAGCGAGGCCAAGGATTGAACCCGAGTCCTTATGGATACTAGTTGGATTCGTTTCCACTGCATCATAATGGGAACTCCAGTACCCTATCATAAATTGATTCCATAACTGGAAAATGTCTGTGACTGAGTTCTGTGAGGTGAACCTATTGGTCATATTTGCAATCTTATAAATCATCATCTGAGACAACTAAACCTCTTCAAATCACCTCCTTTCATTTCTATTTGTTTTTACACTTTATTAGGTTAAAGTTTAAACTTATGTAAAAGTAAACAAAAGTTTCTTTCCATAATCAGTGGCATCTCAACCTTGGCAGTATTGACATTTTAGACCAAATAGTTCTTTATGTGTGTGTGGGCAGGGGAAGATTACACTGTGCCTTTTAGCATGTTTAGTAGGCTCTCTGGCCCCCAGTCATGACAATCAGAAATATCTCCATAACTTGTCATATGCCTACTGGGGGACAAAACTGATCCCATGCATAAGACCGACAAAGGCCCATCCATTCCCCCACTTCCCAGACATCATATATTTAACCCATGAATTCTCCCAGTCTATCTATCTATCTATCTATCTATCTATCTATCTATCTATCTAGCCTTCCAATAATGACTTTTACACATGATCAAAACACCATTACTACACCTAAAAATCTGGAACAATAATTCCTCAATATCCTTATATAACCAGCCCCTTTTTTCAAACCCAGTTATCTCGTAAGTGCCACACTTTGTGTGGTCTTTCTTTGTGTCCTTCTGTTTCCTCTTTCTCTTTCTCAATATCTAGATAGAGAGATGATAGATAGATATGGTGCCATGTCTATACCATACATATACACATGTAGAGAGAGATAATATATTTATAGATATAGTTATAAATACATATATATGCACACAAATGTGGGTAAGCATGGGTGTGGGTGGGTATGGACAGTTTAAATTAGACTACAAATAAGGTAAAATATTACAATTAATTTAAAGCTTTTTAACTCTTTAAATTTAACATTCATCAATCTCTTATTTTTCTTTGCAAGTTCTACATTGAAGAAATTATCTCATTTTTCCTGAAGAATTTTTCAAGAATTGGATTTGCTCATTGTATCCCCACAGAATAGGTGGTTCTGTTGTTATCAGTATCTCCTGATAGTTAGATAGAGGTGTGATCACATTTTAAGTTCAAAAATTTTTGATAAGATGGTTTTCACAGAGTTTTGTGTCCTTCTGGTGGAAAGTACATGATGCTTGGATATCTCTTTATGGAATGTTAGGAATTGTAGATACTCCATGCCTAGAACTTTTAGTTCATTAAGGGTTGCAAAATGGTGATATTCCAGTTCTATTATCCCTCTGCCAACTTATTAACTGGAAAACATTTATAATAGAAACTTCTCTCATCAGCTAATGTACTGTTCAGGGGTGGGGACTGTATAGAAAATGCAAAATAAATGATGAATTCTTTTGTTTTATTGAATACTAATAATAATAAAAAAAAAGACCAAGTTAAATAGAATCCTCCCAATGTGACAGATTCATTTTCTTTTTTCGTATTGTTATCATCATGAAATCATGGGTTTAAACATATTTGATGATGCAAATTTATAGTTATCAGTTTTTTTAAAACACTTAATATTTCCTGTATCATTTCTAGTAGAGTCTCTTTAAACTGACCTCTGAAGTCTTTTGACAAGATCCAGGAGTCTTTGAAAACTTTTGAAAACTTTTTTTTTTTTGGTCTTTTTTTTGCCTTTTCGAGGGTTGCTTCCCATGGCATATGGAGGTTCCCAGGCTAGGGGTCGAATCGGAGCTGTAGCCACCAGCCTATACCAGAGCCACAGCAATGTGGGATCTGAGCTGTGTCTGCAACCTGCACCACAGCTCACGGCAATGCCTGATCCTTAACCCACTGAGGAAGGCCAGGGATCGAACCCGCAACCTCATGGTTCCTAGTCGGATTCGTTAACCAATGCGCCACGACGGGAACTCCAGAAAACTTTTTTTTAGATTCCACGTGTAATTGAAATTATTCAGTATTTTTGTCTCTCTCTTATGTCTTAGCCATTTTTCCAAGAATAATAAAGTTCTTGAAACTAAAACAATAATTTGAATATCAATATTAGAGTGCTGTTAGATCTATATCAATACATATTGCTATATGTCTGCTTTTACATCTATTCAGTTTTCCCTGTCTACAAAATGCATATGATGTATAAGATTTACAAGTCACTGTTTATTGAAAAAAAATCTCAAAATTTGCTGATGACAAGTACTACCTCTGTGACCTTGTCAAGCTACTTAATTTTTTGAGCCTTTTTTCTCATCTCCAAAATGGGCATTTAATGTTGATCTTTTCAGATGTTCTATGATTAATTTATCAGTGTATTTTTACCATTCCATGTGCCAGGGTATTTTCTAATGCGTAGACATAATAAATAATCTTAGCTAGTGTTATTATTCTTTTTCTAATGGATCCACATCTGTCAGGAAAACCTGTCTCTTTTCTCTCAATATCTTATATAGTCATTTTGGTAGTAGACATTGTCACTGTCACCTGTGTACCCCGTGGTAGTAATTTTTTTTTTTCCTGCAACACAGAGTCACAGATCTATGAGATTACTATGGAAGGGATAAAAACCTTCAATATAAAGGAATGATACCTGATCATTTATACTAACATCACCTACTATCTTGTTTACTTTCCTTCTCTACCACTCTGCACTGAACTGATAGTTTCAATGATTCCTCCATAATAACTTCCCAGACTCTCTTCCTGGTCAGTGTGCTGAATAATTCTTCCATTTAGCACCTACTCCCTTGACTTGATTTCCATCTCCTGGAGAAATGAAGATTTGACTTGAACTCTGGCATCCATCTGCCTGTCTGGATAATAAACCAGATGACTTGTCACAGGAATCTTTGGAGAGGAATGGAGTGGTTGTGATTTTTGAGGCTAAGACTATTATGGCAATTTAAATGGATGAAACCACTTGCCCTGTATTCTAACTTATTCCATCAACAAGAGTACTTTAAATTTTCTTGCTGGACTGAGAAATACTCTCTGGTTGGATGACATTTTTAGGAAAACCAATATCTCAGTTCAGAGATTCCATTGCCGCCAAGAAAGAATAAAAAAAAGAAAAGAAAAAGAAAAAGAAAAGAAAAAAAAGGAAGCTTTAAAAAATAAAGCAAAACAAACCTAATGCCTGTCTTTATAGGAACTCAGCACATGCCTTGTTCTCAACCATGCACAAGCTAAACAGATTTAATTGCCTTTTCATATGTCAAAACCAGCCTGTCCAGAGGGACGCAATAAGAGAATCTTGTATAGGAATATTTTATGCTGTATCTGTTCCTGGAGCAATGGTGCTTGTGTTTCCAGGGCTGTCAATTAAGCGTATATTTTCCCTAGCACATATTCATTAAGAAACAGTTGCCAACTTCATTGTCACTGCATTTTTTTATTATATACATTAGTTCTGGTTGAAGGACAATTAGGAATGTTTTTACAGAGAATAAAGAGGACCTCTGGCTGGATGATTTTTCTATCATTTATTATTTTACATTAGCAGGGAAAAATGGCTTTGTGCCCCTAATGATACACTCTTATCTGCACTTAACTTAGTCTGATCCTTTGAATATCTTTTTGAGTATTGTTCCATCACCGCAGAACTTGTTCAAACACACATTTTATACTGCATTGAAGATACATTACCAGATATTAGACAGTGGGGGTAGGAACGTGCAGCAAATAACCAAAGGGATTTTATAGCAAAAGGAGATATAGATCGACTTTAAAAAGTTAACCAGAGGAATTCCTGTCGTGGCTCAGTGGTTACCAAACCTGACTAGTATCTATGAGGACATGGGGTTTGATCCCTGGCCTCACTCAGTGGATTAAGGATCCGGCGTTGCTGTGAGTTGTGGTGTAGGTCACAGACATGCTTCAGATCCTGTGTTGCTGTGGTTGTGGTATAGGTCAGCAGTTACAGCTCTAATTCAACCACCTAGCCTGGGAACCTCCATATCCTGCAGCTGCGGCCCTAAAAAGCGGAAAAAAAAAAAAAAAGTTAACCAAATCGTTCTGTCTACATAGCCATATAAATGGAAACAAAGCAGGGTGGGGTGGGGGGTTGGGAATGGGCAGATAGAAAGCAAAGAAAAATAAAGTGTTCAAAAATAGGAGAGAAAATGACATCTAAGAACAAAATGGGTGTTGAACAAGGATACTTTGCCTATAGCTGACAGTCTTCCAGCCCTAATTATGCAAGCCCTAAGAGAGTAGAAAAAAAAAAAATACTGCTGTCTGATGGATTGTAACCTAAATTGGGGTCCAGTATGGCATCCAACCTTAAATTTGTGAGTAACGATGCACAGAGGAGTGAGCATGTATCAGAATTTGCAGAGCTTGTGCAAAGGTTTAAATTCAGAGAGCTACAGTTCCCTGAGTGGTGAATTGCATGATGTACTCAGAATTCATTAATCACTTTAGCCCCATAGAGCTATCACCAGAAAGGGCAGAAGAAAAGGACACTACTAGAATGTCCTTTTTTTTGAAGACATGTGACACATCCTGCAGCTTCTAGGATGTTTTCTCTTTTCTCATTTGAGTCACGGTTGTTGAAAAGAAGCAGACTCCAAGATGGCTATAAGCACGAAGGAGGTTTATTAGTGAGTGCTCTTAGCATCGACAAGTGTGAAAGAAAAGGGAAGGAAGCAGAAATGGGCAGAAGGAGAAATCAAGCTCTGCTGTATCAACAGACAACTCAGCTAACCCTAGAGAGGGTTCTGAAGATAGAGTGAGTCTTCAGAGTTGTGTAGAGTTGAGTTGAGAGGGCAAAGTTTTTATAACCTCAAATTGATAGGTCATTTGATATGACCAGTGAAGGGCTTGGGACATCCAGTGAGACAACTCCCTTCAGCTGAGGTGTTGGCCCGAGGAGTACGGCAGCCATGCCATTTATTTCTGGACAGCATTCAAGCAGATGGGGGAGATTCTGGGTGCTACATTACCCAGGGATAATGATGGTAGTTTCCTCAAATTGCTATTGTGATAATTAAATGTAACCAATCTATTTTAGGGCATATAGCAAGGACTCAGTCAATAATATTTAAATCCTTCTTAAAAAATCAAGTCAGAATTTTGAAGCCTTTTGAAATTTATAAAGATTGTTGAAAGGTATTTCTGCTATCATACTTCTAGTCTCTTGATGTGAGAACAAAATTTTTGTATAATTATTTCATCTGATCTCCACAACAACTTTGAAATGTAGGTATTACGTGCCTTGTACTTTATGGAAATTGGAGACAGATTGATTTAGAAATATTAATTTAGAAATCTGAGACAGATTAATTTAGAAACAATCAACTATAAAAACTAAAGATTTTATATGACAGCCATTTTTTTCCTATTCTAGAATGAGAATAAGACTTGTAATCAGGAGATCTGGGTTAATCATAGCCCTTCCCTTTATGAACTTCATGATTTGGGCTAAATTATCAGCTTTTGATCTCAGTTCTCTTACTTAAATGTGAAACTTGCATTTTCAAGCTCTGTGATCTGTGTTGGTCAGTGGCACCTCCTACTACAAATGAGAAATTAAAAGATGCTTTAAGGGCAAAGTAAAGAAACCAGGGATGTGTGCTTCGGTGGTGACAAAGTAAAATACATTCAGAGATCTAAAAATACTTAACTATGCCTAGAGCATACAATGTGAGAGCATTTGTTTCCAAACAGAAATAAGGATGAATAGGAAAGAAAAGGAACATTTAATGACGTAATGTAGAACTTATGCTTGAGGTTATAGACAATGATGAACCAGTAAAGATTAAGCTAAATTAATATTCTGTTTAGAAATATCACTCTAGAAGGTGACAGGCACTAGAGAGAAAGAGAAAAAGCTGTAGGTGGAAGCCCTATTTGGAATTCCATGTTCAATATATTGAGAAACTAAGCTGAAAAAAAGTGTGAGTGAATAGAAAGAGGATTTAGGTTCAAGAACTGTTACAGAGATAAATATGACTTAAAAGAACTCAACATTTATTGATTTATTTAACCAGGTGTTGGGTACTCTCTTTTGTGACAATAATTTTCTGATTCCTTGGAGACTTCTCCATGGTTGGATGGAGAAAAACATATAAAACAATTTTTAATTATTAATAACATTTTGAAGAAAACAAGGAGCATGTATACATTTAACTCATCCTACAATTTTGCTTTTCTTTATTTTCTATCTTAAAAATAAGCCCTACTTTTAAGATTCCCTTTCTTCCTCTTTTGACTTTCTCACTATCACTTATACCATCTATAATTAATGTGTATTAATTCTCGTATCAGTGTAATGCCAGCTGCTAAAAAATTAACACCACAATTCCTATGGCTTATCTCAATAAGAATTTATTTTCATATAATAATATAATGTGTGTTCTTCTGATTGGTGAAAAGCCTTTTATTTGGCTCCTCTTCAGAATCCATTCACCCCTGTAGATATATTCAACACTAGCTTCTCAGAGTTCTAGTCATTAAATCATGAACTGAGAAAATAATCAGAAGACTTTTAAAAATGGAGGTTGTTATAGGGTCTGATGGAAATATCACATATTATTTCTACTCATACACCATTATCTATGAACCAATCATATATCCATACCAAAATGCAAATGAGATTTTTAGTAAGATTTGTATTATGTCTGTACTAAAAAGACATTAACAGACTAGTTACTGGACATTAAAAGAATAATTAAGAAATATTATGAACAACACTATGCCCCCAAATGTGATAACCTAGATCAATAGACCAATTCCTTGAAAGATACAATTTACTGAAACTCAAAATCTACAGCTAACATCATACCTAATGGTAAGAAAATAGATGCTTTCCCACTATGATTAGGAATAAAGATGATCTCTCTCACTACTCCAATTCAAAATTGTACTGAAATCCTTAATTCATGTAATAAGATAAGTGAAAGGAAGGTAAATTGATTGGGAAGGGGAAAATACAACTATCTTTGCTCATAGATGAAATGATTATCTCTTTAGAAAATCACTGAGTCAGGAGTAACCATCATGGTGCAGCGGAAATGAATCTGCCTAGGAACCATGAGGTTGCAGGTTCAATCCCTGGCCTTGCTTAGTGGGTTAGCATCTGGTGTTGCTGTGAGCTGTGGTATAGGTTGCATACGCAGCTCAGATCTGGCATTGCTGCACCTGTGGCATAGGCTGGCAGTTGCAGCTCTGATAACAATTGTAGAGTTGCCAGATATAAGATTAATGTAAAAAAGTCAACTGCTTTCTTATACACAGGCAATGAACAACTGGAGTTTGAAATTAAAAGCAAAACACCATTTAAATTAAATCTCACAAAATAGGCACAAGATGTAGATGAGACTGTGAGTAGTAGGGATAACTAATCCTTTTTGGTTCCAGTATCCCACAAGGGGGTTAGCCTATAGCGGTTGCAGCTGAGACTAGCAATTCTGAAGCTTTTCTAGCATCTAATCCATTTTTATTGTCTCTGAGGAAAACATTCCATGATACACATTTTTTTTTTCTTCTTAGGGCCGAATCTGCTGCATATGGAGGTTCCCAGGCTAGGGGCCAAATTGGAGCTGCAGCTGCTGGCCTGCACCACAGCCACAGCAATGCCAAATCCAAGCTGCATCTGCAAGGTACACCACAGCTTATGGCAATGCCAGATCCTTAACCCAGTAAGCAAGGCCAGGGGTCAAACCCATGACCTCATGGATACTAGTGGGGTTTATTACCACTCAGCCAAGATGGGAACTCCCATGATATGCATTTTTATGTTCTTATCACAGGTCCAAATGCCATTTACTTTGCAACAGGTTTATTTGTTCAATTGACAGCCTACTGTTAGACCATGACAGAAGTATCCTATGTTTCCTTTTTTATCAAAACAATACTATATGGTCTTGGCTATTTTAGCTTTATTGTAAATCTTTTTTCTTCTTCAATATTATGTTGATTATTCTGGTCTTTTGTATAGATCAAATTAGCAAGTACTGACATTTGAAAGCTTAACAATAAGGAAGCAACAAATCAATTTAAAAACAGGCAAAGATCTGAACAGACACCTTACCAAAGGGGATATGCAGATGGGAAATAATCATGTGAAAAAAATGATAAACATCATATGTTACTAGGAATAGCAAGTTAAAACAACAAAGAGATATTATTATACACTTACTGGAATCATCAAAATCCAAAACACAGACAAGGCCAAATGTTAGTTAGGATATAGAGCAATGGGAACTCTCACTCATTGCTGATGAGAATAAAACATACCACAGCCACTTTGGAAGACAGTTTGGTAGTTTCTCATAAAACTAAATATACTTTTATAACAAGATCCAGCAATCATGCTCCTTGGTATTGAATCAAATGAGATGAAAGCTGATTTCCACCCAAAGATCTGTATATCAATGTTCATGGTGACTTTATTCATAATTACCAAAATTTGGAAGCAATTAACATGTCTTCCAGTAAGTTAATAGAGATACAAAAAGTCATACATCTATAGGATAAAATATTATTTAAAAAAAAAAAGAAATCAGCTCTTAAAGAAATTAAAAGACCTAGAGGAATATTAAAAGTGCGTAATGCTAAGTGAAAAAGCCAATCTGGAATGGCTACAAAACCATTCAATTATATTAGGTGACATCTTGGAAAAGACAAAACTTTGGAGACAATAAAAAGTTCAGCAGTTCCAGGGGTCAAGTCAGTGAAAAGAAAGGGGAAGCAAAGAATAGGTGGAACACAGGTGGTTTTTATGGAGGTGATTTTTTTTTATATTGTAATGATGGTACAGGTTACTATCCATTTAAACTTGTTCAGCCAAAATTCATATATTGGGACCTAATCTCCAGTGATGATATTTGGTGGTGGGCCTTTGGGCATTGATTAGGTCATGAGGGTCATTAATGAGATTAGTACCGTTATTTTTTAAAAAGTCCCAAATTCTCCTGTCACCTCTTATGCCATCTAGGTGGCAGAGTTCTGGAGACAGAACTCTGAGAACTAAATTTCTGTTGTCAGTAGCTACCCAATCTATAGAATTTTTGTTATTGAGTCTGAACTAAGACCCATGTCATTATACATTTTTCAAAATCCATAGAGTCTACAACACAAAGAGTGAACCCTAACATAACCTATAGACATCTACTAATAATAACACATCAATATCGGTTCATTAATTATAACAAATGTACCACACTAATGTGAGGTATTAATATAGAGAAAACTGGGAGTGGCAGGAATGAAGGACTATATGGAAACTCTGTACTTTTGCTGAATTATTCCATAAACATAAAATTGCTAAAAAATAAAATACATTACTTTTTTTAAAAAAACTTTTCCTTTCTAATAATTTTAAGCTTATGCATTTCTGTGAGGACATTTTTAACATTAGAAAATGCTGATCTTTAGTAGAACTAAAACAAACATACTCAGCACTATTTTGCATGTCAAAGATTATATTTGTTTCTTGTTCTTTGTTTTAATTCTGAGTGTTTAATTCAGTATTTGGGGAATGGGCCACTAGAGAGTTCTGTTCTTTTATAGCAGGGATTTAGTATTGGTGAATAGGATACTCCAACTTTCTTTTTTAATCAGTCCATTCTTAATTTCATGAAGAAAAGGGTGACTACTTTCACAGTTTGGTGTATGACTTGGGGATGATCTATCCATGTTTGTTCCCCAATGCTGTGGAAAGGAAGTCAAATGAGATGGCTCTTGCAGGCATGTGAATGGGAAAAGCCCAGAGAACAAACACAGTTGGCAATTCCTTACTCATTTGCCATTGTGTAGCTACTTTTACACATGAGCCAAAGATTTCTCAGAGCTGGCAGAAAACGAGTATTTTTTAATCACTCAGAAAATATTACAGGATGCTTTGGGGCATTGCTTTTTTTTTTTTTTTTCCTGGTGGGCTGTTGCAAACTTGCCTTTAATACTAATTTGCTAAATGCTTTGTGCTTGTCAACTCACTCATACTAGAAATATGAATGTGATTTTTGCTTCCTAAAGATACCTGAAAAGTAAAGGAAAAGAAATCACAATGTCTATAAAAATAGATATATCCCCAAAGCTATAACCTACTTGAGACCAGTGTGTTCCTTTAGAAGAGATTAAATATGAATTTTCTTTAGCCGCTGCACTGAACAAAAAAATGGAGACTAGGTTAACAACTCCTTGAAATTAGGATACCTAATATAAAAGTACAATTACATCCATCTAATGAGATGCGGTTGTTGAAATTATAATGATGATAATAATGTTATGATTTGTGAAACATTTATTTTGTGACAAGTGTTTTACATGTCTTTTATCACTTAAAATATTACCACTTACCTTGAAATAATACCTCATGATTTTACACATCAGATAATTGAAGCTGTATGTATTGATGTATCCTGCCTGTGGCCATAAGCTTATAAAGGATAAAACCAGGATTTGAAATCAAATCCACTTATTTTGAGGTCAAAAATAGCAAAGTTAATTGTGCATTAGTTAAAACAGATATATAAACAGCCCACATAACTTCCTGTAAAGAGTGGTTTATAATGGCCCACCTGTACCTGCAGGAATATCTCAGATGCTGGTATTTGACAGAGGTTAGAGATCTCTCCTATTCCTCAGAAGACTTTTATGTCACAGTAATATGACCCATTTATTGCTTAATAAATCTCTAAGCCAGTCCATGGCCCACTTGAAAAATCTCTATTCCAAGACATATTCTCTCCTTAAAGATTTTGTGAATGGATTTACCGTTCTTTTGTGTGTTCAAAACAAAAAATAACTCAATTCTTGCTAGTAAACTAAACAAAACTTCATTGGTTTATCAGAATAGGTTATGATCAAAGCAAGGATATTTGAAAATTTTAGTTAGAGTTTCTCATCAGAATTCCTGGTATCTCCAAGAATTCCTTAATCATCCACTACTATGCATTTATCCCAAATTCATACTGCTAATTCCCTGCTATCTGACCAGGTGAAAAAATGAGAGAACACAAAGGGTTTAGTACTGTGATTATGTTATTCTAAAATAAATTTGACTAGGTCTTGGAAAACATTGTCACACAAATCTACAACTTCCTCTCACACATGAAGTAATGTCAGGTATTGCATAGATTCCATGACTGTGAAGAATTAGCCTGAGACTTGTTTCTAACCGATTTAAAAAGACTTCATTTAAGATGATGGATTGAGCACACATGGGTATCATATGTTTCATCTGAGACTCTAGTGAAACCATAATAAAAGAAAAAAGTAATAACAAATAAAAGTTGAATGGAACTTTTCAAACAATTTTTAGAAAATAAAAACTGAAATAATTTCTGAATTAAGAAAGTTGGTTAAAACACTGTATCTTAGAATATAGAACATGGAAGCTGCAGCCAAGTAGTAAATCTCTGTGTGCTAAAAAGGCTCAAAACCAGATACTTTAAGAATTTTGGAGAAAGAGAAAAAGAGTCTTGGAGGATTGATGGAAGTAGATGAAAGAGTTATCCTTCCAACCCTTGTCAACCTCTGTCTACACAACACAGAGACCTGAGGCATTTACCTCCAGCAAAAGATAGTTTTCTTCTCTACAGAAAACTCTGAGAAGAACAAGCATTAGCTCACCAGAGCAAAGCTTAGCAGATGCTACAGGGTATAGTGGCCAGTGCCCAGCCCACAGACAACAAGGGTAAGCCGTCAGGTCCACAGCTCTGTTCACAGAGGTGTGGAACAATAGTGGTGACTGATTGCGTCATTTGAAGGTATGGGAGTTTACCCAGGCCTTTGAAGAAAGCAACTGAAATTCACTTATTCAAAAGTAGTAATAAAAACCCTATTCTGAGCACTGAAGAAAACAGAAAATACAAAAAAAATTCTGCTCTCATGAAGTCTGGTGAGAAAATATGGAACATATATGAAATGTCAGAATTTAATAAGTGTTTTGGAAGAAAATGAAGAAAAGAAGGAGAGTCAAGAAGGAAAAGAGATTACAATTTTAAATAGTTGTCATGGAAATCGTCACTTAGAAGGTGGAATTTGTACAAAGACCTAAAGAAGACATGAGAGAAGTACAAGTGGATATATAAAAAATTTTTTTTTTCTAAGTTCTGAGCATGCTTGAACATTCAATTAGAGTATGCAGGTGTGTGTATCTGGGATGTCATAAATGTGCAGGTAAGTATCAGGAGATGAATCATACAGGGATAAAATGAAGCTAGATTTTATAGGGTTATTGCCATCATTGAAAGGATTGGGTTTTTTTACACACAACGAAGTACTCAAACCTTAAGTATACAGCTCAATGAACATTGTCAAATGAATAGTCCTGTGTAATATTCAGACAGATCAAGATAAAAAACTTGCCTCTCACCCCAGACAGTTTCCTTTGTCTTTCCATTCAATTTCCCCAAACCAGGAAACCAATATTCTGATTTCTATCATTATGGTTAGTTTTGTATATTCTTGAACATAATGCAGATACAGTCATTCAGCATGTACTTTGTGTTGTCTGGCTTCTTTAGCACAACCTAAAATGAGAGGGATAAGTATGATTATATCAGCAGTTCATTTTTTCATTATTGCTGAGTAATATTTAATTGTACAGCTATGGTATGGTTTGCTTATTGATAAACATTAGAGTCATTTCAAAACTGGGGATACCAGCATTCTAGTTGACAAATCTTTAATGCATGTCTTTCTAAATTGATACATAAATTTAACACAATTCTAATCAAGACCTCAGCAGAGTTTAATTGAAAGTGATTAATTTATTCTATATTATAAATGGGAATAAAAAGACATCATTAGATAGTTGAAATTACTTTGAAAAGAAGAAAAAAGATGGGATAGTAACACTATTTAAGTTTACAATTTACTTTAAATCCGAAGTAATTAAGGACGTAATTGTTGGCATAATAATGATCATAGACCATTGTTAAAATCTAGAACCTAGAAATAGACCTACACATTTCTAGCCAGTTGATTTTGACCAAGATTCTAAGGTAATACAAATAGTGCTAGAAAAACCAGACTTCTATTTGGAAAAAAATAAGCCTTAATCATGAACTCTCCCATCACAAAATCTAATTCAAATGGATTATAATCCTAAATATAAAACTACAAAACTTCTGTAGGGGAACATAGGAGAAAATATTTGCAATGCTGGGCTAGGCAATCTCTTTTTAATGTCACCAAAATCATAAATCATAAAGTAAAAGATTGATGAATTGGACTTCATCAATACTAAAAACTTCTGATCTTCCAAAAATATCTTTAAAAATTAAAAATCAAGTCACTGACTAGGAGAAAGTATTTGCAATGTGACAAAAATTTTGTATACAGTACAGGACATATAAATAAATCTCAATAATAAGAAAAATGACTTAAAAGTAAGATAGTAATATGAATAAATAGTTAGCAAAAGAAGAGATTCAAATGATCAAAAAAGATATGGATAAATGCTTACAATCACTAGTGTTCAGGAAAATGCATATTAAATCCACAATAAGATAGTGACACACCCCATTATAATGATAAAAATTAAAACAAAAAGTCATATAAAATATTGGTGAGTATTTGGAACAGCTGAAGTGTTCAGTATTTGCTAGCAAATATGTAAAATAGTACAAGCACTTTGGAAATTCTTTTGGCAATTTATTATAAATTTAAACATATATTTAATATTATCTAGAACTATAAATCTGTTTACCTGAGAGAAATAAAGATACATGTCCACACGAAAATTTATAAGTAAATGTCATAAAATCCCCAAAATGAAAATAATGAAACTGCCTCTCAACAGATGGTATGGGTGAACTGATTGTGGTTTATACACACAGCTGAATACCACTCAGCAGTAAAAAAGAGCAACAAGAGTTCCCATCATGGCTCAAGGGAAACAAATCTGACTAGTATCCATGAGAACTCAGGTTCAATCCCTGGACTTGTGCACTGGGTTAAGGATCTGGCGTTGCTGTGAGCTGTGGTGTAGGCTGGCAGCTACAGCTCCAATTCTACTCCTAACCAGGGAACCTCCATTAGGGTGCAGCCCTAAAAAGATAAAAAAAAAAAAAAAAAAGCAGCAAACTACTAGTTACACTCAGTAACATAAATGAATCTTAAAACAAACTAAGCAAAAGGAATCAGCCACAAAATTATCCTACTGTATGATTCCAATTGTCTGAAATTATAGAAGAGGCAAAAATAATCTATAGTAACAGAAGGTAGATCAGTGGTGGCCTTGAGCCAGAGGTAAGGGTGGATTAAGAGACATGAGGGAACTTTCAGGAAAAGTTACTATATCTTGACTGTTGTGGTGTTCAGAGTTGTGTTCATTTAATTTAATTTATCAACAGTATCCTTAAAATAAAACATTTTATTGCAAGTAAAATGAACCTTTATAAAATTCATTTTTTAAAACATCAAACAGTAGTTTCTAACCTAACATTAGTTAATCACATTCAGAAAACATTTGGACATCAGAATAATCTTCCATCTTTCCATTTATCTAAATATATCACATCTGTTTCCCACAATACATAATCACTTAGATATCCATGCAGCTATAGAATTCTAAACTAAAGATATCATATTGCTTTGCAAAAAATGAACCTGATGTCAAAATCAAGTATTGACTTAGGATTTTTTACAGGAATTTCTGACCTTCCAAGAATATTTGTGCACTATAATTGTTCCCATTTCAGAGTTTATCAAATTTAAAGGATTTTTGGTTCTTGTGCAAGTCTATTTATTTTGTAATGAACTATTAAGAGACTAACATCAGGGCCTAGTTCACTTCAGATATAAATATCATTATGAGAAAATGCCCAGTGGTAGATATAGCCAAAAGTTCTTGAAATTCAATGTCATTAATTCTGAGTGTTCTTAGAAATCCTAAGGCTGGATAGTATCTATATATTCTATTCTGTTTCCACTACTATGTTTTCAGTTGTAAGTAAGGGTGGGATTGTTGAATCTCAAAGCAGATTCCAAAACTTCTGCTTGTTATTGTTGCAAAAGAAGTTAGGAAAATGAATTGTGGTGTTGAAAGCATTGTATAAATTTTACCATGAATTTTTTGATAATTTTTTATTTTTCATAATTAGCACTAATAGCACTTATGATTGGTTTCAGAGAAGGAAGGGAACTGGCAGATTTGTGATCTTTTAATAGTCAAGTTTGAAGAACAGCTTTGGGTCTGAAGAAGTGATGCAAATTGTATTAAGGCCAGAATGTAGTCGGTGTTTCTATGGTGTGCACCAAAGGGAAAAAAAAAAATAGCCTCCTGGGAAGCTGTTTGGACCTTAGAATGCACTGTGGGACTGAGCAGTTAACAAGCCAAAGGGTAGTTTTCACTAATATTAATGACACCTAGAAGAGAAAGATTTAAATGTAGTCTACAAATTGATTAATCAGTATTAAACTGGTGCTCTTTAAACTGTATAAACTACAGCCACAGGAAAGGATGCCTTTTACAAGGCATCACTGTGTGCACATAATACACACACACACACACACACCTGAAACAAATATTTCACAAAACTTTGTTCATTATTAAAATGTGCAGTATTTTCTATTCTATTCTATTCTATTCTATTCTATTCTATTCTATTCTATTCTATTCTATTCTATTAATTTCCTCCATTTCAGTAAATAGGGTTCATGGTCAGTTAAACCTGCATTAAAGATCTAAATATAAGACTAGTAATGTTTGTACTAGTCAGGGTTCTTTAGAAAGACAGGACTCAAAGAAGATATTTAAAATAGATTTATTATAGCAATTGGCTCACATAGTTACAGAGGTGAAGAAGTTCTACAATCTGTCTGACAGCTGGAGAATCAGGAAAGCTTCTGTGATAATTCAGTCTGAGTCCGAAGGCCTGAGAATAAGGATTGGGGGAGCATTAGTGCAAGTCCCAGAGGCTTAAAGTCCAAGAATGAGGAGCGCCAATGCCTGAGGGCAGAAGATGAATGAACCAAATCAAGACAAGAAAGAGACAATTCTCCCTTCGCATTTTTCTATTTGTCCCTCCAGGCTTTGGATGACCTCTGCCATATCAGTCAGGGCTGATCTTCTTTACTTAGTCTTCTGATCTAAATGCTGGCCTCTTCCAGAAACACCTTCACAGATCCACTGAGAAATACTATTTTACCAGCTATTTGGGCAGCCCTCAGCCCAGTCAAGCTGACACATAAAATTAACCATCACGTAAATTTAATGCAAGTATTTCTTACTCTGACTAGTAATTGGAAAATGGTACAAATAGTTAAATAAGGACCTGGAAATGGTTGAAAATAACAGAACTGTTTTTGATTTTTCTGTTATCTAGATCCTGAGTTAGACAGTTTAAACATATAATTTCATAGATTTTGATGTTAGTACAAAAGAAGAAAGGCCCCTAATGGCCTTGGCTGATATAGAACTACATATTTCAAATGTATAAACTAAGTTCTTCAATGTTTTAGTTTCCTTTGTAATAGTGATCATTTTCTTCCCCTGTGCTTTTATTTTTTATTTTATTTTATTTTTTTGCCATTTCTTGGGCCGCTTCCGCAGCATATGGAGGTTCCCAGGCTAGGGGTCTAATTGGAGCTGTAGCTGCCAGCCTACGCCAGAGCCACAGCAACGCAGGATCCGAGCCGAGTCTGCAATCTACACCACAGCTCATGGCAATGCCAGATCGTTAACCCACTGAGCAAGGCCAGGGATCGAACCCTCAACCTCATGGTTCCTAGTCGGATTCATTAACCACTGCGCCACGACAGAAACTCCTATGCTTTTATTTTTAATTGTTATTTCCCCAATACAATTTTTTTCTACTGCAAAATAGTGTTCATTTTAAAATGGAGTATGTTCTACTACCCAAAGCAATCTATAGATTTAATGAAATCTCTATCAAATTACCCATGACATTTTTCACAGAACTAGAACAAATAACCTAAAATTTATATGGAATCTGACCAAGAACTGCCAAAGCAATCCTGAGGAAAAGAACAAAGCAGGAGCCATAACCCACTTGGACTTCAGACAATACTACAAAGCTACAGTAATCAAGACAGTCTGGTGCTGGCACAAAACCAGACATATAGATCAACAGTACAGTAAAGAGAATCCAAAAATATACCCATACACCTAAGACAATCTTCAACAAAGGAGGCAAGAATATCCAATGGGGAAAAGACCATCTCTTCAGCAAGTGGTATTGGGAAAGTTGGACAATTGCATATAACTCAATGAAGTCAGAACACACCCTCTCATCACAAGCAAAAATGAATTCAAAATAGTTTAAATACTTAAATATAAGACAAGACTCCATACAACTCCTAGAAGAGAACATAGGCAAAACAGAGGAATACATTGTTGCACAAAGTATATCATATCATTTTGATATAAAAGAATCCAAACAGAAATGACTCTAAGACTTCAATGGAATTTCTAGAAGAGTTTATTAAAATTTGTAACTATGGATCACATCTGATTCAGCAGATCTGTCTTTTTAACAAACACCTAAATGTTGCCCAAGGAATGGGAATTTCAGCTTCAAACTTTTGTGAGCAATGAATTTCAGATTTAATGCAGCAATGGGAGGAGGAGTTTTTACTTGTTCAGCATCAGTCTATAAAATAGTCAATTGTCCTTACAGTCCCCTGTGTGGGAGTTGCTTCTAGTTCATTCTTACATCATGGTAATCTTTATATGGTTATATTGTATTAAATTTCCCTTCTTGAGAAGTTTCTTGGTTTCATCTTCTTAAAAATCCTAGTCCTATAATATTGTATAAACTAGATATCAAGTTCATTTTGTGGCAATTACCTTCAAGGCAAAAGATAGTTTCACGTTATACTTTTCTTTCCAAGTTTATACTTTCATTTTTTTCCCCCGGAGTATTCTTTACCTTAGTGATTAAAAGGACCTCAATGTGAAAATTGAATTTAAATTCAACAAAGATTGGTAGTTTCCCCAGGGGGGGAAAAAAAAAGAAAAAAAGAGAGCACAAGGCGTTATGTCTTCTCTGGGAGAAACTATTCAGGTAAAGTGATCGGGTTCCACACAGGCCACCCCAATATACACGCCAATTATTTTGAGCTAAAAACAATCACTGCCCCAAAGACTCAGGAAGAAGTTTTGAGCTTCACTCTACCTGCCTAAGAGAATTTGGATAGAGGACCTGTTCCAGGAAGAGAAGCATTATTTCCAGAGAAAACTACAGTATAATATGAACTAGGTGTGATAGATAAGGAGGAACTCAGATAAGTCTGTTAGTCCCATTGTTTCTGTATGGTCCAACAAACATTTGTTTATCAAATATTTGCTTTTTTTCATCTTCCTGTGAATTGTCTTTCTTCCCTTTGAAGTCCCAAGTTTGGAATCTCTCATGTTACATGGATTCCCTGTACATATGTAATTAAATTTATTTTTCTCCTATTAATCTGTCTTATGTCATTTTAATTATTCAAACAGCCAAAAAGACCAAGAAGGAAAGAGGGAATTTTTTCTTCCTTAACACATGTTAAAGAATTCCCACAAATGAAATTTCAAAGAAAATTATTTTTAAACACACACAGGAGTACAGCACAAGAAAAAAAAAGATGAAAGTTGCATATAAGTTTCAGAGCAGCAATAGAGTATTAAAATTGTCAGACACTGAGTACAAAATAAGTATGTTTGGTAGGTTTCAAAAAGATAACACTAAAAGATAACACTAAAAAATAGTAAAGAATTAACCAATTTAAAATGTAAGAACTGTAAGAACTATAAGAACTATATGGAATTACTAGAAAGATAAAACACTTTTTTTTTTCTTTTTACTGGGTGCTCCTGTGGCATATGGAAGTTCCTGAGCTAGGGGTTGAATCAGAGCAGCAATTGTCTATGGCAATAGACAATAGCAATGCTGGATCTGAGCTGCATCTGCAACCTACACAGCAACTTGCAGCAACACATATCCTTAACCCACTTAGCAAAGCCAGGCATTCAACCCACATCATCACGGAGACTACATCAGGTCCTTAACCAGCTGGCCACAATGGGAACTCCTATAACATTGTTAATTGTAAAACATAATTAAAGAACTTAGTAAATTAACAAATTAAAAATAAACCCATACAAATATTTTAATAGATGCAAGAGGAAGGAAAGATTTAAAATTTAAAATCTGTCCATGATAAAAACTCTTACTTGGAGTTCCTGTTGTGGCGCAGTGGTTAATGAATCCGACTAGGAACCATGAGGTTGCGGGTTTGATCCCTGACCTTGCTCAGGGGTTAAGGATCCGGCATTGCCGTGAGCTGTGGTGTAGGTTGCAGATGCGGCTCCGATCTCGAGTTGCTGTGGTTCTGGTGTAGGCCAGTGGCTACAGCTCCGATTAGACCCATAGCCTGGGAACCTCCATAAGCCGCGAGAGCAGCTCAAGAAATGGCAAAAAGACAAAAAAAAAACAAAACTCTTACTTAAGACTTGACACTTCCAGATGTGGAGAAAAATGAAAATCAACAGATTTCTAATAACTCTGACTCCCATAAATACAATCAAAATAGGGAGTTGGTGGTCTAGTGATTAGGACTCAGCCGTGGCCCTGGTTCAGTCCATGATCTGGGAACTGAGATCCTGAGTTAAGCTGCTGCCCATCATGGTCAAAATAAAATAAATGAATAAATAGAAATAAAAACTTAAAATCAACAGTAAGATCAAATTGAATTACACACATTGTACCACTTTTTACCATTTCTAACTGGGTATATCTCAAATGTCAAATAGCCTGCAAGTAGAAATCCTACTTTGTCGAGGGATGGAGAATGGGTAAGGAGGGACATTTAAGGGATACCACGAAAAATCTCTCAATGGAATGGAAAATTAAACAAAGCACAGATTAAATCACCTCCTGAAAGAGAAATTGGGATGAATGACAGAGTATTGCACACAAGTCAAACCTTGGTCACAGGGAAAAAAAAAAAGTGTGCAAAACAAGAAATGGTAGGTTTGAAGAAGCATTACTTCTGGCAAAGAGGTATAGAGAAAATGAGCCACAATAAAGGAAACAAAGGAACTGGGATCATATAGAAATGAAAAGGAAATAAGATTCATCAACTCTTCATGTGGACCACACCACAAAACTCTCACCATCCAGAAATAAAAGCTACACAGGGGTAGGGAGGGGTGGTGGTGGCTTTCAAACAGGAAATGAAATAAAAAATAGATACACTCATATAAAACAAACATAAAAGAAATCAGAAAACATATGTAAGATTTACCAGATATTTACCAAAAAGTTTTTCTCCGCAAAACACCACCCAAGTTAAAGAAAACTGGAAGAACCAAAACTCCAAACTGAATGAAATGTCCTCAGACAGGCACTCAGATATGAGACATTTTAATCCTGGAAACCAAAAACCAGGATCAAAAATGAACTATAAAATCTGGGGGAAAATAAATGAGTTAAATTTAGTAAAGAAATTTAACAAAAAGATAAAATTTTCTTACAAATGTAAACTAAATCATAAGGCACCAAAAAATAGATTTAAACAAAAAGTTAATAAAGACCAATGAAGAAAATCAAGAAAAAAATGAAGAGTTACTGTAAGTAGAATAAATGATTAATAAAATAAATCATTAAAAAAATTTTAGGTAAATTGGGGGAGAAAATAGGTAGTAGTCAGAGGGTATGAAGTTTCTGTTATGCAAGATGAATAAGTCCTAGAGATCTACTGAACATATGGTATCTATTATACCATAGTGCTTATAGGAAATAATACTGTATTATATACTTAGTAATCTGCTAAAGGAATAGATCTTATGCTAAGTCTTCTTATCACACACATAAAAAAATAATATAATAAAGAGAATGGGAGAAAACTTTTGATGTGGATGGCTATCTTTATGGCATAGATTGAACTAATAGTTTCATGGGAATATGATTAAATCTAAACTAATTGTTATATACATTACAACAACTTCTTTTTGTATGTCAATTATATCACAATAAAGTAGTTTAAAAATAAGTAAATAAGTCAAATAAGATAAGCAAGAATGGCTTTTGTATTAGAAAATGGCTGAAAAGGATGACAGGCAAAGGAGATAAATATTATATATGTGTGTGTGTGTGTATATATATATATACATATATATATATATATAATTGACATCCCTAAAGAATAAAATAAAAACAATGTAACAGAACTAATTATTGAAACTACATTTTAGAAACACTGCAGAAACAGAATATCTCAGTGGGTTAAGGATCTGATGTTTCTGTGATCTGTAGTGAAGGTTGCAGTCACTGCTCAGATCCCAAGTTGCTGTGGCTGTGGTGTAGGCCGGCAGCTACAGCTCTGATTCAATCCCTAGCCTGGGAACTTCAATATTCCATGGGTGAGGCCCTAAAAGTCAAAAAATAAAAATAAAATAAAATAAAAATAAATAAAATGAATGCATCCAATATGTATATCATATAATCACATTGTATACTTAAATATCATGTTAATCAATTATACCTCAATAAATATGGGAAAAAATAAAAAGTGCAGCCCTAAAGAGGCAAAACAAACAAACAAACAAAAACAAAAACAGAATATCTGAACTTACACATTGAAAGTTCTCAGTGGTCAATGTCAAAAATTGACCCAGACTAATCAGCCATAATATGTACCCTAGTAAATGTATTAAACTTTAAAAATAAAGTTCTACAGACAAAAAGATGAAAATTACAAAGATAAAATAACTACACTCATATTAGATTCATCAAAAGAGATGTACAAGGCAACAAAGGAGAAGTAATTTCAAAAAACTGAAGTAAACCAGTATAAACCAGTTAAGCTCATCTTCAAGTATCAAGGCAACAGGAAAAACAGAATTGAAGGGTGCCAAAACACTGTAGACATAGGTCCTTTCTCAAGAATTTGCTAGATCATAGATATAAAAAGGTTTTCTGTGAAATGCTAGATGGCAAATAGTTTAGGCTTTTAAGTCCATTTGTTCTCTGTCACAAGTATTCGACTCTGTCAATGTGGTATATGAATACAGCCGTAGACAGCACATAAAGAAATCATCATGACTGTGTTCCAATGAAACTTCATTTACTAAAAGGGAAAGCAGGACAGGTGAGGCTTGTGAGCCTTAGTCTATCCTCCTATACTAAATCCAACCAAATAGTGCCTGGAAGAACTTTTTCAGGAGTACTCAGGGTGAGATTTCATAGAATTAATTAGAAGGCCAAACCTAAAACAATGTTAGAGACATGGATTACAATATATTATGCAAACATTACATGTTCTGACAAAGTAGAAAGTGTTTTAAATTTTTGACAGAGAAAAAGGGAAATGTTGAATAAAATCCTAGATTCTTTTTTTTAGGTGTAGGTGATGTACAATATTATATAAGTTAAGATGTGCAACAGAGTGATTTTTTAAAGTTATACTCCTTTCATAATTATGATAAAATATTGGCTACATTCCCTGTATTGTGCAATATACCCTTGTAGTTTATTTATTTTATACAAAATACTTTATACCTCTTAATCCTCTATCCTTATTTTGCCCTTTCCCCTTCCCTCTCCTGATTCTCTGTATCAGTGAATATGTTCCTTTTTGTTATATATACTAGTTTTCTTTTTTGGACTCCATATATAAGTGATATCATTCAGTATTTGTCTTTCTTTTTCAGCCTTATTTCACTAATACCCTCCAGGTCAATCCATTTTCTTGCAAATAACAAAACTTCGTTCTTTTTTATGGCTTAGTGGTATCACATTGTATATAATCTTTATCCATTCATCTGTTGATGGACACTAAAATTGCTTCCATATCTTGGAAGTTGTAAATAATGCTGTTATGAACATTGGGGTCCAAATATATTTACAAATTAATGTTTTATGTTTTTTGGTTATATAACCAGTTGTGGAATTGTTGGATTTTATGTGGTTCTATTTCTCATTTTTTGAAAAATCACCATACTGTTATCCACAGTGGCTACTCCAATTTATATTCCCACCAACTGTATGCAAGAGTTCCCTTTTCTCTACATCCTCACCAGCATTTGTTATTTGTGGCCTTTTTGATGATAGCCATTCTGACAGGTGTGTGGTAATATCTCATTGTGGTTTGAATTTGCATTTTGCTGATAGTTAACAATGTTGAGCATATTTTCATGTGTATGTTACCCATTTGTATGTCTTTGGAAAAAAATGTATATTCAGATCTTCTGCCCTGTTTTAAATCATATTTTCTCTGATGTTGAGCTCTATAAACTGTTTATAATTTTGGATATTAACTCCTTATATCATATCATTACCAAATATTTTCTCTCATTCAGTTGGTAGGGTCTTTTCCTTTTGTCAATCATTTCCTTTACTATGCAAAAGTTTTTTTTTTTAAGTCAAATTCGGTCCCATATGTTTATGTTTGCTTTTATTTCCTTTGCTATAGGAGACAGATTCAAAAATTATTGCTACAATTTATGTCCAAGACTATTCTATGTTTTGTTCTAGAAGTTTTATAGTGTCTGGTCTTATATCTAGGTCTTTAATCCATTTTGAGTTTATTTTGGTATATGGTATTGTAAAATGTTCTTTTTTAATTACTCAATGAATTTATTACATTTATAGTTGTACAATGATCATCACAATCCAATTTTATAGGATTTCCATCCCACACCCCCAGCACATCCCCCCACACCCCAAACTGTCTCCTTTAGAAACCGTAAGTTTTTCAAAGCCCATGAGTCAGTATCTGTTCTGCAAAGAATTTCATTGTGTCCTTTTTTTTCAGATTCCACATGTCAGTGATAGCATTTGATGTTGGTGTCTCATTGTCTGACTGACTTCACTTAGCATGATAATATCTAGGTCCATCCATGTTGCTAAAAATGCTGGTATTCCATTCCTTTTAATGGCTGAGTAATACTCCATTGTGTATATGTACAACCTCTTCTTTTTCCACTCCTCTGTCGATGGACATTTAGGTTTTTTTCAAGTCTTGGATATTTAAAATGGTGCTGAAATAAACATCGGAGTACATGTGTCCTTTTGAGTCATGGTTTTCTCTGGATAGATGCCCAGGAGTGGGATTGCTGGATCAAACGGTAATTCTATTTCTAGTTTTCTGAGGAATCTCCATACTGTTTTCCGCAGTATGCATCAATTTACAATCCCACCAAGAGTGTAATAGGGTTCCTTTTTCTCCACCCCCTCGCCAACATTTATTGTTTGTAGACTTTTGGATGATGGCTATTTTGGCTAGTGTAAGGAGGTACTTCATAGTGGTTTTGATTTGCATTTCTCTAATAATGAGTGATGTTGAACATCTTTTCATGTGTTTTTTGTCCATCCATATGTCATCTTTGGAGAATTGTCTGTTTAGATCTTCAGCCCATTTTTTGATGGGGTTGTTTGTTTATTTTATTTTATTTTTTTGGTATGGAGCCGTAGGAGGTATTTATAAATTTTGGAGATTAATCCTTTGTCAGTCAAATCATTTGCAAAGATTTTCTCCCATTCTGTGGGTTGTCTTTTCATTTTCTTTAGGGTTTCCTTTGCTGTGCAGAAACTTGTAAGTTTAATTAAGTCCTATTTGTTAATTATTGTTTTTATTGTCATTACTCTAAGAGGTGGATCTGAGAAGATGTTGCTGCTCTTTATGTCAGAGAGTGTTTGGCCTGTTTTCCTCTAAGAGTTATAGTATCCAGTCTTATATCCAGGTCTTTAATCCATTTTGAGTTTATTTTTGTGTATGGTGGTAGTGAGTGTTCTAACTTCATTTTTTTACATGTGGCTGTCCAGTTTATCCAGCACCATTTAGAAAAGATCAATGAAATGAAAAGCTGGTTCTTTGAAAAGATCAACAAAATTGATAAACCCTTAGCCAGACTTATCAAGAGAAAAAGAGAGAGGACTCAAATCAATAAAATTAGAAATTAAAAAGGAGAACTAACAATGGACATCACAGAAATACAAAGGATCGTATGGCGTATATGCGACTATATGCCAATAAAACGAAAAACCTAGAAGAAATTGACAAATTCTTAGAAAAGTTCAATCTTCCAAGACTAAACCAAGATGAAATAGAAAAGATGAATGGACCAATCACAAGTGCTGAAACTGAAACTATGATTTAAAAACTTCCAACGAACAAAGGTCCAGGACCAGATGGCTTCACAGGTGAATTCTATTAAACATTTAGAGAAAGATAACACCTATCCTTATGAAACTATTCCAAAAGATCCCAGAGGTAGGGATACTCCCAAACTCATTCTATGAGGCCACCATCACCCTGACACCAAAACCAGACAAAGATACCACAAAAAAAGAAAACTACAGGCCAATTTCTCTGATGAACATTGATGCAAAAATCCTCAATAAAACACCAGCAAACCAAATCCAACAACACATGAAAAGGATTGTACATCATGATCAAGTGGGATTTATCTCAGGGATGCAAGGGTTCTTCAATATCCACAAATCAATTCAGTGTGATACACCACATGAACAAACTGAAGAATAAAAACCATATGATCCTCTCAATAGATGCAGAAAAAGCCCTTGACAAAATCCAACACCCATTTCTGATAAAAACCCTTCAGAAAGTGGGCATAGTGGGAACCTACCTCAACATAATAAAGCCCATATATGACAAACCCACAGCTAACATCATTCTCAATGGTGAAAAGCTGAAAGAATTCCCGCTGAGATCAGGAACAACACATGGATATCCACTCTTGCCACTACTCTTCAACATAATTTTGGAAGTCCTAGCCACAGCAATCAGAGAAGTAAAAGAAATAAAAGGAATCCAAATTGGAAAGAAAGAAGTAAAACTATCACTATTTGCAGATGACATGATACTATACCTAGAGAATCCTAAAGACTCTACTAGAAAACTGCTAGAGCTCATCCATGAATTTGGCAAAGTCGCAGGATACAAAATTAATACACAGAATCAATGGCATTTCTATATACTAACAATGAAAGATCATAAATAAAAATTGGGGAAGCAATCATATTAACCATTGCATTAAAAGAATAAAATACCTAGGAGTAAACCTACCTAAAGAGACAAAAGACCTGTACTCTGAAAACTATTATAAGACACTGATGAAAGAAATCAAAGATGACACAAATAGGTGGAAAGACATACCATGATCTTAGATTGGAAGAGTCACTATTATCAGAATGAGTATACTACCCAAGGCAATCTACAGATTCAATGCAATCCCTATCAAATTACCAAGGACATTTTTCACAGAAATCAAACAAAATATTTTTTTTTGTCTTTTGTCTTTTTTGTTGTTGTTGTTGTTGTTGTTGTTGTTGTTGTTGTTGCTATTTCTTGGGCCGCTCCCGCGGCATATGGAGGTTCCCAGGCTAGGGGTTGAATCAGAGCTGTAGCCACCGGCCTATGGCAGAGCCACAGCAACGCGGGATCCGAGCCGCATCTGCAACCTACACCACAGCTCACGGCAACGCCGGATCGTTAACCCACTGAGCAAGGGCAGGGACCAAACCCACAACCTCATGGTTTCTAGTCGGATTCGTTAACCACGCCACGACGGGAACTCCAAACAAAATATTTTAAAGTGTGTTTGGAAGCACAAAAGACCCAGAATAGCCAAAGACAACCTGAAAAAGAAAAATGGAGCTGGAGGAATGAGGCTCCCTTATCTCAGACTATGCTACAAAGCAACAGTCATCAAAACCATATAGTACTGGCACAAAGATAGAAATATAGATCAGTGGAACAGGATAGAAAGCCCAGAATTAAACCCACACACCTACAGCCAACTAATCTATGATAAATTGGCAAGAACATACAATGGAAAAAAGACAGCCTGTTCAATAAAATGTTCTAATTTCGTTCTTTTACATGTAGCTGTCCAATGTTCCCAGCACCAGTTATTGAAAGGATTGTCTTTTCTCCATTGTGTATTCTTGCTCCCTTTGTTGTAGATTAATTGACCATAAGTGTGAAGCTCACAGATGCTCAAATAGCATATGGATAGGAGTCAAAGATTTCCATTTACTCTTTTATAAATGTTTGATAGAATTCTTCTGTGAAGCCATCTGGTCCTGGACTTTTGTTTGTTGGAAGTTTCAAAATCACAGATTCAATTTCAGTAATTTTGAATCAGTACTTGTGATTCTGTTCATCTTTTCTATTTTGTCTTGGTTTGGTCTTAGAAGATTGTGCTTTTCTAAGAATTTGTCCATTTCTAAGTTGTCTGTTTTATTGGCATATAGTTGCATATAGTAGTCTCTTATGATCCTTTGTTTTCTGTGATGTCCATTGTAACTGCTCCTTTTACATTTCTAATTTTATTGATTTGAGTCCATTCTCTTTTTTTCTTGATAAGTCTGGTTAATGGTTTATCACTTTTGTTGATCTTTTCACAAGAACCAGCTTTTCATTTCATTGATCTTTTCTATGGTTTTCTTTGTTTCTGTTTCATTTATTTCTGCTCTAATCTTTATGATTTCTTTCCTTCTGCTAATTTTAGGTCTTGTCTGTTCTTGTCTCTCTAATTGAGCTTTTTCTTCTTTCCTGAGGTAGGCTTGTATTGCTATAAACTTCCATCTTAGATTTGCTTTTGCTGCATCCCATAGGTTTTGGAGTGTTGTGTCTTTGTTGTCATTTGTGTCTAGTTTTTTTTTCTTAATTTCCTCTTTGATTTCTTCAGTGATCCATTGGTTGTTTAGTAGCATGTTGTTTAGTCTCTATGTGATTGTGTTTTTTGCAGTTTTTTCCTTGTTGCTATTTTCCAGTCATATAGCTATGGTCAGAAAAAATGCTAGATATTATTTCAATTTTCTTAAAGTTACCGAGGTTGGATTCATAGCCCAGGATATGATCAATCATAGAGAATTTTCTGTGTGCACTTGAGAAGAATGTGTATTCTACTGCTTTTGGATGGAATGTCCTATAAATATCTATTAAGTCCAACCGATCTAATGCTTCATTCAGGGCCTGTGTTTCCCTATTGGTTTTCTGTCTGAATGATCTGTCTATTGCTATAAGTGTGGTGTTAAGGTCCCCTGCTATTATTGTGTTTTGTCAATTTCTTCTCTTAAGGTTGTTAGCAGTTGCCTTATATATTGAGGTGATCCTAGGTTAGGTGTGTATGTATTAACAATTGTTATACCTTCTTCTTGGGTTGATCATTCAAACATTTATAGAAGAGCTAACACCTATCCTTCTGAAATTATTCCAAAAAAATTGCAGAGGTAAGAACACTCCCAAACTCATTCTACAAGGCCACCATTGTTGCAAGACATGTTTCCTTGAAAACTCCATCTTGTCCTTCTTTACTTTATCCCATCTTCTTGACTTACTTTATCCCATCTTCCTGCTTTGAAAAACAGTCACAGTGCTGGTAAATGACTTAAGCTTAAGAACAAAGACCTAAAGGCATAAGTGACTTAACTGTTATGTGCCTAGAGGTCAGAGTAAGAGCTTAACTCTTTACCACCTAAGTGGCTTTAAACAAACCCTGTATCATCCACCCATAGCCACTCCTCACTTGATCTCACAATAAAAGCAGTGTGGTTTCTTGAGGCAGGCGCGCTTGGTCCCTGAGACCTTGAGTTCCCTGGCTCCCACCTTTACTTAAGATAAATGTCTCTGTGTCTTGTTTTATGTTAACTATTTTTCCTTAAGGTCCACAGCACCCGTTCTCCAGCTCCATCCTGCTGAGCTGGCCCCGGCACACCATCACCCAGATACAAAAACCTATGGCAAAGATACCAGAAAAAAAGAAAATTACAGGCCAATATCACTGATGAACATAAATGCAAAAATCCTTAACAAAATACTAGCAAACTGAATCCAACATTGCATTAAAAGGATTGTACATCTTGATCAAGTGGGATTTATCCCGGGGCTGCAAGGATTCTTCAATATTCGCAAATCAACCAGTGTGATACACCACATTAACAAACTGAAGGAATTACCATTGTGGTGCAGTGGAAACAAATCCAACTAGGAACCATGTGGTTGTGGGTTTGACCCTGGCTTTGCTTAGTATATTAAGGATCTGGTGTTGCCGTGAGCTGTGGTGTAGGTTGCAGACATGGCTTGGATCTGGCATTGCTGTGGCTGTGGTGTAGGCCAGCAGCGATAGCTCTGATTGGACCCCTAGCCTGGAAACCTCCATATGCCACTGGTGAGGCCCTAGAAAAGACAGAAAGGCAAATAAATAAATAAATAGATAAATAAATAAACAGAATTCCATTTACAACTGATATTGTATTAACCAAGTATAAATTAACAATTTCCCTAAATAGTAGAATAAATTTAAAAAGTAAAATAGACACACAAAATGGAAAAAGAAATACATAAATATAATATGTGCAGTATATACAAAATAAGATAATGTGACAGAATTGAGACCAATTCATATTGCCTAATAAAGCAAAACTCAAGTTTATGCTCTATAAGAGATCCATTTAAAATGCAGTCATTCAAAAAGGCTAAAAATAAAGGAAAGACAGGAGCTCCCACTGTAGTGCAGCAGGGTAGGGATCTGGCAGTGTCTCCATGGTGGTTTGGGTTGCAGCTGTTGCTCAGATTTGATCCCTGGCCTGGGAATTTCCATATGCCATGGGTGCAGCTGGAAGTAAAAAAAAAAAAAAGAAAAAAAGAAAAAAAGAAAGAATGAACGAATGGATGAATGAAAGAAAGAAAATATTAAGATTCACTAGGCAAATGGATGTTTGAAAGTGAGGGTTGGAATCCTGACATCTACAATGTAGGATATAACCAAAAAGTATTGAATGAGCCAAAAAATGACAATTTACAACATTAGAGGCCACATTCTACAAAGAAAATATAGCATTTATGAATATCTTTTCAAAGAAAACAGAAAAGCAAGACAAATAGAAATGCAATGACAACAGGAGACTTTAGCACACCATTCTCAGTATAAGTAAGCAAAAATAAGTAGACAGATCCAGACATATATTATGCCCAGATAATAATGTACTTTTTTTCAAGTGCATCTGGAGCATCTACCAAAAAAAGTAGAACTATTATAAATAATCTTTGTGATTAGAATTCAATACAAATGAAAATTAAAAATACCTACTCCCACTTCTGCCCCTTAAAAAAAGGACACTTCCTCCTGGAAATACAGAGATCTTCTATTAAACAATGCTTTGGTGAAAGGAGAAATGTAAACAGAAGTTACAAGATATCTAAAAATGGTAACAAGTGAAACACTACATATCAGAATTTTCCAAAACTGTGAGTAGAGGAAAATTCATAGCCCTAACATGTATAGCAATAAAAATAGTGCTGCTATGAACATTGGGGTGCGTGTATCTTTCTTCTTGTTTGAAATGTAAATAGTTGCAATTACAAGTGGAAAAAGGAATGGAGGTTCTTCAAAAAAAACTAAAATAAAACTACCGTATAATCCAGCAATCCCACTCCTGGGCATCCATCTATCTGAAGAAAACCGTAAATCAAATACATCCTTTTAAATAGATATGTATTAAAATTAAATAATTTTAATTTATTTGGAAATTAAAAATCATCTTTGTAAAACAAAGAAAAATAGGCTATTTTATGTAGTCCCCAAATGGCAAAAAGAACTTTTCAACATAAAGCAGGATATATTACATCATTTACCTACTTATTTCATTTCAACACTTTTTGTAGAAATAAACCATTGTCCTATACTGAGTATCATTGTGTAGTTTATTAATTATGCACTATGTGATCTGAGATCAAATTACTACCCTATTTAAATATTAGTGATGGGTTAATTACACAATGATTAATGTCCACAAAATGGCACTGTTTCCTAATCATTTATCTAAGATTCATAACTATTTTTCTAAATTTCTGTTAGTATTTTAAGTTGATAAAACATTTGTAGCAATCAGCTCTGGTGAATACACTGAAAAAGAAAAAAACTTTAAAATGACAAAGACCTTTCTAGTACAATGAAGATCAGATTATTTTTTCAGGCAATAGCTTTCCCTAAAATGTCATATGATAAAAAGGACATAAGCCTAAGACAAGTATCATTGAATAACTCTGTACTGTAAGATTCCATTTAATTGAAAGAAATTCAGAACATATTGAAATTGTATTTATTTACCACATAAAAGTGTACATGTAATATTTTAAATTTTGCTTTATAAAGCCATTTCTAAAATTAAAAATAAATCTGTTAAAAATCTATAGAATCGTCTAAGTGAAAAATATTTTTAATTTATGGGCTGAAAAATTTGATGGCTATATTTAACATCTTTTTTTCTTGTCTGTATAATCATCATTTTAAAGTGTAGGCCTATCCTGGAGTTCCTTTCCTGGTGCAGTGGTTAACGAATCCAACTAGGAACCACGAGGTTGAAGGTTCAATCCCTGGCCTTGCTCAGTGGGTTAAGGATCTGGCGTGAATTGTGTAGGTTGCAGACATAGCTCAGATCCTTCACTGCTGTGGCCCTGGCGTAGGCTGGCGGCTACAACTCCAATTAGACCCCTAGCCTGGGAACCTCCATATGCCCTGGGTGTGGCCCTAGAAAAAAACACACATACACACAAAATAAAGTGTAGGCCTATCTCAGTTGATTTTTTTACTACCACTTACTTTCTATTAGTAAGAGCAAAATACTTTGACTAATATATGTTCTGCAACAAAAGTTCATAGCTATAAAAATATTCCATAATTTTCCATTGCTCAAAATATTTTTCTATACCTCCACCAAAATTTATCAAATTTGAAGTCATATAATCTGAATTATTATTAAGGTCACATATAGTAATATCTTAAATGTGCATCAATAGTTACAGTTTAAAAAATGTTTCCTTATAAAATGTTTCTCAAACTTTCCCACAACTACTTTTCATTCCACTAAATGAAATTCATACCTTTTTTAGTTTGGGGAAATAGGCTAAGCAATTTTAGCGAGTACAGTCATCTCTATATGTATGGGTCACTGGTTCCAGGACCCCTGTGGGTAGCACAATCAGTCGATGTTCAAGTCCCTTATATAAAATGAAGTAATATTTGCACATAACCAATGCACATCCTCCCCTATAATTTAAATCATTCCTAGATTACTTATAATACCTAAGACTATTTAAACACTATGTTAATAGTTGCAAACACAAGTCAAATTCTAGTTTTGCTTTTTGGAAATTTCTGGAATTTTTTTCTTTTTGTTTTTCTTTTTAAGGGTGGACCCACGGCATATGGAAGTTCCCGGGCTAGAGGTTAAATTGGAGCTGCAGCTGCCAGCCTACAATGGCAGATCTGAACTGAGTCTGCAACCTACACTGCAGCTCACAACAGTGCTGGATTCTCAACCCGTTGAGTAGGATCGGGGATCAAACCCACATTTTCATGGATACTAGTCAAGTTCTTAGCCCACTGAGCCACAATGGGAACTCCTGGAATTTTTTAAAAAATATTTTTCTTCATCAGTTATCTAAACCTGTGAATGCTGTACTCATAGATATGAAGGGCTATATAATTTTCCCCAAAACTTCATATTTTATTTAAATATTTTGCAACCTCCATTTGCATTCTACTATCAATTTCACTCATGATGATGTTAATATAAATTTGTTATGTCTGTATATTTTAATCACTTTTTTGCAAACACCTTCAAGTCATTTGCCTTTCTTTCATTCTTTGTTCTCCCCTAGAAAATTCCAGCTCTGATTCAATCTCTGTTTTAATTCCTGACCTGCTCTTGTGTGCTGAGAGACCTGGAGGGAAGAAAACTCATGACCATTCTGACTGGTCTCCTTTTAAATTTACAAATACAAATTTCAATTGGGCTATCGCTTCTTCAAGCCATTGATTCACTTTTGCACTGTCATAGAGAATGATTTCACACATACTCTCTCCTCATACTTCCAAAACATCTGAGTGCTTGGAGTGATCAAGTCCTGCAATAACCACACCAGCTAAGGCTGGTTGCAGTAACTACTTGACTGCATTGTGCCCAACGCTGACACTAGTGGAGTCTATTATCTTACCCCTATAATCCAGCTCTTTTTAAAACCTGATGCGACCAAATGAATTTGATAGATATGACAGTGTACCAGTCTTGCATGTTTCTGATCTACTTCTGGGAACACTTTCCTTGTCATAGGAAAGTCTAGGCTAGCCTGCTGAAGGTTAAGAGACCTCATGAGAAAAAGCCCAATTGTCCCATCTGAGGCCATTATAGTCAAAGCTGTAGCCAGCTAACTCCCTAACATTTAAGAAAACCCACGATAGTTCAGAACATGCTTAATCATGCAGAGGACAGCAGACACATGAGTATCTCAGCCACTGTAGAACTACCTAGTGTCTCATTAACAACAACATACTGTCATTTGTTTTTTGGGGTTTTTTTTTGCTTTCACTCATCAGGACTACAGCTGCCAGCCTATGCCACAGACACAGCAATGCGGGATCCAGTCCATGTCTGCGGCCAACACTGCAACTCATGGCAGTGCTGAATCTTTAACCCACTGATCGAGGCCAGGAATTGAACCTGCATCCTCATGAATACTGGTTGGGTGTGTTTCTGCTGAGCCACAACAGGAACTCCAATTGTCATTTTTTAAGCCACGAAGATTGGGGTGATTTACCAATAAGTTTTGGAGTGTTTGTATGAATGGCTAATAACACATACTGAAGATAAAGAAGGGTAAAGTGATAGTACATATATATGCTATATAAAAGAGGTGATATTAACCATATATATAAGGCTGAACCCACAGTATATGGAAGTTCCCAGCACAGGGATTGAATTCAAGGCATAGCTGAGACCCAGGCAGCAACTCTGGCATGCTCAATTCTTTAACCCACTGCAATGGGCCTGGGATCAAACTGGCAGCACCACAGAGACAAGTTGGGTCATTAACCCATTGAACAACAGTGGGAACTCCAAGACTGGTAATATTAATACCAGACAAGTTGAAATTTAGGTTTGAAAATAGTAAGTAGGATAAAGAAGTAATACAATGGTAAAGTGCACAATTTAAGAAAATCCAGTGTTAGTAAAAATATAGAGATTTCAAAGATGATTTTTTTCTAATGTTAAACCAATGAAAGTAGAAGTGTTATTGCAAAAAACTCATCAACTACAAATTTTGGGTAATGCTTAAGTCAAAGTGAAAATTAAACTGAAAATTCTAAGCCATCTATTAAGAAATGAAAAGGAGAATACTTTGGAAACAAATCCAAAGACAAAGCAAAGGCAATATTTAGAGAATGATGGTATAATTTAGAAGCTATTACTGTTAAAGAAAAAAATTAATGAATTCGGTATTCTCCTTTTTAGGGAATTAAGGGAAAAAATGAATAAGCCAACTTAATAAAATACTAAAATTAATGAAATAGAAAAATGTATATTAAGATATCTGTACACAAGAATTTAATAATGACAAAGCTAATTCAATCCATGAAGAAAGCATGAAACAGTTAATAAATAGTATTGTCACAATAGACATTCCATATAGAGGAAAAACTAAATAGATCATTTTCTTATCCAATATATAAAACATTTCAGTTGGATTAAAGCAAATGAAAAAGGATGAATGGATATTATACACTTGCTTAACACCGAAAACAAAGACTCCACAAAATATAGTTATATGACAATATAAAAATTTTAAAGCTTTACTTGATGAAAGATACCAGAAGCTTCAATAGAAATGAAATGGGTATAGAAAAACATTTGTTAATTCAGAAGATAAACAAAGGACTTACCATCTTTATAATACTAGATGGTTAGAAATAAAGAATAATAATCTCAGAGAAACAGTGGCCAAAATAGATGAATAGATATTTCATGTCAATTCTATGTCTGTGGAATATATTCCGAAGAAATAAAAAATAAGAATATAATAGAAATGTATTTGTTGAAACATTGATTATGGGGACAAAACTAGAAATCAAATAAATAACCATCAACTGCTGAACAAAATAGGTAAACTTGCATTAAGTACTATCATGGAGTTATCAACAAAGAATGGATTAGCGTTATACAGGAAGATTGAGATATATATTCATTAAGCAGTTTTGAAGGAAGAAAACAAAACGAAACAAAATTTGAAATGGGTAAATAATATGGTTCTAATTGAGCAAATAAAACTTATTTTGGGGGTTCCCATAAGGCTCGGTGGAAATGAACCTGACTAGTAACCATGAGGATGCGGGTTTGATCCCCGGCCTTACTCAGTGGGTTAAGGATCTGTCATTGCCATGAACTGTGGTACAGGTCAAGGACATGACTCCCATCCCACATTGCTATGGCTGTGGTGTAGGCCTGATTTGACCCCTAGCCTAGAAACCTCCATATACTGTGCATGTGGCCCTAAAAAGACCAAAAAAAAAAAAAAATACCCACCTAATTTCAAAAACCATATTTATACATTTGAGCATATATATTGATGTACTATTATGCAAGTCCTGCAGAGTGTGTGTTAGGAGAGTATAGACTACTTGTGAAGTCAGGCAGAAGGAGTGGGGGAGGGAGTGAGAAAGCCCAAGGCTCACTTAACTCCAGAGGCCTTCATTCACATCCCAAGGGAATATAAATAGCACCCTTGGAGGTAGAAATGGCACTGTTTACACAGTTGTACCTGGAAGCTCCGGTATGCATTGACAGATTTTCTACATAGAGAAAAATGACCAATGTACACATCCATCCAGGTTCAATAAGAAAAGTTGTCTAGGTCTTTCATTGGCCTGTGATGATGTTTTAGATGGAATGTTTATAGCTGTACCAAGTTCATACATTGCTGCAACAACTTCCACTGTACTTGTATTTAGGGATGGAGACTCTGGAAGGCAGATAGGGTTAGAGGAGGTCATGAGGGTGGGGCCCCTAGGATGGGATAAGTTCCTTTATAAGGAGAGATATCTGAGAGCTTGCTCATTTTTGCTCTAAATGTAACACAGCAAGATGCAAACCATCTGCAAGTGTTGGGCTACACCCCACAGGTCTGCAAGCCTTGTAGTTACCCAAACTTGAGACTGAAGAAAAGAGCCCAGAGACAGCAACAGGGACATCAATGGTTTATTGGACAGAGAATCCCACATCTCTGAAGCAAGGTCCTAGAACAACACTCCACCAAGTGCAGCAGATGGCAGGCAGGAACATGGCAGCAGTATTCAAAACTCAAAGGAGAAGGTTACCATTTATAAGGAGAATTGATATCAGGTTGGCTCATCAGTTACCAGGTAAACCAATGTCTGGGACAGGGGGCAAGCATGTAGGCAGTTATCAATTAAACCCTGTAATTAAGAGGGTTCAATAGTAAGTGAAGCAGGGCCTTGTTGAGCAGGGGATATATAAAGAGCAAGAGAATGGCCTTACAGCAAGCCAAGGAGAGAGTCCTCACCAGAACTTGACTCTGATAGCATCCTGACCTCAGACTCCTAGGCTTCAGAACTGTGAGAAATTTAATTTCTATTGTTTAATTCACCTCATCTGTGGTATTTTGTTATGGCAGCTCAAGGAGACTCATAATACATATTGGCTAGAGAAGGTAGAGGGTGGTAATAAGCACACCATATTTTCTTTTAAATTCCTGCTTTAGAATATAATCATTTTTCATGATGCTTTATGGAAAAATAAGTTCATAATTTTAATTTAACATTTTCATTATAGAGATCAGAAAGAGTCCAGAGAGAGCAAGGTGCAGACACAATTAACTGTGATATAATGTGATAAGTGATGTATTTTTAGAGGAGCAGAGAAGAAAAAGTGGTTTTGTGGGGGAATTTAGAAAAGACTTCAAAGAAAGGATGCATTATTAATAGGTCCTGAAAGACTAATATGTTTTCCAAAAATAAGACAGAAGTAAGACATTAGAGAAAAAAGGAAATGTATGAATGAATATGCACAGATTTTCAGTGTAAGTTTCACTTTGGGAAAAGAGTATAGTTCTGATTGAACTAGAGTGTGAGTATGTGGATAAAACTGGCCAAGAATAAAGTTTTTATGCTCATGTGAGGGCCCTTTTTTAAGGTAAATGTCCTCCAGAATCAGATCCTGCAGCAAGAATTTGAATGCAGGTAGTCTACTTGGAAGGGGCACCAGTAGAGGGGAAATGATTCAGCAAGGGAATGCAGTCAATGAATTTGCATTCTTAAGCTAGGCATCACAATGGACTAACTGGGTGGCTGGAGGTTAGTCTCATGAAGAAACTTGGAAATGGCACAAAAGCTATGAATTATTCCATCTAAAGCATAGATGAGATTTGTAGTATTAATTCACTACCTCCCAAGTATCATTCTTTGAAGGCTGTTCCCAAGAGTGTTAGTTCTCCAGCTATACCAGCCAGCTGCATGCAGTAGCAAAGCTGCCCTCATTATACTCCATTGTAGGTGGGAAATCATCAGTCACCGAGCACCCAATATTAATACACAGAGTACCCTGAAATGGTTAAGTTTATGGATACACAAAAGGACTTCAAGCATCTGATACAATCAAATGAATATTGTGCTAAAGAGCTGGAATGTCATTCTATAGATCATAGAGAATGAACAAGAGGATTTTTTTGAAAAATAAAGAAAATTGATCACAGGTGTCTTTTGTAAACTAATTCTACAAGAGTGGAGGTTAAATTGTGTTATGTGGAAAGTAGAGCATGATGATAGAAGTTCAGGTGAAAATGATGAGGGCTTGAACTATCATGATAGAAAAAGGGAGAAGGACGAAAATGTTAACATCTCTTCAGTTATGCCTATAGAAATAGACATGGAATGCCATTAGACAGGTTAGCGAAGGACATGGCATACTCTTAAGGATTAGTAAGAAGTGTTATTTGAGTGACTGGTTAAAGGGTGAGAACATTTAACCAGCTAAGGAATTTGAGAGAAAAGACTGGTTAGAAGTCAATATTTTAATTATAGTTTGAGATGCATTTACTGACTTAGAAATTCCTGTGGAATATTCTGATGAGCATGTTCAGTAGACAGTTAAGGATTTGGAACTGGAGCTCAGATAATAAGTAGGAGCTCCAGCAAGAAGAGAATTTTGCCTTCCTCTCTACCTTGATGTACTTTGGATCAAAGATCTTCATTCTGGTTTGCAACAAATGAAACCTGATGTAACAGAAGGAAAACAAGACCTAAAGTAAAGAGATCTGGATTTTAATCTAGGCTTTGTCAGCAATAAATTCTAACAGTGGAATGAAGGGACTTCAAAGGAAGACACTCAACTCTTTGAAAATAGAGGCCTGTGCTAGCAACTTTCCTAGGTGGGAAAATATACATGACTCTATTTGTGCCTCATTTTGATAAAACAAGTGTTTTGGTTACATAAAGCAACAAATACATAAAGTATCTCTTTGGCAAATCCATATGAGCAGGGAAAACAAATTCTAAGTGTCAGTTTTGACGTCATGACTTTGCCTAAATTGTTTAAATTTCTGAATATAAATTGCAAAAATTAATGAAATGCCAAATAACTTTTAAACTGTGGCTTCAAAATTTAGTAAATTCAGGTGGTATAAAGTAATATTCTGCCTTATGGTGTGGTGTACATATATTTTTGAATGATATGGATTAGGTTTGTATATTTTACTTCCCAAAAGAAAATTATCCCTAAGAAATGTAGAGACAGTTTGCAGAGATTTGACATAGATGGAGAGCCCTGTATACCACAAATGAAAGAGTTCAGAGCTTTTAAATTGCACTATGTAAACCAAAGAGCCTGGTTAACTAACAGATCCATTCTTCTTCTTTTCAAATAAATTGAATACAAATAAGATGCTGACTTGGTAAAAATGTTGAAAAAGCGTATTTCCTGAAGATACATGAAATTTAATTATTAGTATGTGAGACTTACATAGAAAATGTGACTGTTAATGTTTTACATGAGTGAGCAGGATAGTAATTTTGAGAGATGGTATAAGTATTCAGAAATAAAAAAAAAAACAGGCAGCAATGCTATGATGGGTGACTTTCTACTGGGAGTATTTGTCTATGTCTATTTGATATGTAATACGATAGGAGAAGAAGAAGCACAAACTCATTTACGAGGGGTTGTCTTACAACCGTAGACAAAGAATTGACTGAGGAAATGTATGCATTAAAAATGCAAGTTCAAAGATCCCTTTTTATATTAATGGGCATTCATCTCCACTAAGATCCAATCTGCTCAACAGACTTCAACCACGTTCTTACATGGCAACAATAAAGGACTGCAATTAAAAACATTTTAAATTTGACTTTGCAAACTGTTTAAAGCTTTTCCAGAGGAAATAATGTGTGTCTTTTACAACAGTCCATTCTTCATTCTCTCCTAAATTAGCTACATAATATGTGAGCAAATTTCCATGCCTAGTTAGAGCTCATTATTCAGTGAAGTCTCAGGGAATTAGGATTTTTTTAATCAATTTTTTTCCTTTGCCCTTTAAGCATCTTTCTAATTTAAACAGTCCCAAAGAACACTGATATCATTGTACCCATTAATTCCTACTTGTTTTTGATGAAATGGCAAAGGAGCATGAATTTTTCACATTGACCATTTATGTGCATTTACATTTTTAAATGGTTTTTCTGTAAAAAGTTTTATTGTGAAAATATATGTAGCTTGGCAATTGCAAACTTGCAAATATAATATGTGAAGATTATGACTCAGAGAGGATTAAATGCAGAATAAATAGCCAACAAGATAGAAAAGAAAAAGGCTGGATAAAATGAAGTTTTAAAATGCCAATCTGTTACTTAAATATTTTAAGTTTCTTTCTCTGGGGTGATTATTTTCTAAATCTAATTTAAAGATGTATTAAGCATTGTTTGCAGCTGTTGCTTCAATGCCATTTGCAACCTCAGTCTGTGTCCATGAAAATCCTAATGTGATATTGTCAGATTCATAAATCGAAGACTTTTCTGTTGCTCATTTTTGTGTCCAGCATATCCAGATGCAACCCTGCCAGTTAAGGAATTTATATGGAACATATTAGTTTGATCTAAATCTTAGTGTCTGCATATGATTTACTGTTTCCCACTTGTTTGCAAGATAATTTGTAGTAGGTCAACAGACAAAATTAATATAATGTGTTTAAGGAAAAGCAATCATTCTTTTAACCAGATCCAACTTGGATAATGAGGTTTTTTTTCCTATCAAGAAAATATATGTCTTAAAAATGTAGCATAGCAAAATAATATAGAACTGGTCCCAAAATTTTAAGACCAATTTTTTCTAAATATATGTCTGTGAATCCCCTTTAATATTAAATACAATGAGAACAAAATCCGAGTTTAAGATTATGATTGACTTAGAATATAATTTGGGCTTTGGCATTTACCAATTTGTAGGATTTATTTTTTAGACACTTCAGTCACATTATTAAAAAAGTGGAAATATTACCTAACTCATCAGATTAATGAAGGATCTAAAGAAATTATATATAAAAGAAGTGTTACCATATTTAATACCCTTCTCAAAGCTTTAATTGAGCTTTCAAATTAATTCATCATTTTGTTATATTGATAAAGTGCAAAAGGAAGTAAACTGAATAAAGCCTTTGAGAGTGTCATGTCATGTGAAAATGTGACATTTGCTATTGTCAGTTTTCCAATTTAGATTTTCAAATCCATCCTCTAAGATATTTATTGACTTAAATAAACTGATAATTGAAGTATATTGCAACCATATGACAATAGATAGATATTTCAATATCATTATCAAAATGCCAAGATCTAGCTTTAGGACTCTTATGGTGGGCCTCTAATTCCATCACTTTTAGAATCATGAGTAACTAATGATGAGAAATCAAAGCAATGAGATTTTAAAAAGGTCAAACTGCATTCTGACCTCTGCGTCTCTCCATCTTGCTGAATACCGTCTAATTTCCCCCTCTGCTAACTAATTCAAGAAAGAAACTGCCCATGGCTGGTCTTTTTTGCAACTGGGGGTTTGTTGAGCTGTATTTCTCCTCTGAATTTTGAGAAGCATTGTTCCTCAAATTACCTTTTCTTTTCTGTTGCTACATTATTAGCAAGCAATGGTTGCCTTAGCAACTCTTTAATAGGCTGCAACTCTCAAAACCCATCTTTTCAGTAGAGAGTCTTCAGACAGGCTTCCTAATGGAACCATAGCTCTTCCTAATAAATATGCAAAACCATCATTTCTGATTAGAATACAAATTGTGTAGCTTAAATATTTACAGTATTACACATTTAAGAGTTAGCTACATGTATTTATCAAAAAAGATATTGTTTTATAAAATAATAATAATTGATAACATCTACCGTTTACTAAGTATTGTATTATCATGACTTTTTTTCAATAACTTTAAAAGGTGTGCAGCATTCTTTATAAATGTATCAGATAAGAGACTAAAATTTATAGGAGTTATTTCAGTAGCATACTGGTAAATATTTAACAACCAACATACAGCTCTCTAAAAAATAGTTTGTATGCACACACACATATACGCATATGTCCTACAACATTATTTTATTATAAATATTACTGAAATAACTGTAGCACATAATTTTAAAATGTTAGTTACCTTTGTTTTTAATATAAGGTACTTCATTGCAAGTTTTAATTTTTAATAATGGCTGTGTTTAACAATTGGCTTGCAAAATTCTTTAAAATTGAGCAATCAGCCCTTGCAATCTAGTTCTAGTCTCCAGCTTACCACTAGGTTAGTTACTTGCTCAGGGTCAAATGGCTATCGAAGACTGTAATATTTAGAGGCAATAGGGCTTCTTACGGAGGAGACTCAGAAATATGGGTATAGGGCTTCTTCAGAAGTTCATAGAAAGAATGTCCTATTAAATCACTGCCTACTTAAGTTTCGCTCAGAATTCTTTGGCATATTTCTCTCTGCCTCTAATATCCCGGGTAATTTACTGCTCACAACCTGGCACTTATTTTCACAATAATCATCTGGCATAAATATATCTTTAACTTGCTCAATGTCAATTCATGACCTAATACTGACTTTCATAGTTGGCCAGAAAGTTTGCTTCTTCAGGTTTGACCCGATCAACCACCTTTCTCTTGACCTGATCTCTGCTCAGTTTGACAAGATCCCTGGATTTGTTTGTGCTGTTTTCCTTCCCTCACCTGACAGCCTTCACAGATGCCTTAATAGAAAGTGGGTACCCTTTGAGGAGCATTGAAAAAAGAAAGATAGAACATGAACTCCACAAAAACCTCAAGGACTGTTGCTGATATACTGGCAGCCTGCTCTAGAAAAGGCTCAGGGCTTATACTGACATAACTGTGGAGGAAGATAAACTTATCTTTGACACTTTTCCCCCTTTTCATCACTCTCCTTTCATGTATTCTCACTTGATCTGTCTTTTCTTTCTCTTTAGTTTCCTCAGCCTAGACTACCCTTCCCGATAACAAGCTCACCTGAAAATATTCCATGGAAATGTCTCTCTGTCCACCGCCTCAGTCATTATCAATAGATTATTTCTTTCTCCTGTATAGAATATTGCTTGTGCCTGTGTTATAGTGAAATGTAATCCACCTCAAGGAAAATTTATGCAATGGCTCTTCTGTGCAAGGCCTTAAGATACATGCTAGCAATACAGGGATAAATATAACTGAAAAATACTCCTTGACCTAAAGGATATGTTTTGGAAGTGCAAAGACTTAACAGCAGTAACATAAGTGCTATGACAGAGGGAAATATTTCAACGGGAGAGTGAGTAAACTTGGTTTCTCCTGGTCCTCAAATTTCATAGCATATGTCCCCACCTAGTCCGCTTCTACTTAGGAATAATCTTAACATCCACTAAAATACAATGCAACCTTAATTCTACCACCAAAATACATGTTTTAAAGTGCTATTTTTTTAGCCATCATATTTCTTGAATGAGTGCATCAGTGGTATCACTTCTAAGTGATAAACACAGAGATGGGATAAGAGACTATCCAGATTGAAAATATCACAAAGGGAATCATAGTTGGACTCAGCAAACATTTACAGAGCATTTACTTTGTGACAGGTACTAGGACAGAAATTTTCAAAATGACATTTAATCCTTCCTACAACTCCAATGTTATGGGTGAGAGAACAAAGTTGTAAATTAATCCTGTAGCTTCTAAGAACTTAACCATGACAACTGGGGAAATTAACACAAACACCAGTGTCCTGGTTATGTAAGAGGAACAGATTATGATGTCATTAATTCATTGATATCTTAAACAAGTATAGAAAGTCACAGGTAGTCCCTAATCATAATACGCTATCCAGATGGAATGATTCCATCCTTGATTCTTATACAAATGGCATGTGTTTGTTGTGTTGTTGTTAGTGTTGCTTTCTACAAGAGGTATTTTCCTTGTATTACTTGTTCATTGGTTTGTTTTTCTTTTACAGAAAAAGAAACACTGTGGGCATGGGTTGATGCAGGTAAAGTCCATAAATTGTCCTGACACTTGCATGCCATTCTAATTCAACTTTAAATGCCCATGAAATTCAAAGCAGAAGAATATAGCATGAGGCAATACTTAAGCTTTAGCCCTTTCTACTTTTGCAATTGTTTGCTTTTCTTTGCTCTATGAATTCTTTATGACTTAGAATATCAAAAATGCACCAACAGTTGCAGTACATAAAAGATCCTCCACCACGTGCAATCCATGGGGAGAACACCATTGGAGACCAAGGGAGCAGGCTGACCTTTCCCAGCACATTCACTCCACGTAGGAAGTAAGGATTTTTATTGGAGTGGTTTCAGTATCATCACAAAACTATGCATCTGTGAAATATCTGGCCCTCTCAAACTTTTGATGTAATTATCAAGAATCAATTGATCTAAAATGTTTCTCCTTCGACTTTTTTTTTTGCTTATAAAATATAAAAATTGAGATCTAAGTAATTATATATTCTTCAACTGTGGCCCAGTTTACTACAGGGAAATAGCAGATCCATAATCTCGACAAGGTTTTATTATCTGTTGTGCCCCTAAAACTATAAACATATAGTTCATACTCAAGTTTATACTTATACATAATAAAATAAATCCAGTATTCATGAAATATCTTCACACACTCTTGTGATAGTCCCTGAATATTGTAAAGGTTTAAAGTAATCTTAAAACCAACAAACCTATAAAGCAAATCTTTATCGTGTAGCTATAGTGTCAAAACAAAGAAATATATCTAGAATTGCACCTACCTAGAATAGTCTTAAGGAGCTTTAAATTTTTAAAATTATACGTGAAGTCCTACTGGGGAATCATGAATTATAACTTACTTTGGATTTGTAACAAGAAATGAATATATAAATGTACAAACATAGAAAAATAAGTTATTTTCCTGGTATATTTAGTTATCAGAAAAAGACAGGGCAGATTTTTAAAGAATCCTTCGTATCTTGTTTTCTTTGATTTGATAGTGTTCTTTAAAAGAGATTGAAAAAGACTAGAATTCATTACAAGTCCTTAATTGCCAGTTTCTCCACAAATAGATGTTTATGTGCAGGCTTCAGAATAGCTACCATTCATTGGAGGGGGATCGTGTACAGCCGAAGTTTAAATAAACAGCAATGTTTTACTAAGTTTGCAAAAGCGTAATTAGTCCTAGAGGCACAATATTTTTAAGCGTCAAACACTTGTTCTCCAGCTGTACTATTTGGATCTGTAGTTTCAGAAGCGGCTTATAGCTGTCTCATTGAAGTCCAAGCCTTCCATAACTGACAAGCAGTTTCAACATGTGTGTGCTCACAGAAACAGAACAGTGCATTGCCACTACTTCTTTGATAGGGACATTGGCTTTCTTTTTTCTTTCTTTTTTTTTTTTTCTTTAGTTCAGTAGTGTATATAAACACTTCAAAATGGATTCCACTGGGGCCCAGTAGCATTAATTTGTGTTTGTTCTGTCATGCAATTGTATTAAAGAAATGAAATAACTGATTTGGAAATTCACAGGTGGGCAGAAACAGTACTATAAAAATATGTTTTCTACAGTAGTGTTAGAGTCTACAGGGGATTGTAATGTTCATTTCCCTTTTTAAGAAAAATAGTTGAGTGGAAATCATTTTCAAGTACTCAAAGATTTGTTTTTAAGTAGCAGATTTTTAAACAAAATTTCTTTCATATATGTAATAAATAACAAAGAAAGCATTTATAAATACATTCACTTTAAGAACCTTGTAAGTGACAAAACTTTCTTATTGTACCAGATTCAGTTAGTGCCTTCATGAGGTTGATACCCAAGTCACTGGCTATGGCACTAAATATTGGCCAGGGCCCATCTAAGCCAACAGACCATGTTCTGTACTTCAGAAAGTGCATATACTTATAACTGTATTCATTTGAAGATATCCAATTTGTGATTCCTCCTATAGAGAATTGAAATGTATACATTATCACTTGGTACGAAATTATCACTGCAACTTAAGGAAAGAAAAATAGTAGCCCAATAATAAGACATAGATAGATAGATAGATAGAGACAGATTGATAGATGTTGACAGATGATAGATAATTTAATCCCTTTGAATATGGCAACAGATTCTTGATTCCCTTTCTTTGTTGCTGTTGATGACACTGCTTCAAATTGAAATATCTTTCCCTCTTATTTCCGCCATTGAAATCTTATGTATATTTAAAGATAAACCAAGTGCTACTTCCTGTCTTAAGATTTCCCTTTGTTTCATAAATGAAGGTAACTTCCTTCCTCTCTTGATATTGAAATTTTGAGAACAAGGATCATGTCTTTTTACCTTTAAATCCCTTGTTACATAGTAGATGTTCAAATTATATGAGTATAATAAATGATTGCATCCCTACCCTACTAAGAAAAAAAAAGAGAAAGAGAGAGATGTCATAAGATCTCATATGATCTTGAGTCATAGGTTCAGTGGGTTAAGAACCCAACTAGTATCCAAGAGGACATAGGTTCAATCCCTGGCCTTGCTCAGTGGGTTAAGGATCTGGCATTGCTGTCCCTGTGGTGTATGCTGGCTGCTGCATCTCCAATTCATCCTCTAGCTTGGGAACTTCCATATGCCACAGGCATGGCCCTAAAAAGAAAAATACTTTTCAAAATATATTGTAGTCTTCTGACTCTAAAGAATAGAATGATCTCTCTGATTCATGACAATTTTTATGATGATGTAAAAGAATAACAAGACAAAAGCAGATGGACATGCAATGGAAGAGCAGTGACTGATTAGACAAAATGGGAAAACCTACAACTGGAAGACTGAAGCCTGAAATATGTGCAGTGGGAATGAGAACCAGGGAAATGATATAAATCTGATGGCTAGGGCAATGACAAGCTATTGAAAATTGTTTGTTGAGGTGATTAGCACAATCATATCTATATTTTGCAAAGACAAATGAAACCTGGGGAAATATTTGAAATGTGTTAGACAAGTTTAAGGAACATATTATATAAAAAAAAGTTCTTACAAATTTATTTTTAAAAATAAAAACACCAATTGAAAAATAAGTAAAAATATATAAACAGCCAATTCATGAAAAGTAGTACAAATGTTTAGTAAATATAAAAGTAAAATTTTGAATATCAATGAAACATTATTTTACTAAAAAACTTCATAATTAAAAATTGCTGATGTCCATATAATTATACTCTGCAGCCATTAGAAATTATATGTTCTAAATATATATATTGACATGGAAAGATGTTAATGATGCACAACTAATAGAAAACATGGGTTTAAACAGACTGTGTCACATAATTTTATATTTTGTGATAGCTGTGCATGCATTGACACATGAGGGTGCATAGAATAAAAGGCTGGGAAAAATGATAACCTCATGTTCTCTCTAGATGAGAAAACTACTTTGAAATCAGAAAGTTATAAAATTATTCTCATTCTAAAGAAATGAATGTGTATTATCATTCAAACGTTGATATGCTAAGCTCCATTTTCTGTACCTAGCACTGTACCAAATGGTGTGAGGTAAGCAGCTTCTGAAATGCTTTTTTGGCTTTAAGAGCAGCCACTCTAATTAAGATACAACAATAAATGTATTGTCGTGTACTAAACTGATGCAAACTATTGCTAGGGACAAGGAGAGAAGTACAAATTATATATGCTACCTGAATTTACAGGAAAGATGCCTGTTGATTTTCAGTTAGAATTGTCAACATTCACTAACTCATTCCATTGAAAAAATGCTGAATTCCAACTTTTTTTTTTTCTTTTTCCACTGTACAGCAAGGGGGTCAGGTTATCCTTACATGTATACATTACAATTATATTTTTCCCCCAGCCTTTCTTCTGTTGCAACATGAGTATCTAGACAAAGTTCTCAATGCTATTCAGCAGGATCTCCTTGTAAATCTATTCTAAGTTGTGTCTGATAAGCCCAAGCTCCCGATCCCTCCCACTCCCTCCCCCTCCCATCAGGCAGCCACAAGTCTCTTCTCCAAGTAAGTCCATGATTTTCTTTTCTGAGGAGATGTTCATTTGTGCTGGATATTAGATTCCAGTTATAAGTGATATTATATGGTATTTCTCTTTGTCTTTCTGGCTCATTTCACTCAGTATGAGATTCTCTAGCTCCATCCATGTTGCTGCAAATGGCATTATGTCATTTCTTTTTTATGGCTGAGTAGTATTCCATTGTGTATATATACCACATCTTCCCAATCCAATCCTCTGTCGATGGACATTTGGGTTGTTTCCATGTCCTGGCTATTGTAAATAGTGCTGCAATGAACATGCGGGTGCGTGTGTCTCTTTTAAGTAGAGTTTTGTCCGGATAGATGCCCAAGAGTGGGATTGTGGGGTCATATGGAAGTTCTATGTATAGATTTCTAAGGTATCTCCAAATTGTTCTCCATAGTGGCTGTACCATTTTACGTTCCCACCAACAGTGCAGGAGGGTTCCCTGAATTCCCACTTTCTGTTGTTGGTAAATCCTAGAAATACAAAACATAAAATTGATTTCCTGACCCCAAGTATCTCAAAAAGAAGACAGATGGGTATACAAAGAAGGACAATATATCAAAATATACACAATAATATAAATAAACTCCAGAGTATCTAATCTGATTGGATCTAATAAGAATGCTCAGTTCAGCACGACACTTTCACTTCTCGGGAGCAAGACTGTTCAGTCTCACCACCACACCCTTCTCACACACACACACCCTACACACAGACCATCACCACCGCTGCTAGCACCAGCACCACACTAAAAGTCTGTGGCTGGTGCAACTCACTAATTTCTCATAGTAGCCTATGTCCTCCAACTTAGGTCATATCAGTAATAAGGGTGATAATTTGTCCACCTCAGTCTCATGTCTTGTCTATATTTTCAGTTGGTTCAAATCTCTGGGAGGGAAAATGAAGAATATGGTGCCCATTTAAATAGAAGCCCATTATTGAGAAGGAGATACGACAATCTCAAATGATGGTAACAAAGAATTGAGCAGAACATATTTGGACAAGAGTCTTGACTATTATCTTGAAATCAATGACTTATTTTTAAAATAATAATAGTGACTTTACTATACCAGGAAATGAGCTGGGTTCTTCCCTTGTATTATTTAATATAATCTTAAAAAGCATCCTAAGTGAGTACTCCCTCACTTCACAAATAAGTAAATTAGAGCTCAGAGAGTTGATACAAGTTGAACAAGACAAAATAAACTATCAGATTAAGTTTCAAACCCAGTGCTGCCTAGCATCAAAACACATACTCTTTCTACTAAACCACATTAAGTTTTCTAGTAATTTTTTTCCAAAATATCTGCTCTAACAAAATAAATATTTTTAGGTACTCAATAATACTAGGTTAGAAGCTTAATCAGGTGTTGTGAAGAGAATGATAAGTCGAAGTCTCTTTATTTAACAATCTCACTTTCTAACAAATTACTCCCAATATGCCCTATTATTTCTCTTCCCTAATGCTAATACAATAAAACCAAATAAATGAACAGAACCTATTTGTACAGAAACAAATGAATAGATATAGGTTACTCCAAGAACACAAGACAAAAGCATTCCATGAATTTAAGGTTGTGTAATTATTATGAAATAATGCAAAATTCCATAACTCATTTTTTCATGTACTTTGACCTTACTTTTCAAATGTAACCTTCCATGCTCCTATTTTGCCCAATTTAAAAATTTATTAATTTTTTAAAGAGGAATTGAATACACCGATTGCCAGTCCACTTGCATTTAAATTAGCATGAGATCATGCTTAAAGGGTGGTGAAACAGAGGCCATACTTTAAAAGGGCTTGTACACAAAGAGAACAGTTCAATGCAGAGCAGCACAGCTGCAATTTTAGATATATTTTCATCTTGGCAGAGGTCATACTCCCTCTTAAGCACACAGTGCTGAGGAGCAAGGGATCCATGTAAATCAATTGTGATTTATTATGCTGCAATTTAATCTATAGTTTTTTGCACTCTGGAAAGTTTATGAAAACCCCAGATGGTAACAATGACCTTAAAGATAAAAACAAAGGAAAAACTGCTCTTTCTAAAACAATGTTTGATTTTATTGTTTATTAGCTCTTATCTGGAAATACTTATACTATGTTATAATACTATAGTAAGTATTCATTTTTTACACAAGAATTTTGCAAGCCTTTGCAAGTTCCCCTGTTTTTGTCCATTTCCTTGGTGTCGGGGCATGTACTCTAAGCTTTCTTTAGATATTTTAATTCATATTTTACATGTATATGTTATGTTGACATAAATTTTCAGTGGAGTTATAGTATAAACTTCTTATATGAAGAAAGTTTTACACTTTGCCTGAGGTCACTGAATTTGGAATTTTAAAATTGGAATAAAGTTAAAACACTAAGACTTTTAGAACAGGCTTATAGATGGAGGGGAGTGGTTAATGACAAAGATGTTAGGTCAAATGGTTCCTTCAAAATGAAAAGATTTTACCAAATGCGGATAAGACCATTTGAAAACTATGGTTAGACAGAAGAGTAGAGATATGAAGAAAACCATAAAATAGTATGCAATGGAAGTATCAACCAAGAAACTCAATGGTTCTTCATAGGCAAAGAAAGCACTGCTAGAAGAATAGCAAGATAAGCATGAAAGAAACCCAAGTTCAATAAGGATAACAACAAATAGAAGGGAAGAGAAGAGAGTTATATTTTGATTGAAAAATGGAAAGAGAGATGGGGACATAAAGTGAGATGTTTCAATGAATCAGATTTTCTTTAATTTTGATTTAATCAATGGTGTGTTGCTATACTGAGGTTGTCACTAATGTGGGTGTAATTCTCCAGAGAGCTGTGGTATATTCAGTATACTAGAATATCAAAGACTTCAGAAATTCTTGTACCTAGGAAACTGAGTTCTCTTTGGCCCAGTCTTTTCCCAAAACTTTCATATACACAATTCTTTGCCATTTATGACTCAGATAGGTAAAACAACACCAATTTCTCATAAATAACTTGAGGAAATATGAGCATGCCCAGGTGAGACATGCCAGAACCATAGACTAAATCTCCCTAAAGGAAGTTAGCATATCCTTTTGATCACTGATGTGTTAGCATCACACACACACACTTGGCATATAAAAAATGCTCAGTAAATTTTTGTTAAATGATGCATGAAGGGAGGATGTGAGAAATAAATGAGGGTATGAACATAGGTTATTTTGAAAAAAACCACTGGTGAGGACTGTGTCAATAGGTTTTTTTTTTTTTTGGTAGGATTAAATGAGTTCATGTATGTAAAGTGTTTATGACAGTATCTAGAAATTAGTAAGTCTTCTAAATGTTAGCTATAATTATTTATTCATAAAGAAGGAAGAAGTTAGTGATAAGTTTAGAAAACAAACTGACTCTCAGATTTGTGGAATAAGATTTAGAAAATAAACATTTTCTAAAGAGGGCTGGAAAACTCATGGATTCTTGAAGGCATTAGTATCCTGTTAAAATCCACCAGGAAGCGTACGCTTGATAGTAAGGTAGGTTTGTCACAAATCTCAGTTTGAGAATTGGTATCTAATTGTTAATGGTGAGTCCAGTTTCAATAAGAATTTTACTCAGTGGCTAGCAAGATACAGAATAGATCATAAAGAATAGCACTCACAAAAGCATGGGGTTGTCTTTAAATGACCTAGAATTAGAGCAGGTTTCCCTGTGAAATCATCAGAGAAAGCATTAAAGCACATCTCTGTATATCACCCTCCAGACCACACTCCTGCTTGTCACTTTTCATTTACTGCTGCCCACGCTTACCCAACCTGATGAGACAACCTCTGGCCATTAGCCACCTGGGGGTAGCAGAGAAGACTTAAGTTTATGATGTATTTCAAAAACTCATTTATTGAAAAGTAGTTCAGCATTCAGGTTTGCTGAGTTATGGAGGAAGAAGAATATTCTTACCAACAAAAGTAAAAAACTAGGTCTCTGTATCTGTGAATTCAACCATATATTTGTACTTTAAAATATTTGAAAAAAATTCCAGAAAGTTCCAAAAGGCTAGACTGGAAATTGCTGCATGTCAAGCACTGCAAATCCATACAAATGATGTGATAGGTAAGCACACCCTGCCTGTAGCCCCCTGCCATTCCACAGATCCTCAGTCTCTCCATCATTCATTATTTGAGCATTGTTTAACTTGGAACTAGTAACTCTGCTACTTATGTTGAGTTCATCCTTTGTTTCTGTGAAAAAATGGCTCCTAAAAAAGGCAATTAAGTGGTCAAAGCAATCCCTCGAAGGTTAAGAGGGACAGTAACGTGCCATGTCTCAAGGAGAAAATAAAAATCTTTGATCTTTTTGGGAAGTATCCTACAGCTTGCCCAAGTAGAATATGAGGTAAGAATGTATAGAGCATTTGTACAATAAAGCAGAAGGAAGCTAAAATTGAAAGTGTTAATGCTAGCAAGAAAAAAGAAAAAAGAAAAGAAAAGAAATTGTTAATACTTCCCCGACAATGGCAAAAATGGTATTTTTGGTTCATGATGAAGTGCTTGCAAGGACAGAAAGCATTAAATGTATGGTGAGAGGACATGTCACAGAAGTATATCATGTTGATCACAAAATTACATGTGAAAAAGCAGTTACTTTAATGAACACTACTGTGATGGCATTGAGGATAGCCAGAGGAAGGAGTTTAAGGCTAGCATGGCTGCCTAGCTATGTAAAGGGCTATAGCCTTAAGAATTTAAGGATCACAGGAGATGGGCATTGACTGAGACTGAGGAAGCCATCAGTGTTTCCAGAAGAGTTCAAGAAACCATGATAGAAGAGAAAGGCTTTCTTCCAGAGCAAGTCTTCTTCATTTAAAATGAAACAAGCTTGTATTGGAAGAAGGTACACAAGTGCAGATTCCTAAGATTGCCAAGCAGACAATCTTAGACCAGGAAAGATTGCTTTACTCTAGTGCTGTGTGTCAATACATCAGGTCATGTGATCAAGTTAGAGTTCATCTACCAAGCAAACAATCTGCAGATACTTAAGGACAAAACCAAAAATTGCCACCCATGTTCTGACAACACAGTAAGAAGGCTTGGGTGATGGCCATCTTCTTAGAATGGTTCCATAAGTGCCTAATTCCTGAAGTGAAGAAATACCTCAAAGAAAAAGGACTGACATTCTAGGTTCTCCTCACAATTGTCAATGTTCCTAGCTGTTTCTAGTCTCGCCTTTTCACATAAATGATGTTATTGCCTCCTGACCCTATATCCTTGCCACAGCCACTTGATCTAGGCATCATTAAATGTATTAAAGCAACTTACTCCTGCCTCATCTTTGGATAGATTTCTGCTGCCTTTGATGATAACCTTGGCTTCAGCATCACAGATTTATTAAATAACTTCACAACTGCACGTGCAATTGTGCCTATTGCATAGATCATAGATGTCCTAAAGCCCAAGACAGTCAATGCATCTTGGAAACATGATGGGTTTAGGTGGTCATTGATTTCAGGGACTCCTGTACTATTGATGCAGACGTCAAGAATATCTTGAAGGTTGCAAGGAAATTGCTGAGTAATTCTCCTCTGATGTGATTAAAGATGACGTCAAGGAACACATAGATGCACAAAGAGGAACCCTTCCCATGAGGAACTTGAATATCGGTTGAAGTTCTCTACAGATGATGATGATTATGATATGATGATGAATGTTTAGACGAAGCAGAGCCATCAATTTGAACTTTTAACAGTTTTTAAGTGCAAGAGTTAAAGGACATGATCCTTAAATACTATCCTTCTGTGGAAGGAAGACTCTGTGTCACCTGAAGGGTAACAACATGCCTTCAATCACTGAAAGATGTGTTTGATGATGCAAAGAAAAAGAAGAAACAGCTTTCTCTAACAATGCTTCTGACTAATGCATCTGCAATTGTGAAGCGTCCACCTTCAACATTGAAGATTCTTAGCCCTCAACCTCCACAGATCCTGACATTAGTATTATTTATTGATCCTCCTCTAAAGCATCAATGTTTGCAATTGAAACATAGTTCCTACAAATAGATGATCTTTCTGACAAGATGTTCAGGTGTCTGTCACTTATTTTTAGTGCCACACACCTCGCCACCTCAAATATTGTCACTGTAGGCTCATAGAGCAGTCATTGTCATCATCTGAGGGTTATCAAGAGAATAGAATCAGAGTTTTCACACTGTGTGTGTGTATGTGAGAGAGAGAGATAATGAATTTATATTTTCTCTATTGACATTTTCTACATGTACTTATATTTTAAATAATCTGGGTTTTCTGGGTTTTATTTTGTTTTTGTTTTATTTTTTGCAGTTCCCAGGCTAGGGGTCAAATAAGAGCTACCGCTGCAGAGGCCACAGCAACACAGGATTCGAGCCACGTCTGCAACCTACACCACAGCTCACGATAACACTGGATTCCTTAACCCACTGAGCTAGGCCAGGGATTGAACTTGTGTCCTCATGCATGCTAGTCAGATCCGCTTCCACTGAACCACCACAGGAACTCCAATATTCTGTGTTTTATTCTGTGTATTTCTGTTTAAGGTCATTAAAGGAAAGTAAACCATAAGTATTGAAAGAAAGGACATGTTACATTGCTGCAGACATGTATAATGTACTTAGGTAGGACGGTTGCCTCTATACTAAACACATGCAGACTTTTTTGGTCTTGTCATTATTCCCTAAACAATACAGTATAGCAACTATTTACATAGTATTTACATTGTATTAGGTATTATAGGTAATCTAGAGATTATTTAAATTATATGGGAGTATATGCATAAGTTATGTGTAAATGCTACACCATTTTATATATGGGACTTGAGCATCTGCAGATTTCAGTATCTTCAGGGGTCCTGGAACCAATCCCCTGGAGTTACCAAGGGATGATTGTGTGGCCTTTTAGTGTTAGATTATTGTATTTATTTGGAAACAAGCTTGCAGTTTTAATAACTGTTCTCATGGTTCTTAGATTTTATTGTTATGCTAAGGTCCTATATTTTTTGTTTTCCTATTTAGCTGCCTGTTTGCCACTCATTTTTAGCCAAAGTAATTGCTCAGGGGAGATTACTCCCTCCTCCACCACCCTTTTCCAGGCTTAAGAAAACAAAGACATTGCTGGGTGTCTCTTCTAGCCCTAGGCGTGGGAGGGTTATTTTTCAGTAGTGAAGGGAATGAACATAGCTTCAAAAAGTGTATTTGCCATTTTTCAGCTATCCTAGTCTTGCTGGTTCTTGGCCCTTCAATTCTGGGGAAATGTCATGAATTGATTTTTAAAACACTTCTACTCTTTCCCACCATACTTTACTGTCCTCTCCATAGAGATATGTACTTACTCTTGACATTCTTTTAAAACATCTTTTAAAAAAATCAAACTTACTGCCCTAGTTTATGTAATGAGGAGAAATTGTCTTTTACACCTACTTGTAAACATATATTTTGATCAGTTTATGGGATGTGTTCAGGATAACTATTTTTATTTTAATCATATATGATAAACTGATATGCTATTTCTATTTGACTTAATTCTGCTGCTTTTTTGCTCACTAAATAGCAATGACAGACATGCTGATTCCTACAGATAGCAATTACCATTTTTATTTTTCCACAAATAATATATGGAAATGGATTGATAGATGTGATAAAGCACATATAAACAAAATAATGATAAGCTTTTGTTTTCAAATGCTACATTAAATGATTCATAAACAAAAACATATTCTTCCAAACCACTATAGACTAAAATATTTATCCATGACACTAAAGTGAAAACAAACAAAAATGGATCCACTTTGGTAAATATCTTTTATTTTTTGCTGCTTATGTTAAAAAATCTAATTTTGAATTGCATGTTACTCTTGTGATGTAATAAATAAATGACTCCAAATATAGATAGCACAATAATTAGAATTTTTTTCTTTTTTCACATTTTCTATAATGATTTTTATTTTTTCCACTATAGTTGGTTTACAGTGTTTTGTCAATTTTCAACTGTACAGCAAAGTGACCCAGTCACACATATATATACACTCTTTTTCTCACATTATCACCCATCATGTTCTATCACAAGTGACTAGATATAGTTCCCTGTGCTATACAGCAGGACTTCATTGCTTATCCTCTTCCAAATACAATAGTTTATTAACTCCATAATCTCAGTCCATCCCTCTCCCCCTTGGCAACCACACAAGTCTATTCTCCAAGTCTGAGTTTCATTTCTGTGGAAAGCTTAATTTATGTCATATATTAGATTCCAGATATTAGTGATAATGATATCATATGGTGTTTGTCTTTCTCTTTCTGACTTACTTCACTTAGTATGACAGTCTCTATTTCCATCCATGTTGCTGCAGATGACATTATTTTATTTTTTACGGCTGAGTAGTATTCCATTATATGTGGGGATATATATATACACACACATACATATATGTATATATATATACATCTTCCTAATCCAATCATCTGTTGATAGACATTTAGGTTATTTCCATATCTTGGCTATTGTGAATAGTGCTGCAATAAACATGGGTGCATGTATCTTTTTGAATGAAAGTTTTGTCCAGATATATGCCCAAGAGTGGGATTGCTAGGTCATATGATAGTTCTATATTAAGTTTTCTGAGGTACCTACATACTGTTTTCTATAATGGTTGTACTAATTTAATTCCCACCAGCAGTGTAGGAGGGTTCCCTTTCCTCCCCACACTCTCTAGCATTTGTTAACTGTTCACTTGTTAATGATGGCCATTCTGACAGATGTGAGGTAGTACCTCATGGTAGTCTTGATTTGCATTTCTCTAATAATCAGTGATGTTGAGCATTTTTTCATGTGCCTGTTGGCCATTTGTATATCTTCTTTGGAGAAATGTCTATTCAGGTCTTTTGCACATTTTTCAATTGGGTTGTTGGCTTTTTTGCTGTTAAGTTGTATAAGTTGTTTGTATATTTTAGAGATTAAGCCCTTGTCAGTTGCATCATTTGAAATTATTTTCCTTCATTCTGTAGGTTGCCTTTTTTTTTATGATTTCCTTTGTTGTGCAAAAGTTTGTCAGTTTGGTTAGGTCCCTTTGGTTTATTTTTGCTTTTATGTCTGTTGCCTTGGGAATCTGACCTAAGAAAACATTTGTATGCTTGATGTCAGAGAATGTTTGCCTATGTTCTCTTCTAAGAGTTTATGGTATCTTGTCTGATGTTTAAGTCTTTAAGCCATTTCGAGTTTATTTTTGTGCATGGTGTGATGGTGTGTTCCAGTTTCATTAATTTATGTGTGGCTGTCCAGTTTTCCCAGCAACACTTGCTGAAAAGTCTGCCTTTTTCTCATTTTATATTCTTTCCTCCTTTGTCAAAACTTTAATTAATTGACCATGTTTGGGTTTATTTCTGGGTTCTCTATTCTGTTCCATTGGTCAGTATGTCTGTTTTGGGACCAGTACCACACTGTCTTGATTACTGTGGCTTTGTAATTTTGCTTGAGGTCTGGGAGAGTTATGCCTCCTGCTTGCTTTTTGTTTCTCAGGATTGCTTTGGCAATTCTGGGTCTTTTGTGGTTTCATATAAATTTTTGGCTTGTTTATTCTAATTCTGTGAAAAATGTCATGAGTAATTTGATAGGGATTGCATTGAATCTGTAGATTGCTTGGGGTAGTATGGCCATTTCTACAATATTCATTTTTCCAACCCAGGAGAATGGAGTATCTTTCCATTTCTTTGAATCTTCTATAATTTCCTTGATTAATGTTTTATAGTTCTCGCCATATAAGTCCTTTTCCTTCTTGGTCAGCTATATTGCCAGGTATTTGATTTTCTTAGGGTGCAATTTTAAAAGATATTATATTTTTGTATTCCATTTCTAATATTTCACTGTTAGTATACAGAAATGCTACTGATTTCTGAATGTCAATCTTATATCCTGCTACTTTGCTGAATTCGTTGATCAGTTCGAGTAGTTTTTGAGTTGAGTCCTTAGGATTTTCTATGTATGGTATCATGTCATCTGTATACAGAGACAGCTTTATCTCTTCTCTTCCTATTTGGATGCCTTTTATTTCTTTTGTTTGTCTGATTGCTGTGGCTAGGACTTCAGTACTGTGTTGAATAACAGTGATGAGATAGGGCATCCCTGTCTTATTCCAGATTTTAGTGGGAAGGCTTTCAGTTTTTCTCCATTGAGTATTATATTTGCTGTGGGATTGTCATACATGGCTTTGATTATGTTGAGGAATGTTCCCTCTATACCCACTTTGATAAGAGTTTTGATCATGAATGGATGTTGGACTTTGTCAAATGCTTTTTCTGCATCTATTGAGATGATCATGTGGTTTTTGACTTTTCTTCTGTTAATGTGGTGTATGACGTTGATTGATTTGCATATGTTGAATCATCCTTGTGTACCTGGGATAAATCTCACCTGGTCATGGTGTATGATCTTTTTTATATGTTGTTGGATTCAGTTGGCTAAAATTTTGTTGAGAATTTTTGTGTCTATATTCATCAAAGATATTGCCCGAGAGTTTTCTTTTCTGGTGGTATCTTTGTCTGGTTTTGGAATTAGGGTGATGGTGGCATCCTAGAATGTCTTTGGGAGTGTTCCTTCTTCTTCAACCTTTTGAAAATTTTAAGGAGGATAGGTATAAGTTCCTCTTTGTATGTTTGGTAGAATTCACCTGTGAATCTAATCCTGGACTTTTGTTTGTAGGGAGTGTTTTTATGACACATTCAATTTCATTTCTAGAGATTGGTCTGTTCAGTTGATCTATTTCTTCTTGATTCAGTTTTGGCAGACTATAAGACTCTAGAAAGTTGTCCATTTCTTCTAGGTTGTCAAATTTGTTGGCGTATAATTGTTCATCGTATTCTTGTATGTTTTTTTTTTTTTGTATTTCTGCAGTATCTATTGTGATTTCTCCTTTTTCATTTCTTATTTTTTTTATTTGGGTTTTTTTCTCTCCTCTTCTTGGTGATTTTAGCCAGAGGTTTGTCAATTTAAAAGGCAAAATATAATATCAGAAATCAAATGGAGAGAGGTTGGTATGTTTCATTGAAATAGCTGATTAATAGTTTCTATTAACATTTATTTTTAAAAAGATGTCAAAGATTGAGAGATTTATAACATGCAAAACTTTTTAGGGTATTAGTATCTATTATACATAAAGGACTCACAAAAATTATATATATACAATTAAATTAGAGAAAATACCTAAATAGGTATTAATATAAGAGGAAATATTAATGGATAATAAAAACCTTAAAAAGGATTTGACCTTGTGAGAAACATGGAAACAAATGTTAAGATTGCAATGAAATACCTTTTAAATTTAGCAGATTGATAAACAATTTTGACAAAATCAAACCTCAGTAAGACTGGAGGGAGGGAAACACTGTTGGTAAGAATATAATTTATTTAAATAACTTTTGAAAACATTTGGCATAATTTTTTACTGTGACATATGCTATAAGCAATGATTCCTTTTCTATACATATACTCTGGAGAAATTTTAAATTTTGAATTAGGAAACAATCACTAGAATATTTTTAATAGTTTTATTCAAAAGAGCAAAATCTTCCAATCAATCTAAATATCTTTCAAAGGAAATTGAGTGGATAAGTTGGAATAGGTTCATACAATAAAACAGTCCTTCTAGATGAAGAATCCATTAGGTATAGATTCATGCATCAACATGGATGAATTTTTTGAGGGTGAAAAGTTGGGTTCATAAAAAGCAACTTATAAAAAGCTTTACATATTGTGATAAAATCAGTTCAAAAACTGCCAATATTGAAAAATATATTGGTTAGTAATATCCTACATATGAGATTGAAATCAATAAGAAAGATATGATGAACTAAAAATTCAGAATAAAAATTATCTCTGGGAAGGAGGGAGAAGCATTGAAGGAGGTAGCTATAGGGAGCTAAAAACAATATTGTCTTTATCTCTTCCTTAAGTTAGAAAAACTTAGAACCATGTCTGTTTGTTTCCATTATTATACTTCATAGCTTACATAAAAAGTTCATATATATAAGTATTATATAATCATTTATTTTATAGCTATATGCATATATAAAATTCTTATACCTACATGCATATATGAAATATAATAACCATTTATATTTTTTAAAAAAGAGTACTGTAGCCTGCTTTAGCAAGTGGATTGCTTGTGAATGTTCTGAACATGGGAAAATATTAATCCAGCATTAAAAATTCATAGAACAAATGATCAGCATCATATATTAAGAACTTATAGGTTTTTACTCATTAAAGGCCTTCAAAGATAGGAAAAAAAAATTTTTTTTTGATTCCTTTATGGACAGTCAGGACATGGAACTTGCCAAGCCCATGAACCCTTTCTACAAAGTTCCTTTAATATGTGCCTCCAGCCTGGACTGGTGTCATGTGATCTATCCACCCTGCTACAACTTTAGACCATATGTGGGGGGCAAGGGAGAAAGGGAAGATGTCAAATTACATGTTATACAAAGGCCTATGAGTTGTTTACCACTAGCAGATTACCCAAATCAATCATACCTTCTCTGTAATGGAGTAAGTACATAGAAATCTTAATGCTGTGTCGACAGAAATTATTACATTTCAGTTACTGCGCAGACAATGCACATCACCCACTTGCTAGAGTTGTTTTGGATCTGGATCAGGATTTCCATGCTAAACGAATCTTGGAAAATACCAACTAATTGCTGTAACTTTGTTTCTGTGGGGTTTGGCTGCCCAGCCACGATCACTGTCTTCTTAATAGTCACATCTATATTTAAAAGAAATACCTATTATTTGAAATAAAAAGATTCTAAGCCCTAATCTTGCTATAACTACATCAATATTCACAATAATGCTTCAAAATATATAGGGACAAATAATCCAGTATTTCTAATATATACTTACATGTTGCACATATGTTTCTCTGCATATGTTTACCTGATTTTAAATGTGACACATTATTATATTTTCTAAAGATTTCAAAGTAAACCTGTATATGGCTAAGAATTAATTGTGGAAATATCAGATGAAAAGTTAAGTGTTTTCAGAGTTCCTACTGTGGCTCAGCAATGGGTTAAGAACCCAACACAGTGTCCATGAGGATGCGGGTTTGATCCCTGGCCTCACTCAGCAGGTTTAGGACCTGGCATTGCTATAGTGTGATGTAGGCCAGCAACTACAGCTCCAATTTGACCCCAGCATGGGAACTTCCACATGCCACAGGTGCAGCTGTTTAAAAACAAAAAGTCTTTCTCAACCTCACCTTGGACTCATTCTCCAAAGGTAACCACAGTGATTCTTATGTATCTTTCCAAAAGCAAATCTTTCTTGAATATACCCACTTGTTTATCTCTTTCTTGGACAAATCAAAAAATGTTCTATGTAATGCTTTACAGCTTTTTGCATTTATTTATTGGGAAACTTTTCCACATCAATTAGTTCAGTTCCTGAATTTTGTTGTGTTTGCAAACAAGGCTTCCATATACATACCACATGTGTATACCTTTTTCTCACTTGTTCAAATGTACATCACACATCACTGGGGAATGGGGTGGGCATTTTTCCCTCTGATCCAGAAACTAGATAGATAGATAGATAGATAGGTAGATAGATAGATAGATGTCAGTTAGAGTTCATGAACTGTCTCACAAAACTGTTAACATTTGGTCTAAGATACAATGAAACTAGACACCCCCAATCTAACTCAGAATCATCTCTGAAGGAATCCCAAGAAATTCAGCTAATATCCTTCATTTGTTCTGTTTTCTATACATGCCTTTCTTCGTCATTTCTCTTCATTCTGACATCACCATCAGCTTTGTCTTTTACACTTTCCCCACTTGGATTCTGATAACTTTCTCTCAAACACATGCACTAAATTATTAATTTGAATCATATGAAATTTCTGTTTTAGGTAAAAAATGATTGAATATTTGGCAATTTCCTATGGCCCAATTCATATTTTTCATACTCCTCTAATGCTGAGAGTGGAAATACACCTCAGTGGCCATTATGTTATCCTACATCTTGATACACATTTATAGTTGCATAGTCAAAAATAATATTGATATAATTTCCTTCCTCTGGCCCCTATTCCTGATCATAACTGTCACTCGTCTTTCTACTTGGCTACTAAATAGTTACAATTTACTATTTTAAACTAATCAGGTATCCTGCACTATTGCTTTCCTTTTAGGCTTACCTCACTTGAAGCATCCTTTCAAAACTGAAAGAACTGGAGTTCCCGTCGTGGCTCAGTGGTTAACGAATCCGACTAGGAACCATGAGGTTGCGGGTTTGATCCCTGGCCTTGCTCAGTGGGTTAGGAATCCGGCGTTGCCGTGAGCTGTGGTGTAGATCTCAGATGTGGTGTAGATCGCACACGCGGCTCGGATCCCCGCGTTGCTGTGGCTGTGGTGTAGGCCGGTGGCTACAGCTCTGATTCGACCCCTAGCCTGGGAACCTCCATAAGCCACAGGAGTGGCCCAAGAAATGGCAAAAAGACAAAAAAAAAAAAAAAAAACCTGAAAGAACTGTTCATAATCAAGTGTATATCCTAAGTGTAAAACTTAGACCGCTCCAAATTTACCCAAACCATTCCATTCTAGTAGGCTCCACATTTTCATGCACACTATACAAATCTATCTTCATCAATTATTAATGCTAAATGTTACTGCATAAGGCATGTTTTGATTCTTTGTATAATTACTATAGCAAGCATTATCTATTTCATGTCTCATCTAATATGTCAAGGAGAAAAATCTCTGTTTTAGAAATTTCTACCATGAAAAAATACTTTTGCTTTCTACCTAAATGTTTTGTACCAGGTAACAGAAAAAGTACACTTCTTCAGATATGAATCAGAGCACACTGAAACTAAAATAACTGAAAAATTCCTAACTTTAGTCCTAACATTAACCCTAAACCTAACTCTAATTTGTTTCATTTCATTCTATAGCTAGACTTAAAATTTAAATGTCTGCTTTCTTACTGCAACTCATATTATTTTAGTAACTTCATCTTTTTTAAGAAATCAAGTAAAATAAATAATAAAAATATTATCAAAACTTAGAATAGCATAGAGTAAATCCATACATTAAAATTAAGAATGCATAAATATTAATAAATTGAGGTTTGAAATAGCATATAGATTATAAATGTCTTGATTTGATTTTAAAATAATTTAATACTGGAGTTCCCATCATGGCTCAGTGGTAATGAACCCAACTATTATCCATGAGGATGTGGATTCAATCCCTGGCCTTGCTGGGTGGGTTAACGACCTGGAGTTGCTGTGAACTGTGGTGTAGGTCACAGATATGGCTCAGATCCCATTGCTGTGCCTGTGGTGTAGGCCGGCAGCTGCAGTTCTGATTCGACCCCTAGCCTGGGAACTTCCATATGCTGCTGGTGCAGCCTAAAAAGACAAAATAATAATATTAATAATAATAATAATAATTAATATGAATTTAAGGGTCAGATAATAGCTAAAATTGGGCCAAAAATTTTTTAAAGAAATACTATGTATAATATTATAATGGTAGATACTTGTCACTATAACTTTATCCAAACCCATAGAATATATAACAGTAAGAATAAACCCTAATGTAAACTATGGCCCTTGGATGATAATGATCTGTCAGTGCAGGCTTATCAGTTATAATATATGTACCCCGCTGATGGAGAATTTTGATAATGAGGAAGGCTATATTTTTGAGGGGACAGGGGGTATGTGAATTATTTCTCAATTTTTCTGTTAATGTAAAACTGCTATAAAAATAATCTTTATAAAAATAGATTGAAATAATTATATGAGAATAACTTGCTTCTACAGAATATGGATGCTTACTTTGTAATTACATGAAAAACTCCTAAAGTTTAAAAACAGTGTTACCTTTCACAACAAAATATTTCTCCTACTGTCATCTTTTTTTAACACATTGTTTTTTGGTTTATAAAAGTAAATGTCTGCCCCAAATCTGAGTAAATGTGCACAAATTCAAAAATAAAAGTATTTATTACAATTCAATGTTTTTGAGAAAAGTCACCTAATTCCAATTTCTTCATAAATACTTAAAATTGAAATGGAGGCAAATGGCTTTGGATCTGAAATATTATCAGAGGTAACAATTACAGTATTTACAGATATCAATGAATAAAATTAAAAATTGATATACCTTTCTGAGACATGAGTCTGTGTTCAGTCCTTAATTGTACCTGTATTATCTGCCTCTAATTTATCAATAAAACCTATATATATGTATATATATATATATATATATAGGTTTTATCAATAAAACCTATATATATGTATATATATATACTTTCTATATATATGTATATATATATGTGTATATATATATATATATATATATATATATACACAATGCTCTTTTCCCTTATGTTTTATGAAATGAATCATCACTGACCCATTCAGTTATATCTTCATTCTCAGCTCAGTAGATAGTGTGGTTCATGATGTACAAGATAATAACACAGGATGATAGTCTGATCACTGAAAGCATCAGAGTGGGAGAATATGAAATCTCATTAGGTATACTGGCAAGTAGCCTTGTATTTATGAATCAAAGTTCTCAATTCCCACTAGAAGTAAGTAAAGGCATCTGTTACCACATTCTGTTCAAATGAAGGCATGTGTTCTGCACAGAATTCCAAAATCAAATGTAGTCTGCAACCCCGTGCTTTGGAAACTCATTTTTCTCTAAAATTTAGGGGTGAAAGTGTGTATATTGCATATGATACCAACCATTATTTCAAACATAACCCAATTTAATTTATCTAATAATTTTGTATGTTGACTCTCTGCAACTCAGCTTTCTGGGAGTACCCACTTTCACTGAGTCATTTAGTTAATGGGTAAGTATATTACGTTTTTCATCAGGTTTGTCATTTGTAAAATGAGAAAAATGACCTACTTCATTGGTATTGTTTTCAGTGTATGTATCAACTGCTTCCTGTTCAAGCAGGCAGCAGGAGTCCTGCTTCATTATTTTGGTGAGCTATGTGATATGGAGGATGGGACAGACAGTGGGAAGTAATACTTTAGGGTCTTTAAGGACCATGACTTGGAGATAGCAAGGAGGGAAAAAAGGGACTTAGGAAAATTATAAGCAAGAGGAAAGTTTTCTTCCAACTAAGCAATAAAACTGTTTTCCTAGGCTGCAAGTTGAGGGAGAGGGTTAGAATATGATGATAAAAAGGCTATGTGTCTTTTCTTAGGGAACAAACCCTCACCTCATGGGTTTTCCAGCATTACAAAAGATTTCTCTGTCCTAATCATCATACGAAAGTAGTAAGGAGACCCTGGGTCAGAAAGGGCCGTGTGATCAGAAACAAGGGATTCCTCAGCAATAACCTATGAGAGAGATGACTGATGATCAAATGCCTGACAGTCTGCAAGCTCCCAGAACTTTGACAATTCTAGAAGGAAGAGTAGGAAGCATATGAACGACAGTTTCAGAATTCCATGCCAATTCATCTGAACGGAGACTCAGAAGAAACATTCTGTTCATGTGCAAGTGCTGGAGACACACCATGTTTCATGCACATCATGTGGCATGGACAGAGATTTAAACTTGATCTGTGTCTAGCACAGTGCTCAGTATTTAGTAAGTGTGCATTTAAAAAAAAATGCTTTTTTTTCATAGTAGTCTAAATTAAAAAAAAATAAAAATGAAAAGAGCTATGGTACTCTAATAGGCAAACCCAAAGTTCTCAAGCTTCGCGTACAGGAGAAGAGAAGAGTAACAATCCAAATAAATAGATGACAATTTCTTTACTATTAGGGTTTCAACACTCTATTGTGCAAGCAAACTATCTGTAGAAACCAAGAAGACTAAACAAGAAATGTTGCTAACCCAACCTTTTTCCCATGTTTCCCAGCCCTGAAGCCATAATATTCCTGAGGAGCTTGCTACGTTGCCTCCTGTTTAAATGGAAACTCAAATTCCAAATTATCCTCCACCAACACTGGAACAGAAAAAGGATATAAATGAAAGAATTGGTAAATCTAAATAAAGTCTGAAGCTTAATTCATAGTAACATACTAATGTTGGGTTCTTAGCTTTGACAAATGTTGCACAGCAATGTAAACTGAAACTAGGTTGTCTACACGAGTTCTTTGAATAATCTTTTCAAATTTTCTGTGTGAAAAATTACTATAAATTTTAAAATTTATTTTTTTAAAATAACAAATAGTTTGATGCTAATATCTCTTTTAGTTGAAGTAGTTTAGGACAAGGTACAAGGTGAAGTTTGATGTAGATTCCAAGAAGTTTGATTAGATTCAAGCTAATATTGAAAGCACTGTGGTAACTACTCTGTACAGTGATCTGGAGGGTATATTAAAGAATTAGATAATTTCAAATATGTACATGAATATTTATGATTCAAAGAGTTATATTTGCCATTCTGACTAGAATTTATAGGTGAGAAATCACCTTCTCAAATTTAGGATCAAGAAAATAAAACTATGATTTGAATTGGACCTTGAGTGACTACTCGTGTTTGGAAATGTACTGATTAGGAAGAGGATAAGAAAGAACATACTACATAAAGTCACTAGGATATACAGAGTTTAGGCGACATAAAATACAATAGTGACGATTCTTCCAGTACTCTGGATAAGGAGCTTGGAGTTCCCACTGCATCCTAAGAAGGAAAGAGTTGAACAGACTGAAAGATCAACAACTCATCTTGAATTTATAAGAGAGGGTAATGGACTCAGTGGGAAATGTCAACCCAAGATTAGAGAGAACACAGTTACATAAAGAGACAGTTTACAGTAGCAGAGACTCAGGAGCAGAGATTGCCATGGGAACCAGTGATGGGATAGGAGAACCTAAATTGTAATTAACAAAATGCTCAAGACTGATAACTCTGAGAGCCAAAAACTCCAGAGAGATCTAGTCATAAAGGGGTCCCACAATATTGCAAGATTTTCCCCCCAGGTTCCCACAGTAAATATCTAAGAAAATTCTGCTTCAGGCAGAGAGGGGCAAAGGAATGATTTTTGAAAAGCATCAGGGCATTCTGTTCTATTTAACAAAACCTGGCCACAGGGGAAATCAATTAGCCAGACCTTAACTTTCTGGTGTATTATCAGAGCCTACTATACTTAGAGGAAAGGAAATGACTAACTCTAACCAGCACAATCCTTCCACTTGAGGGAAAGAAAAAAAAAAACCCAAAGTAGCCCACTCTACCCATCTTGTTCCACCTAAGAGAGGAGAAAAATAAACTGAAAAAACTTGTGAGGTCCACATTCCAAGGCTCACTAAAAGACTGAGACCTAATCATAAGACTACATAATACATATGGATATTTATAGCAGCTTTGCTCATAATTGCCAATACTTGTAAGCAACTAATATACCCTTCAATAGGTGAGCAAATAAACTGTGCTACAATAGAATGTTATTCAATACTAGAAAGAAATGAACTATTAAGCCAAGAAAAGATATGGAGGAAACATAAATGCATATTACTAAGTGAAAGAAGCCAAGCTGAAAAGGCTACATATTGTATGATTCTAACTATGTGACATGCTGGAAAGGCATAACTGTGGAGACAGTAAAAAGATCAGTGGGGAATGGAGCACAGAGATTTTTTTAGGGCTGTGAAAATACTCTGTAGGATACTTTAATGATGGATACATATTACTTTACTTTTGTCCAAACACATGAAATGTACAATTTACATTGTAAATGTACAATTTACAATGTAAATTATAGACTTTTGATGATAATGATGTATCTATGAAGGGTCATCAGTTTTAACAAGTAAACCACTATGGTGTCAGATATTGATGATGGGGAGGCCATGTGTGTGTAAGCAGTGATATATAGGAAAGCTCGGCATTTTCCTTAAATTTTGCAATGAACCTTTAACCACTGTAAAAACTAAAGTCTTAATTTTTTTTTTTTTTGGGTCTTTTCTAGGGCCACGCCCTCGGCATATGGAGGTTCCCAAGCTAGGGGTCTAATCGGAGCTGTAGCTGCAGCCGCTGGCCTACACCAGAGCCGCAGCAATGCCAGATCTGAGCCACGTCTGTGACCTACACCACAGCTCATGGCAAGGCCCACTGAGCAAGGCCAGGGATCGTTGGATCCTCATGGTTCCTAGTTGGATTCATTAACCACTGAGCCATGGCAGGAACTCCTAACGTCTTATTTTTAAAAAGAACTTTTCTAAAAACAGTGGGAACTGAAGATAGATTAGTTTCCAGCATTTTGCAGAGCACATTAAAGATCAGGTTGTTGTGTTTTACTTAACTTTGCAAAATTTTGACTTAGGAAGTAATTTGTCAAGGCACTAATTACAAAATACTGCATTCTTCCAGAAATCGTGCCTTATTTTAATACAGACTCAGAGAAGTGTCCAATAAATTTCTTACTCTTTAGTATGAATTAGAACTCCCTCCCCCCAGGAGACAGACCCTGGGGAATGGAGCAGGCCAGTGACTGGGAAGTTTCAGTGTTAAGACTGAACAGTTAATCAAAGCAAAAGTTGACATGGAGTTCCTGCTGTAGCACAATCAGGCATCTCTTCAGTGCCAGGACACAGGCTCAATATCTGACCTGGCACATTGGGTTAAAGAATCCATCACTGCCATAGCTGGTGCATAGGTCACTATAGCTTGATATGATCCCTGGCCTGGGAACTCCATATACCACAAGGCTGCCAAAAAAAAAAGTGAAAGTTGACATATACCACATAGTATCATGGGAAGGTAGTTGTTCCAAAAGATGCAAAATAAAAGGTTTCCTTACAGATCGATTAGATCAACTCTGTCAGATCAACAGACTATGAGGCTACAGAAACCAGGACAAGAAAATTATATAGAAAAGCATATTGACAGCATAAGGAAATCTGAGACCTGGGTCCAAGTTATTGTGCTCATATTTAAGACTGGACTCCAGATTTTCAAAGATAAGGAATTGATGAGATCAGTACTTGACTTTTTGTCAAGAGAGGCTAAGATAGATAAACCAGATTCCTAACTCCTTCCAAATTCATAGGCCATCCTATTCCCTTCCTGCCAAAATTAAATATACCTCTGATCTATTCCCCTGACTGTGTGAAAAATACATAAGATGGCAGGAGAGACTTAAGCTGTTGGAAAGGGCTGTGGCAGAATGAGAAATTTTTGGCCAGAAACAGAGCGTCAGTGGAAATGATATACCAAGTGCCAAGAAGAATTGCCAGAGCTTTGGACTGAAAAATGTTGGATGATACCAAAAAGTAAAATGAAGACCCCAAGGATGGCCAAAAATAGACATGTTAAGTCTACTTAAACTGTATCACACAATGATGCCTGCGCACATCAGAAAGTATACTTGATGCAGGGGAATTAAGTTTCAGAGTTCATTTTTTCTGCTTCTGTTCTCCCCAACTTGGACAAGTTAAACATTCCCCAAGGTATGTGCAATGTAGGTTAAATTCACCTTCTTTCCTCAACTGATGGTTCAGATGGAAAAGTCCTAATAAGTCCCTGACCGCTCACTAGTCTGGTTCTGAGTCATGTTAAATCCTATGATCCATGGGGCTGGCTACAGATAGAGGTTGCTGCCTCTGGACCATAATACAGAATTAGGAATAGCTCAAGTTTCACTTACCAAAGCCAAGTTATCAGTTAGACACTGAGCCCTTAAAATGATACAAAACACAGGCTTTCCAAAATGGAGAACATGTTTCTATTTTTCACAGTTTTTCAGCTCTAATATGACAAAACAGTGATGCCTGAAGAATCTAACATAGAAAATAAAATATGCTTTAGTTTATTTAGCATGACTGACCATATCAATGTTATTTCCATACCTTACACTCTGAGGCAGAATCATTCATATGTGAAAGGCTTTATAAGTAATGTCCATGCTCATACAATTCCACTTTCTGTATAAATTGAATGAAGCTCAGATCTATTGAACCTAAAAGGAAAAGAAACTAAGAAATGTTAACTGGTAATGATGTACTTGCTGTTTTACATAATGTAAATAATATACTTGCTGTTTTACATAAATTAATTTATGCCCTGAAAGTAGCAGCAAAATTATATATATCTTTCATCATGTATGTGAGTGCTAGCCTATTTTAATTTACATTATCTATTAGAGAGATCAAGATGAATAAATAAGCTTATTAGCAAGCTGTATTTATTTCCTAACATAACAGTATTTTCTAAAACTTGTATAAAAAAGTAAAAAAGGGACTTTGATGATGAGAGAAGCTATTTTAAATGCATATAAGGATATAAAATATACACTAGTTTTTCAAGCAAGATGTGGTTTAATTGCCTCTTTAAAAATCACCTTTTGTCTTCCTATAAATTGAATATTCCCTCCTGACATTTTAATACACTCATATCCCCAGCCTCTTTGAAAATTCTGCATCCATTCCTAGGTGAGCCGTTTCCATCTTCAAAGCATTTACTCAGTTATCATTAAATATGGAATTGAAAGAAGTTTTGGTTACTTATCTTCAATAATATTCAAATTGATCATCTACAGTGAAATACAGCTTAAAATTTATGACTGAGTTAGTAAATTAAAAGAAATGACAAGACAAAGTTGAGATGACCAGCATTTCTGCTTTAATTTTTCAGAAATAAAATTAAATTATTTTGACAAGGACATACATAACTGACCCATTTAGATGCAATCTAAAATTTTAGAAATAATATGAATATCATTTTTCTTTAAAAAGAAAAAAACAACATATTTCTAAATGAACTATGTTAGAGAAAAGTTGGTGTTTTTCATTTGCTATAGCAAACAACTCTTTACCTGGAGTATACAATTTTTCCAGCTTGATATTTGTAGCAGCCTCCTTAAATGGCTTGTAATTTCATGAGTCTTCAGTGTTATCTTGATAGGAAAGTTCTTTCTGAGCTGTAGTGAGAGAAAAATCTTTTTCATTTTGAGAAAGTAAATAGACACTGTGATTATAATGCCATTATAAATTGACCCAGTGTGCAATTTAAAAATAAAATATTTAAGAGGTTAAAAGAGACATAATATATTAGTTCTTATTTGTTTTACATGCTAAGAAATATATGCACTTATTGTTTGCAGACTTTTTGATGATGGCCATTCTGGCTGGTGTAAGGTGGTACCTCATAGTGGTTTTGATTTGCATTTCTCTAATAATGAGTGATGTTGAACATCTTTTCATGTGTGTTTTGGCCATCTGTATGTCTTTGGAGAACTGTCTGTTTAGATCTTCTGCCCATTTTTTGATGGGGTTGAAAACCATGACTCGCAAAGACACATGTACTCCAATGTTCATTGCAGCACTATCTGCAATAGCCAAGACATGGAAACAACCTAAATGTCCATCGACAGAGGAGTGGATCAAAAAGAAGTGGTACATATACACAATGGAATATTACTCAGCCATTAAAAAGAACGAAATACCGGCATTTTTAGCACCGTGTATGGACCTAGAAATTATCATGCTAAGTGAAGTCAGCCACACAATGAGACACCAACATCCAGTGCTTTCACTGACATGTGGAATCTGAAAAAAGGACAGACTGAACTTCTTTGCAGAACAGATGCTGACTCACAGACATTGAAAAACTTATGGTCTCCTGAGGAGAGAATTTGGGGGGTGGGGGAATGTGCTTGGGCTGTGGGATGGAAATCCTGTGAAATCAGATTGTTATGATCATTACACAACTACAGATGTGATAAATCCATTTGAGTAATAAAAAGAAGAAATATATGCACTTTAACTTATTTCAAATGAAAGTTGCAGGAGGTAAAAAAATAAATCAGCAAAGAAGCACAATAAATGCGAGGCAAAGACTGTAAGAACTGTGGGCTAGGAGATTCGCATAGAAGTGGGAATAGCTCTAATTGTTTTAGTCAGAAATACCCATTCTGCTTTCTGTGCCTTCAGGATTTTACAGTTGAACTTCTTCCCTACCAAACAAAAACTATAATCATATAATTTCAAGTTTTAATTTTTTAGAGCTGGTTCTCATAGTTATGGCCTTGGTTCTGTGATTTCTAATGTGACCTTCTATCAGCTCTTCTCACGATTCCTTCAGAAACTACAATATGTTTCCTTAAATTATATAAATTTGGAGTTGATGTGTATCGTCTTCCTTTTTTTTCCCCTTTTTGCCCCTCCCTGACTATGCAAGAAACATATATATCTTTAACTCCACTTATTTCCTTTCCACTCTTTTACTGCTTTGTATTTTATTTTTCTGTATGCATTACACCCTAAAAAGCACTGTAGCTATTGCTGTGCAATCAACATTGATTCGGTTCAACCCACATATTTACCAGTTTATTCCTTTCTTTCTTTTTCCTTCCCTCCTTTAGTTTTCTTTCTTTCCTTCCTTTTCTTCTTTTATCTTTCCCTCCCTTCCTTCCTTCCCTCCTCCGTCTCTCCCTCCTTCTCTCTCTCTCTCTGATACTGTCTCTCTCCCTCTTTCTGTATCTTGGGGTAATTTTCCTTCTGACTGAAAAACAGGGTTTAGAGTTTCCTGTTGGAGTTTCCAGTTGAGTGTCTGTTGGTGACACTTTTGTTATTCTAAAAATATCTTTATTTAGCCTGTGTTCTTGATGGGTACCTTTGCTGGTTGTTGACTTTTAAGCTTATATTAATTTTCTTTCACTGTGTGAAGTAAATTTTTCCACTAGTTTTTTGTTGCCTTGTTGATGCGGAATAATAGGTTATTCTTTTTTCTAACTGCATTTTATGTGTTTTTCCTTGTGTTTGGTATTCTGAGCTTTTGCTGTTATATGGATCCATGTTGATTTCTGTCTACTTTCTCTGCTAGGAATTCTTTGGGCTTCCTAATTCTATAATCAATTCTAGGAACTTATTAGCCATTATATCTTCGATTATTAATTCTTCATTTTTTTCTCTCCTCACTTGGAACTCCAATCAAACCTATGTTACATCTTATTTGTTGTAAGATTTTCTTCTCTATATTTTCCATCTTTATCTGTATCTGTGATTCATTGTGGATACTGGTTTTTTGGTGTTTTTTTTTTTTTTTTTCTCCTCCTGTCCTCTTTTGGTCAGCTTTGTGCAATAGAACTGCCTGCATTGATTGAAATGTTCTATATTTACCTTTCCCAGTATAGTAGCTGCTAAACACATATGGCTATGAAGTGCTTGAAATGTTACTAGTGCAACAGAAGAGCTGAATTTTATACTATATAAAATTTTATAAAATTTTTATTTTGAAATTAGATTTACAGAAGACTTGCAGGGAGGGTATGAAGGATTTCTAAGTACTTTTCAGCCAGCATCCCATAATGTTAACTATGACACATTGATCAAAACTAATATGTTTAAGTAGTGGTAAAACACTATTAATTAAACCACAGTAATTACGTGAATTTCACCCGTTTTTCCACTAATGTCCTTTATCCCCAGCAGAATTCATCCAGGATACCATGTTCCATTTAATCACAGTATATCCAGTCCACGAATTTCTTACATGTCTTTGTCCTTCATGGTCTTGGCACTTTTAAAGAGAACTAGTAACATATCTTGTGGAATGTTCCTCAGTATTAATCTATAGGATGTTTTCCATAATTGGATTGTGGGTGTGGATTTTGGGGAAAAATATCACAGAGGTGGTACACCCTCCTCATCTTATCATTTAAAGGAATGTATGTTTACATGTACTGATCACATAGCCAAGGTGGTGCCTGTCAGGTTTCTCCACTGCAAAGTTACTATATTTACCTTGCCATACTCTGTGTGTTAGAATTTAGCCCAACGGCAGGAGGGGAATTAAGTCCTACCTCCCGGACAGAGGAATATCACAGAAATTGTGGACATATGTTAAAACCACAACAGGAATTAATCAATTTAGGGAGGTGGGTGACGCATTCAGCATATGCAACTATCCTGTTTCTCCTTAAAGTGTAACCTACTAATTTTAGTATTCATCAGTGTTCCTTCCCCATAGCAGTTATTGCTATGATTTACTAATGGCGATTTTATTTTATTTTTTCTTTTTAGGGCCGCACCTGGGGCATATGGAAGTTCCTGGGCTAGGGGTTGAATCAGAGCTGCAGCTCCCAGCCTATGCCACAGCCACACCAATGCCTGACCCTTGACCCTGAGAAAGACCAGGGATCAAATCTGCATTTCCATGGATACTATTTGGGTTCTTAACCTGCTGAGCCATGATGGGACCTCTGTACTAATGGTGATTTTAAAATTTCCCATCATGGCTCAGTGGTAACGAATCCGACTAGGAACCATGAGGTTGCAGGTTTGATCCCTGGCCTCGCTCAGTGGGTTAAGGATCCGGCATTATCGCTCCAATACTGCGTTGCTGTGGCTCTGGCATAGGCCAGCAGCAACAGCTCCGATTAGACCCCTAGCCTGGGAACCTCCGTATGCTGGGGGTGTGGCCCTAGAAAAGCCCCCTACCCAAGAAAAATTAAAAAATAAAATAAAATTTCCTTATTCCTTTTACATTTATTAACTTCAATTCTTCTATAAGAAGAATTTGTTCCTTCACATTTAATTATTCTTTCATTCACTCATTCATTCATTCAGTCACTTATCTATAACAGTATACACTCATGGATATTTATTTTATTTCTTTTTTATACTGCATTGGTATTTATTTTGTTCTTTACATTGTTCAAGCTTTGGTCAGAGGAGCTTTTTTTACTTAGCTTGTCTGTCCTTTTGACATATTCCATCTGTGAGAGAAAGAGAAAGAGAGACAGAGGGCACCATCTTACTTTCTGGCAACACAATATGTTCTAGACAGATGACAAATTGAAATAATTGAGTACTATAGTTCAGGCATACAACACTGCAGCCATGCAGCCATTGAGGATCTGGTCTTAGACAGATCTCTACACCACTGAGAGCTTGAACTTGCCCTCAACTATGCTAGACCCAAGGATACCACCAGCCCATCTGTATTCAGAACAGCACCTGCCAGTTGTTGGTCTCAAGATCTCCCGTTGTAACTATACACCTATTTCAGACCCCAACCAATCCTTCCTTAACAAGCACTCTTGTAGTTCATGTAATTAACTGTATCTTTACAGTTTATTGCTTTTATAAGCCTCCCCAATTTTGTAGTCAAGAAGAGCACAATTTAAGTGCTTCTTAAATTTGTGTCTCCTAGGCTGCAGTCCCAACAAACTCCAAATAAATAACTTTTTATTTTAATCAGTCCTCTATTTAAGAAATATTGGCTAATAAGGCTCATTTTGGGTTTTGTTATTGTTTTGTTTTTCCTTCTCTGGCCCTATAACCAGGCATTTCTTTAAGGATGTCTAGTTCATTTTAATAGAGAGGGATACTCAGGAACTAGATCTGGGCAGTATGTATAATTTTATCTAATTGTAAGGAACATAATTTTAATTTGAAATAGCCATCTATCATTAATAGCTACCATATTAGACAATATAGTACTAGATCATCAATTATTTTCACAGTTTTCCTTAGTTGAAAACTGTTATCATTATCACTAATTGCAACCTTCCATATAAAATTTCTACATAATATTCTGACCATCATCTTTTTGCCCAGGTCACTCTTTCGAATACCATCACTCCAACTATTCTTTATCCCTTGAATCTATTAATCCTAATCCTTTTCACTATATCAACTTTATATTTCATGATCAGATATCATAAATTACTCCCTTGAGTCATTTATTCCTCTCTTGATCATGCTACCAACTCGGTATCCAGCTCTCTACTTTCTTAGCACTCCTGCGAATTTGAATGCAGAAGGAAAAGTTACCACCACAATGACCAGTCTCATATTGAGCTCATGGTCACCAACTACAGTGCTATCAGGAAAATATTTCATATATTGCTAGTCTGTTTACTCTATCATTCTTTAAAATGACTATGTACAATCTTCTTTGCTCTCTTCCAATAATTCCTCTCCCATTTTCACTCTCAGATAAAGACTTTGATTCCAATTTCATTAAGAAATTTAAGCAATAAGAAAAGTTCTTCCAGATGCTTGCCACCACAACATCCACCCAACCTGCATCCTCTTTTATTTACTCTGCCTCCTCACCTGAGACCATATGTAGGACCAGATTCCTATTTTTAAAAATGCTTCTTTTTTTTACCATATCCCATCATCTCTCACATTTCTTCTCTCCTACCTGAATGATGAAGAAGTTAGATAAGGGACCACTTAATAAAATAGAGACAGAGACTAATGATCTTTAAGAAGAAAAGATTACCCAAGAGTAGAAGGAAAGTGTGTTTCTCAAGAGGTATAATTCCTACATAAAGTTTACAAGCATCATTCCTCAGAGAACTTTGAAGAGGTTATGTAACTTCAGGGAGAAATTTTTTTGGTGGCTATACTAGGTCTCCAAATTGCTCAAGAATATCCATATTCAAGATTGGCGTGGATGTTTCGAAGTTTACTCCTTAGAGAAATAGAAATATCTCAGAAACAACTATGAAGAACTGGAAATTAATAATTTTTCTCCCATTTTCTGATCAACTTGTAAGTCTTCTTACTTCTCATGTAACTCAAGGTAGAAGGACCACCACAAATCAAAGTTTTAAATTCTCAGGAGTTCCCATCGTGGTGCAGCAGAAACAAATCAACAAGGAATCATGACGTTGAGGGGTCTATCCTTGGCCTCACTCAGTGGGTTAAGGATCCAATGTTGCCATGAGCTGTGGTGTAGGTTGGCAGCTGTAACTCCAATTAGACCCCTAGCTTGGGAACCTCCTTATGCCATGGGTGTGGCCCTAAAAAGCAAAAAAAAAAAAAAAAAGTAAAATTTAAAAAGTTTTAAATTCTCACCATTCTAATGGGTGAAAATTCATGGCAAGATTTAATTTGATTTAGAAAAACCAATGTAACATTTCTTGAACTCAGATGTGGTTGATAATTTATACTCAGTACATATATGGGGCAATTTTTATGATTGTTAAAAATTTTCATGCACCACATAATGACATCGCAGACAGAATATAAAAGGTAGAATCAGAGCTGATTTAAAACAATAGCCATACCTGAGAAAGATCAACTATGTAAAGGTGAGTGGAACTCCCAAAAGTCACTGGTGATTTGGTGAATATAAGTAGACTTTAATGAGTCTGAGCTTGCAAAAATATATCAAAGTGCCTTAAAATCCTTGAGAAAATACAGAATGACAAGGGGAAAAAAATACCAGACAGGAAAAGAGTGTGAATGCTATTTCTGTATAGTTCCCTATAACAAAGAGCTTTAAGTGATTTTCTAGACCTCCTATTTCAGACAATGTATCTAAACAATCTGAATTTTCTCCAGGCCAAAATAAAGATGCACACACTACTTAGTCTTGATTTGTTCTAGTGATAAAAAAAAAGTCCCCATATCCCTAATTCTGGACTTAACAATAAGGTTTGGATAGGTGGTAGGGAAAGAAGTTGTTTTGCCTATTTTAAAAAGTGACGTTTCCCCCAAATGAGGATGTTTTAAGAATGAGATAGCTGCCATACGAGAAGAGTAAATAAAATATTAAATGGGCACACAATGGCTTTGCTGCAGCAATGGTTACCCTCCAGGGCTAGGAAATGGTGACTGCTGCCAGCATGTTAAATTTCCTTAGACTTTGTGGCCCTTCACACTCACAGAGCTAACCATACTTCATTGACACTAGCTAAACAACTGAGTATGCTGTCATAAGCTCCCAGAATTAGTAAAATCTACATCAATTATATTTCAGGTCAAATATTTGATTCAGCAGTGTTAACCTGGAGAACTTCAGACTCAAGAAGTACGCAGCTTTGGTGCATGAAGACCGATAGGTTGGCAGGGCAAGGTAAATGGCACGCTCTGCCCTCAGCTCAGTCAGACTGCTCTTCATCTTGCTCGCAAAACCTCCCAAGTACTAAAACTGCTGGGGGTTGGGGGGAGGGGGAAGGAGGCGCGAGAAGATGAGAGAAAGAAGTGATTGATTGCCTCTACAATAAGGCCAATCATCCACAGATCAGTTTCAATGGACTCAGCCCAAGCCTTGCCACCTGAAGACTTATAACAGTGGAAAGTCTTAATTATTTCATGAGCTTTTGGGAGGTCAGGTGAGAGCACTTTTCTACATACCCCCTCAAAATTTTGCTACCCAAAGTGTCACCCATTGATCAGCAGCATTAGCATCACTGGGAGAGTACTAGAAATGCAGACTGAGAGTAGTCAGATGGATTAAATCATAATCTGACTCTTAACATGATCCTTAGTTATTTCACATATATCTTAAAGTTCAGAAAACAGTGCTTTAAAATTTGCCTTACAAAGCAAGAGAACCTACATATCATTCCAACTATTAAAGTCCCTTGATCATCTATGGATTTGGTTGCCTGGTGCTCAAGTGAGTTGGAGAAGGAAAATAGATTGCTTAATAACATGGTCCAGATGCAAAGACATGTCAACATTAGCCAGGGTAGCACTAGTCACTATCATGGTAATAGACAAACACAGAAATCTTGATGGCTTAATAAAATGGAAGTTTTGTATTGGGATTTTTGTTTTTTCTCACACATATTGTAACTCAATACAGATATGGTCATCTTCCTTCACTTTATAGGGTTTCCATTTGGAATGAGAGGCCGCCAAGGCCACGGTGGTGGGAAAAGAGCAAGATGAAAGTGGCTCCTTAGCTCTTTATTACCTTAGCCTAGGAATGGCAAATATCAGTACTGTTTATGACCCACTGGGCAGAACTGGTTAAAGAGTGGAGTTCATTAATATTTAGTGACTACTGCTTCAATCTCCCTATGTGCTGTCATAATTATCATTTTAAAAATTTGGTTCACATTTTCATATTTCCTCTATAGCAGCTCAGATTCATTAAAGGCCATCTGTTTTGGATATTCTGCTTATTTCCCCTCTCACTGACTACTAGATCTGTTAGAGTATATTATTTTTATTTATTTGCTTACTGGGGCTCCCATCCAGCTTCTTGGATACCTTAAGCAAGTGGTCTCAAGTGAATTATGGAAGTGCAAATGTCTCTACCCTTATGAACAGACAGATCTTCAAGATGTCAGTGTCCAGTTGTCACCAAGTAGAAAGCTTTCAATTCCTCCAAGACCCCTTGGCTCAGAGGAAAAATTGAACTCAGTCCATCTTTTTCATCTTCTTCTTAGTTCTTCATGTACCATAAGGACACAAACATACTAATTTCAACCTCCCATCAGATAATTGAAATTTTTTGCAGAAGCTTCTATGTACCAGTGTTCACTTCCAGGATTCTTGGTTACTACCCCTGCTCCCCCAAGTTCTCCTCCCATGAGGAAATAAACTCCTGAGCCAGCTCTTTCTATCAGCAACAGGACAGATTGGTCTCACCAGCATCACCTGCTCCTTAAGCCTTGCTGCCAGCCGCTCAGCAACATAAAGATATAGAGGAACTATACGGCATCTTAACTATAGTTTACCCAGAATTTCTTCTCTCCCCATTTTGCAGGGGGAAAAAAATGTCAACTTACAGTATATTATATTCTTTGCGCTGTTGTCAATTTTGTAGTAAAATGCAGAGATTAGAACCAAGGTTAGCTGGCTCCAGCTTCCAAGTTACTTGTATCTAACAGGTTCTATTTACTCACATAAGCCTCAGAAAGGTGAATAGGATCTACACTGGGAATCACAAAAGCCAGAGGAGCACATCTGTAGTATGATTGCCACAGGTCAGAATGCAGCAGGGGAGTTGAGAAATGTGCAGGAAGTTTCTACTGTTGTTACCAACTCTTTTCAGTTAGGCCTCAGCAAGGGTCATGCCTGCTGATCTTTGAGCCAATAGAATGAGACTGGGTTTGGTTCAGAAGAACAGGAAGGCTTTATTTGATCAAAGAATGGAGAGGTGCAAGCTAGTACTCTGGAGCACAAGGTCTCCCTGAAAGGCCATAGGCCTGGGTGGAGGCTGCTTTTTAGGTTCTAGTCAGCAGGGAGGGGGCAGAGTTACCACCCTTTGGGTGGAGCTGTAGCTTAGCTGCTTCATTGGTTCTAGTCAGCAGGGAGGAGGTGGAGTTCTCACACAGTTGCATCCTTGCTGCTCACAGCTCTCCCTCCAGGTTGCAGTGCGGGGCTCAGCGTCTTTGCTTACACCTGTGGCCATCTTGAATTGTAAAGCTGGAAGCAGCACTGTGCACACTGGTCTGAACTGCTGAGGACAAGACCCCTGAACCCTACAAGAAGTGAAGCTAGACTAAGGCAAAGGAAACGAGAAAAAAAGGTCAGATTTTATTTTATTACCCAGATTCTATTTTTATTTTCTGGGCTTGGCTAGTGACAAATCCCAGCTCTGTCATTTGTCCTGCTTCTCGATCTTGAGGGGTGCTGAGGGGTGCAGGTCTGTCTTCTGCAAAAAACTGCTTCTGGCTGAGCTTGGATAATGTCATAACCCAGGGGGAAGAACAGAGCTTCTTCCCCACAGCTTTCAAATGTGTTGATTGTCCTCAGCTCTGAGTGTTTGTATCCCTGAGCGGCTGTTTTATAATGCATGGCCCACGTAATAGAAGACAATAATGATCACATGTCAATTTTTTCCTGAAAATGAAGGTATCTGTATATTTTACCTATAGGCAAAAGCATGCAATGTCAAGGTTCACCATGCTGGCCTGATCTCCCTGGTCACACTTTAGTTGTTTTCCAGGAGAGAAGCTTTGGGTCAGAAATAGGTTTACAGGAGTAGTTAAGGTGGCCCATTGCCCCAGGTTGTCTCTCTGAAGGTTGGGTCTCAGGGTCCTATTCACTGGGTGTGATGTGCCCACAAGTGCTCTCTTTCAGGGAAGAATGGGTGGTTAGGATCACCAAGTAGGTTCCAATCTACTTACGAGTAAGCTAATTTTGTGGCTTCCCATTCTCCAGATTTTTAGGTTCACCTGGTCTCCTGGCTGGAAGGGGTGCAGGGCCTGGTCAGTGGGTATGGGCAACACCTGGCCACCATATTCCCTGAGAGTTTTCAAAGTTTCTTCTACCTGGAGGACACACTTGAATTGTTCCATTTCAAGGGGATTATGGTGTTCTTTCTCTTAGTCATGAGGAATGGGAGTTCAAATGCACTTTAACTTATTCCTGGGGGCTAACCACATGAGGGCAGGGAAATGGAAGCAGCTTAATCCAATTTTCTTGAATTTCCTCAAATAACATGGCTAAGGCCCACTTCAAGGTCTGTTTGGATAGCTCTACTTTCCCCAACAAGGCGGTCTTCAGGCTGAAGGCAAGGTCCATTTTACACCCAGGGCACCTGTTATTGCCTTTGTCACTTGAGACACAAACGCAGGACCATTATCACTTTGTAGGGATCCTGAGAGCCCAAACCTGAAGGTTACTTCTTTCAGTAGTGCCTTAGCCACTTCAGCTGCAGTTTTAGTTCTAGCAGGGCAAGTTTCTATCCACCCAGAAAATGTGTCCATTAACACCAAGGGATGCCTGAAGTTTCCTGGCACTCTTGTCAGGGCAGTGAAACCAATCTGCCAGTCTTCTCCAGGATATGTCCCTCTAGTCTGAATGGTCCTTATCTGACAGCCTCCAAGGGGTCTAAGGTTGGGGTCATTCATTGTGCAAATGGGGCATGTCTCATATATCTGACTGATTATACTTTCTATGCCAGGAGTCACCATGACCTCCACCAACAAATTATATGAGGCTCTTTTCCTGTAGTGAGTTCCTTGATGAGCCTCCCAGATGGTGTCACAAGCCACAGTTTGGGGAAAGAAATATTGCCAATGGTCATTAAGTAGCCACAAATGGACTCCTAGATGTTTATTGAAATCTCATTTTGGGGCTTTGTTTAATTCTTCCTTTGGGTAGGTTGGGGAGTAATTAAATGGGTCTGCCTTCTAGGTATGAGGGGTAGTTGCCAGGTTACTGAATCTAGGGCCACTCTTTTGGCAGTTATAACTACCTCATTTCCCTTTATTACCTCTGCACCCTCTTTTGGTGACCCTTGCAATGAATCACTGCCGCCTTTTTTTGGAAACTGTACTGCTTCTAAGAGCTTCAATATGCTTAAGCCATGTTTCACCTGTTTATTCTCTGCAGTAAGCTTGCCTCTTTCCTTCCAAATAGCCTTGTCTGCCTGTAGAATGGCATATGCACAGCAGAAATCTATGTTATACTCAATATCCTCCCTGTTCTGAGCTCTAAGGCTCAAGTGAGGGCTCTCAGCTCCACCTTTGGGGCAGAAGTCCTTGGGGGCAGGCTTTCTACCTCCATGACTTAGGTGCGGGAGGTCACTTGTATACCACCACCATTTTTCCCTATCATAAAACCGTTCCCATCTGGGACCCATGCCTCTTCAAAAATTGAGAGAGGCTTGCTTCCTAGGTCAGGCTTACTGGTCTGGATGGTGTCTGTGGTTTCTATACAATGTTCCAGAGGCCTTATTTCTGTGGGTAGTAGGGAGGCGTTAGTGTGACAAGTTTTTATGATATCCACTGGTTGTCTAAGAGCACAGCCTGAACTAAAATTGACCTGGGGGATAGCTATTCTTGGAATTTAGTAAACATAGAACTTACTAAAGCCTGAACCTAGTATAGAAAACTTATGGTGATTTGCTGATGAAACATCAACTTTTCAGCCTTCTTTAGCAGGGTTGTAGTAACTGCAAGGCGACCATCCCTTAGTGGTTTGATCTAATTGTTCAGAGAAATTAGCAACCATCCAGGTAAGGGGTCCATTTTTGAGCTAATGCCCCAAGAGGGATTCCTCTTCTCTCATAAATGTAAATGTCAGAGGGTTTATCTGAATCTGGGAGGGCTGGAGCAGGGGACTGAAGTGATTGCTTTTTCAATTCCCAAAAGGCCCTTTTACATTCTGAACTCTATGCAAAAGGATTATCACCCTTTCCTTTCAACTTTTCATATAGAGACATAGCTATTAGATCATAGTTAGAAATCCAGATGTAGTAAAACCTGCCAACCCTCTAAAACTAGCTGTCTTCTAATTTTAGAAGGGGTGAGACTTCAACTGGCTTCTTTCCTTTCCTGGGGTAGGCTTCTCCGGCCTTCTCTGAGAATGAGGCCTAGCTTTTTCACCCTAGTTTGTGATATTTGACCTTTTTTCTTGGACATCTTATATATTTTATTAGCTAGGTAGTTCAGAGTGGTTACAGTGTTTTTGGAAGAGGCCTCCTTATTTAGAGTTGGTGATCAGAATATCATCATGGAGGGTAAGATATAGATCTTTTACTTTTTTAGCTAAAGTTTCCCCAGAGAGAGAGGTGGAGTTTTGAACCCTTGGGGCAGGTCTGTCAAGCAGTATTGTTTTTGCTGGATATTTGGATCCTGCCACGCAAGGAAAACTTTTTTGTGACTCTGGGCTAATGGCGTATAGAGGAAGGCAGTTTCTAAATCTAATACCAAATATTAGGTCCTGGTGGACAGTAGAGTGGCCAGCACGATGTGGGGATTAGGGGCTACTATGCTAGATGTATATCCTCAGTAGCTTCATCGACTGCCCTAATGTCTTCTACCCTCCAACATTCCCCATTAGGCTTCTTTACAGGGAGAATGGGGGTACTACAGGCTGACTAATAGGCATGGTCTAATAAGGCCCTGGTCAATTAGGCCCTGTATAGCAGGGGCAATGCCCAGTAAGGCCTCTCGGTGGAGAGGGTACTGTTTTCTGTTGGTCCATGTATGTCCAGGTTTTAGATGAACTATCAAGGAACTGGCTCCTGTAGCTCATCCCATCCATCCCTGGGCCCAGACCTTGGTATTAACTCCAAGATGTTGACTCCTCTGTCCAGAGAGAGGTTTGTCCTCAGCCATTAATATTATCATCTTATGCCCTTTGTCTAATGGGACACCAAGTTTGTCTCCCTTTAGGAGAATAGTAGCCTCCAATTTATATATCTCTTTCAAGCGGAATATAGAACATTTAGGAACATACAAGAAGGAATGGATGAGTGAGTGTCCATCCAGTTTACATTCAAATGGCTCTATGAATGCCTATTCCTTGGACTTTCCCTGATCCTCCCATACTCTTACAACTCTTGTGATATAATTTGCCTGGTCTGGTGTTCAGAATTGAGTGAGCGGCACCAGTGTTGACTAAGAATTTGACAAGCTTTCCTTCTAAGTCCAGTGTCAGCTGGAACTCCTTGTGGGTCAGTTGGAGTAACAGCTTAAGATACTTTTGGCCCTATCATTCTTCCTCTCTTTGGACCATGCCTTTGAGGGTACTGGTTAGGATCTGTCATTTCTATCCCCCTTTGGGATATTCACTATTCCAGTGTCCTTCCTGTTTACATATGGCACACTGATTGGGTTCTAGTTTCTCTGGCTTTCTATCCCTCAGTGGGGGCTAAGAGTCACTCAATGGAGTCAAGAGTCTTTAGTCTTCATGGTTAGTTATTCCAGATTCCTGTCCTGACTGTTGACATTGGAGGGTGACAGCCTGGAGGTGGGCTTGCCTCCAGGCCTCTTTATCCTCTGACTTTTCCTTCTCTATATCTCAGTAATTAAATACCCATTAGGCAACATCCAATAAGCAGAGGTAGGGGTATTTGGATCTATTTCCAGTTTCTGAAGCTTACACCTAATGTCAGGGCACTTTAGGAAATGAAATACAACCTCAGGATTGCATTCCCTTCCAATGAGTCAGAGTGATTGTGAGCATAGATTCAAAGGCATTTCCTGAGCCACTCTGGGAATGCTGAAGTGTTTTCCATTGGCTCTTGATTGATTTCTTTTACCTTATTTCAATTGACAACTTCTTTCCTGCTGCCTGGATTCCCTTTAGGATCATGCTTTTATAATGGTGGCCTCCGTCTCTGTCTTCCACCCACTTCTCCATTATCTCAGTGGTCCCAAGTGGTCTTGTTATCTGGAACCACTTGACTCCCTAGTCTGGAAATAGCATGACCTGCATTGTGTCTGTTCTCTTTGTCTAGTTTGGAAAATTTGGACCAGCACCAAAATAGGCATTCAAAGGGTATGGATTGTGATATATCGGGGGTCCTCCTTGAATTTGTAACAGTCCATGCTAGAGACAGTCTCTCCTAACTCAGACTATCCCATAGGAATTTAGATGGGATTGCCTCTGGGCCAGAGTAGCTTGGCCACTTTAGCTCCTAATAAATTTGTCCCATTAGGGAGTGGCAGAGCAGCCTGAGGCAGGGGTCTTCTTTCTGCCTGAAGAGGAGTTTTGAAACTTTTTGAAACTTTGCAGGAGATGAGAGCTGAAAGCATGGGTAATTCCCACAGAGTACTCACCAGATCACTGATGAAGCTGGGATTCTGTGCTGGTATCAATGTGGAGAGCCCACAGAGCCTCCATCAATAAATGACCTCCCAAGGTCCACCTCACAAGCAGAGGGGAGAGGAGGCTGTGTGGTGGTCATTCCTATTCTTGCCTTAGGTGGAGACCATTCATAGGGCTTCCCAATAATGGAGTTCTTGATCTTGCAAGCAACTCACAGGGCTCCTCAGCCCACTTGAGAAAAACTAGTGCTGACCAGAAGAGGTCAGGTTAAAGATCATGTACCTGCCTTGGGACACTTTTATCCTCAGTGTCTTTTCCTGAACTCAGATTGGTCATCCTCATTCTATTTTTGTAGGTGCTCCTCATCCTGGGGCCTTTTCAAATCTTGTCTCTTGGCTTTTGGGGGTGACGATTTTCCTTTATCAAACCAATAGTGATGATGGAGAATGCTACTGTTAACTCCTGGTGGTCAGCAAGGAGGACAAAAAGCCAAGGCAACCACTCCTGCCTTGTACAGGTGGTTAAGAGCACAGCACAGATGGTGATACAGTGGACAAATCAGATATGGCTCTCCTCTGTCCATAGGTCCCCATTGTCTCCAGGCATCTGCTACCATAGGAAGGCCAGACAGAGGGAGCAGGCAAACATGTATGAGTTTCAATTTCCAATCCTCAACAATGCCACAGTATGATCCCCTCAAGGGGGTGTGGTCCAGATTACTCCAAGGGCTATGCTGTGTGTGCACTGCTCCCAGGTATTGAGTAGCTGGGCAGAATTGATCTGAATTTGGCTGAAGGCAGCATCCTTTCTACTCCATCAGTGTACTCAAAGACCAAAGTTCATAATCTTCACATGAAGTTCCCAAAGCCCCTGCTTTCCTCCTGATGGAGTCAGAGTGAGCCAGAGCCTAGTGGATAGGTGCATGTGAAAAGGACAGGTCCATCTCATGTAGGTGACCAAAATTTGTTACCAAATTTTTTTACCTACCGTTTCAAGTTGGGCCCCTACGAGTGTCCTTCGGCCTAGTGTCATTCAAGCCAGTAGAAAGAGACCATAGTATGTTCAGAAGCAAGGTGAAGTTTTATTCTTTGATCAAAGAACGGAAAGTTGTGAGCTTACACTTTAGAATTTATGTTCTCTCTCACAGGCCATTGATGGGGCTGCTTTATAAGATTCTTTTCAACAGGAAAAGGGGGTGGTGGTCTTGCAATTTAGGCACAGCTGTGCTGCGCAGGCTCCAGATCACAATGCAAAGCACAGAGTCTCTGAACACAACTCACCACCACCATCTTGAATTGAGATGGCGTGCACAACCTGAAATGTTGAGTGTAGCCATTTTTCACCAGGAACTCTGGTTCAAAGTGCCAGGTGCAAGGCCTCCACACACAGCACCTTATGTGAAATTGAAACTAGAGTAAAATTGAAAGATTAGACTTTATTACTCAGGTTTCATTTTTATTTTCTGGGAATTGTTAATGGGCTTTTCCGGTGATACTGCCAACAGATAATCTGAGACATGCTGTGTTTTCACCTCTGTCTTGACCTGTTTCCTAGCCCCCAACCTTAGGTGGAGGAGTTAGATGGATGAGGATTGGATTTCCCCCTACTGCATTGCTGGAAGGGCTAATTGAAAAGGCCAAGTGTCCCTGCAGGAAGGTAGGCCCCTGGTCCAACATGAACCTGCCTGGGTTTCTCATGTATAAAAATCTCTACCTCTACCCAGGCCATGGTTACCCTAAAGTTTTATTTTGACCAAAAAGCAGGATTTCAGCCAGGTATATAAGAAAACATGTAGGGTAAATTTTGGTATGGTCAATACTCCAATTAATCCAGAAAGACAGTCCAGGCTAACAGTCTTTACAGATGGACAAGCAAATCCAATCATACTCTTGTGTGCAGACACAGGTTAACACACTGACCATCTCAGACTACTGAAGCCCAAAGAGTTAACCATTGTGGTTACAATGATGCCCTAGATACTCATAATGTTAGAGAACACTGACCAGCTCAACAAATCTTAATGCACACTCACAGTACAGCTTAGAATTGGTGATCACCCCAGATCTGACCAGCTAAAATCAGTGACCCAAAATAGGCTGATAAAAAAACTATACCACCATCTTAGGTCTGCTGACTCCTATTCTCTTCCCTAATAGCACTCAGGTAAACATCTGTCCATCCTACCTTGGCTGCTTTTATGAGTGGAGCCTGGAGAAGGCTGACATTACTCAGAGACTCTAGTATAGGGCCAAACTTCCCCTGAATTTCAATTTGAAGTGGTTTTTCCAGGAACACATATTTTCCAAACAAACACAAATGCATGCTATAAAAACTACTCTAAATCTTGACAAGGACATGTTATAAGGAAGTTGTAATTTATGTTTGAAATTTTTGTGTACTATTTAGGGTTGTCTAGACCTCTCAGGCTTCTATAGAGACAGATGTTGGACCAAATCGTCTTAGATATTTTCTAATCTGTTTTTATTTATATCACATATACACTGCTCTCTCAAGTATGTCAGCGCTGTATTTATTGTTATATCTGAAAAAAATTAAATATAGAAAATAAACAAAATGAGCCAATATTTTAGTAATAAGTATTAAAGATGCTCAATTTACATATGTAATACTCTGTAAAGATCATTCAAGCTACAACCTGAATGATAAAACAAGTAAGAACAGGAAAGAAATCTTGGAAGTAGCTTAAATAAACAAAAATGTCTTTTCAAGGGGTAAATGCTTTTGCAGAAAGCAGTGAGGCCAACAGTTGAGCATTTCATTAATTTATTCATTCACAGATTTTTTTTCAACCCATATTAAATGACTACTTACAAATTTCTTTTTGCTCTCCCCATGCTAAATTAAGCCCTGAGAACGTAATGATGAATACATAGTAAGATAACTTATTTCTGAAGAAATAGGAAATGGATGAGTCAGGAAAGATATAGCAGTGATATAGAGCTTGGAGAATGCTAGGTTGAAGGGTATAACTGTGATTTTGAGCTCTTAATTGACATTTATTAGACAATTTTCATTTGGTTATCTAGGTAATGGAGAATTATGGAGGGCATTGATAATGATACAGGGAGAATAAAACAAAAAATTAAAAAGTGAGTTCATTTTGTCAGAATTTAATTGCAGAGGATGTTGCAAAAATAAAAGAACAAAATCCTGAACATTAAGGAAGATAATGAACTCTTAATAGTGATTTCAGATAAAAATATATTACTAAAGTTACATCTCTCCAGAACTGTTCTAAATAGGCAACTAAATGAATTATCTCATGCTTAACAAGTATCTTTCAAAATACAGATTTTTTTGTCTTTAACGTGTCAGAGAAGTTTTGAGGCAGTCAATGAATAACTCAGCAAAGTCTTACCAACAAAAGAACCATTACATGGATAAGAAAAAATTCCAGAAAAATGATGGAAGGCATACTTAGGGGAAAAAAAAAATAATGTTTACTATATTTAAATACATTTTTAGATTTTTCATCTGTACTTTTTGTCTGCATAAATGAATTATTTTGTAGATTCCCATAAAGAGTTTATATAGACTCTGAATATTAAATAAATAAAATATAAACACCTTTGCTGCTATTCTCAATGAGCAAAGGAAGCCAAAAAAGCCAAATGCAATATCTCCTAATCTTCTAAATTTACAGAAAGAAGCATTTTACAAGACTGCACTCCCATTTGATCACTATATTTTGTTAAATGTCGTAATTTTAAGGAAGAGTCTTTTTCCCCTTATTCTGTGAAAGACTCCATAGCACCATTATGAATATTATAGACTCTGCAGCCAGGTTGCCTCAGTTCATACTCTAGTGCCGCCACTTATGACCTAGTTCTCTGTGCCTCAGTTTCTCATCTATATAAAGTGATGATGCTAATTATAGTACCCACATCTTATGGTGTTTGGAAGAAGTAAATGTCAAAATACTTAACACAGGGCTTGGCACTGTTAGACTTTACTACTGATGACCAATTTGGACATGGCCCCACTCTGGAGAGAGAATTGACGATCACTAGCATAACAATAATAATGGAAGGAATAGACATTCAAATGTAAAGGAGACAAAGAGAAGGGAGAAAATTCAGAAAGGAGAAGGGAATATAAAGAAGGTAGCCTTGGAGTTCCCGTTGTAGCTCAGTGGTAACATGCCCAACTAGTATCCATGAGGATGTGGACTCAGTCCCCGGCCTTGCTCAGTGGGTTAAGGATCCAGCATTGCTGTGAGCTCTGGTGTAGGTCCCAGACATGGCTCAGATCTGGCGTTGCTGTGGCTGTGGTGTAAGCCTGCAGCTGTAGCTCCAATTCAGGTGCAGCTATTTAGAAAAAAAAAAAGTAGACTTTATGGTGAAGGGGGTGGAATAAGGGAAAGAAGAAAAAACATTGTCCTTCCTAGGGAGGAAAAAAAAGAAGTGATGGCAACATCAAGGAAATAGAACATTCATCCCACTCTTTGGTTTTTATCATTAGAATTTATATAGGCGGATCATGACTAACTAGCACGTTAGAAACAAAGCTCTAATTAAGCCAAAATTCAGCATAGTTATTGAACTAACTGCATAATACACTTAATTATGTAGCTGACCACAAATACTGAAAGTGTAAATCATCCTTTCCTCCAGCAGACAAGAAGACTGTTTGGTGGTGATTACTAGACTTAAGATTTGTCAACAGTCAATATAAAGGAAAGTTACTGTTTCTGAGCTGTGTCACACATTTTGAAAGAGTACTCATTTATTTTCTTCTTTCATCCTACTCAAGTGGTTATTAGAAATCAATTCACAGCATAAAATAGCCAGAGGTCAGCAGTGAAACCTAGGGAACCCAAAGAAAAATCATAAAATAGAGATACTACTGGAAGTTAGAAGCAGAAATTAGAAAGAATGTGGCTATATCATTTTTAAGTCTGCCCTAGATGTTTGTGCTTTTACTAATACTGAGATTGTATCAACAATGGCAAAGAATGATTAGAAGCTGCAATTTATAATCTATTAATTCTTTTGACCAATCTCAAGCATTAGTCAATAAATTCAAGGCAATTCCAAATTCTGTAGTGCCTTTGCAACGTAGTAAGTGGAGTATTGTTTATCATTACCCGAGTTTCTACAGTTTCTAGTCCCATAGGAAGGAAGAGCATTCAACCATTTACCCTCTGAACATGAACAAAAGCCTTATTTTCAGGTTAACTTTGACTGCTAGTTCATGGTAAAAATGAAAAACACCTAAATATAAAAAATATAGGCACAATTTCAAATATTGAAAAAAACAAAACAAAACAAAACAAAAAAACCCTGCTGGAATCACAGGCAAAGCTCCTGATATTGAAGATCAGGCTGATTTAAACCAGTAAACAAGTGAAGAAGAGAAAATCAACAAGGTCCTTCAAATGATAATGCTTAGAGTTTTAAAGCACAAAAAGTGACTCGGGAAAAAATTATGACACTCTGGTATATTTTGTAAAATTGACCCTTTTTATGATGTTGCTGCAAAAGTCAAAATTCAATTTAAAATATTGTGTGGTACTATTACACAACTGTTTTGTCTAAATGTTAATGCTTTAGCAAGTCTGTTTTAAGAATTACTAATTTTGGAGTTCCTGCCATGGCTCAGTGGTTAATGAATCCGACTAGGTACCATGAGGTTGCAGGTTCGATCCCTGGCCTTGCTCAGTGGGTTAAAGATTGGGCGTTGCCGTGAGCTGTGGTGTAGGTTGCAGACAGGCTTGGATCCCACGTTGCTGTGGCTCTGGCGTTAGGCTGGCAGCTACAGCTACAATTCGACCCCTAGCCTGGGAACCTGCATATGCCGAGGGAGTGGCCCAAGAAATGGCAAAAGACAAAAAAAAAGAATCACCAATTTTTATTGTAGCCAGATTTTATTAAATGTGGAATGAAATTACTTATATTATTGTTTTATTTTTTGGAAAGCCTCAATCCCACCTCACCTCTCTCAGCATTATTTTAGCTTTGTTTTAGGAGATTCACTTTTGTCTATTATTTTACACTGTTTCCTGTATAACAAGGACTATGAATGTACATCTAAGAATTATGGTTATGGTGATGAATTTAACTTCCTGATAACTTGTTAAATTCAATTCTGAATGTAAGAAGGTTTTTCTGCAAGATACTAGAAGGATTCAGAAATTCAGCCAACTAGAGATTATTTAGCATTCACATTTACAGAGAATACAGTAATTATTTAAAATGGGAAAATACAAAGAAAGCCCAGGCATCCCATATCAGAGCAAAGAAACCTTCTTTATTAAAAAAATGTGTTTCTAAAACCTAATTTTCTGCCCTAATTCTCCAAATGTGTGAAGAACACCTAGAAACAAATAGAAGTAGTACCACTACCTTTATTACCTGATATGCCAATGATAAGGTGAATTTTGGGTTTAGTGGATAAGATGCAGCAATTCCTGAGGTTTAGAGCACTAACCATTAGACTGTTTAAATAATAACTTTTCAAGCGCATGCACAGAAATTATTGCATATATATAGGTGTTTAAATCCTTGTTATTCATGCTTAAGTGTTAGTCCAAAACTGCTGAGACTTTCTGGGTAAGTGACTATGGCTAAAAGGAAAATGTTCTCATAATAGTCATTTCTATACCCTTTCCACTTATGCTCTAGCATTCAGTTTGCAGTTGAAAGCTTTCACATTTTTATCTCTGATGTAATGATAAACTGACATTTTTATAAAAAGATCTATTATTTTTTAGATTTTTTAGTACATTGACATCTCATTTTTTTCCAAGTAGAATCTCATTTCATTGTCCTTTATTTGGACAGTTGGTGCAGCACCCTGCTACAGTTGTAAGCCATTTTTCCATCTAATACTATTTGTCTAACATGGATAAAATGCCTCACAAGTGCTAAACGCATCTAATAGTTTAAGGTTACACAGTCAACTCTGCTACATTTTTTGAAAACTCTTTGTTGTCTTTAGGCTTGGCTTAAATACCTTAATAATTTATCAGATGTCTCAAAGTGATTGAAGGTTAATGAACATTTAATATGGTTCAACTAGTACTGTGCTAAGCACTTTGCAGCCTACACAGCAACAGAAGAGGAACAAATAGACAATCAGCCTAGATGAGTTGTAAGGCAAGACGATTAATAGAAAATAAATTGTATCCATTCTTTCTGTCCAGTGAAAGAATTAGTTTCAACACAGACCCAACAACAGTTTGATATATTGTTCTTTCCAAAATAGAAATAGGGACAAGACAAAAATAGAACACAGAGACAGGGACAGATAAATATAAGAATGAAAAGATAATTTCTATTAGGTACATTTGTGGCCTACCCAATTTAATTAGCATAATTGTATTCTTATATCAGTTTGAGATTTTGGCAGGAAACTGAAACAACTGCTCACTAAGGGTATTTAGAGGGTGGATATGGGGTAGAACGAAGAATTAAAGGAAATATTTTTATTTTTTTAATGATTTTTGTTTTTTCCATTATAGTTGGTTTACAGTGTTCCATAAGTTTTCTACTGTACAGCAATGTGACCCAGTCACACACACACACACACACACACACACACACATATATATATATACATTCTTTTTCTCACATTATCCTCCATCATGTTCCATCACAAGTGACTAGATATAGTTCCCTGTGCTATACAGCAGGATCTCATTGCTTATCCATTCCAAATGCAATAGTTTGCATCTATTAACCCCAGACTCCCAGTCCACCTCACTCCCTCCCCTTCCACAAGTCTGTTCTCCAAGTCCCTGCATTTTTTTTCTGTGGAAAGTTTCATTCGTGCTATATATTAGATTCCAGATATAAGTGATAGCATATGGTATTTGTCTTTCTCTTTCTACTTACTTCACTTAGTATGAGAGTCTCTAGTTCATCCATGTTGCTGCAAATGGGATTATTTTGTTCTTTTTATGGCTGAGCAGTATTACATTGTGTATATATACCACATCTTCTTAATCCATTCATCTGTTGATGGACATTTAGGTTGTTTCTATGTCTTGGCTATTGTGAATAGTGCTGCAATGAATATGCGGGTGCATGTGTCTTTTTCAAGGAAAGTTTTGTCTAGATGTATGCCCAAGAGAGGGATTTCTGGGTTATATGGTAGTTCTATATTTAGTGGAAAAAAATTTTTTTAAAACAGTTCAAATGGTTTAGAAATAGCAGCTACAGGAATCCAGAGTCAAGAGCTAGTGAAGTTGGCCACCACCAATAGGACCAATAAGTCCAACTAAATCTTTTCTTTGTGATTCTCAGCTTAGGATTCAAGTTCTAGGAAGACAGAATCCAGCTGGCTTAATTTAGATCATGGGCCATTTGCCTGAAGAAGGGAAGACTCTTTTATAAAGAGTCTCATTGCATCATGTTTAATAAGTTTCCCAAAGAAAAAATCACTGTCCTCTTACCAGTAGGAAGATACCTGCTGAAAATGCAAACCAACAAATGTCCCCAATACAATTCTGTGCTAACTTAGGTAGAAAAAAATAAACAAAACCTGGATAAATTAAAGAAATCTGGCCTGAACTGATGTTAAAAAATTGTCTTGGACAAAAAATGAGACAATGGAGAATAAACAATTTTACTAATTCTTTAGTGAGAATATTGACCTGAAACTAATAGACTGTCAGATATTTCTCCAGCAAAGATGGGTTTATTCAGGATCAGCAGAAGGTTGCAGTTTGGGGTCTGCAACCACATGCAGTTTCCAAAAGGCAAAGGAAGGAGAGCACCTTTATAGAGAAGAAAGGACAGTTGGGAGAGTTATAGTAAACAAAGAATATGTGGCTTTTAATTGCCTGAGCCCTTACCAGGAAAGAAGAGGAGTCGTCTTGTAGGGCTCTGCTACTATTGCAGGGTGTGAGAATTCACATTTCTAGTCTCCCAAATTTATTTAACTGAGGTTTCTTTTTATTAATTTTTGAATTTATCCCTTTTGGATCAAGAGTCAAGTTTTCTAGTTTCAGCTACTTTTTGTTCCTTCATGTCAGAAAAGATCTTTCCTGGATGTAATGTCTCACATCAAAGAGAAAGTACACAGATTGGCAAATTGCAAGGGTTACATTTAAGTAACAAGGAGGATTGGGGGGAGAATTTCAGGCACTTTTTTATCTGATATCCATATATTATCAAGATCATAGGGGAGTTCCCGTAGTGGCTCAGTAGTTAACGAATCCAACTAGGAACCATGAGGTTGCGGGTTTGATCTCTGGCCTTGCTCAGTGGGTTAAGGATCCCACATTGCCGTGAGCTGTGGTGTAGGTCACAGATGCAGCTTGGATCCCGAATTGCTGTGGCTCTGGTGTAGGCTGGTGGCTACAACTCCTATTAGACCCCTAGCCTAGGAACCTCCATATGTTGTGGGAGAGGCCCTAGAAAAGGCAAAAAGACAAAAAAAAAAAAAGATCATAGAAACTGAAAATCATCTGAAGGATTCTGCCATTATCTAAGGTTTGGCAACAAACTTCCAACCAGCCTGGTCCAAATATCTTGGGAAAGATGTCTCGTCAGATGTCATCTTCTTCAGCTCTGGGAAATCTTTGCTTTCAGGTCACCTGATGATACACAGGTTTAGTCAGGGTTTTGGCACTTTCTTTAGGTATGTGACATGAATCCAAAATCTATTCCTCGGAATTTGGCAGTACAAGTTAGTAATACTTGATTGGAGCCTTACCAGTGAGGTTAAAGAGAGTTCTTCTGGAGGTATCTTTTCCAACAGACAAAAATCTCCAAGCTGCAGAGAGTGATGATTAAGGCCTTTGTCTGCCAAGAGTTCATTGTGAAAAGACTGTTCTGCCAAAACATGGTTATTTTTAATAGAGGCACTTTGACTTTTGCAATACTGAAGTATCTCTCCTTTTATCAATTTTGAGTCAAAAGAAGCAGGAGACAAGTGCTTTGGGCATCCTGTGAGGTCTGAGTTCCAAAATGGGGTAGATCTGGGATTTGGAAAGATCAATGGCAATGATTTAGTCAGGTGTAGGAAGGACCTCCATGATTTTTGCCGGTTGAATCTTAATAATGCCACTAGTACATCTGACTATACCAGAGGATTGAGGTGGTAAGCACAGTGAGAGCATTCAACAGCACAGACTTGTTGAAGCACCTGGCCTAATAAAATGTGTTCCTCCATCATTGTGAAGTTTGAGAATAGTTATGCAGGTAGGGGATGATCTTTTCCAAAAGGACCTTAGCCACAAAAGAGACAGTAGCCTGTCTGCAAGGCAAGGCTTCAGTCTAGTGTGAAAACATACAAGCCATGACTAAAACATATTTCTATCCATTACACAGAGGAAGTTGTATGAAATCTATTTACCAAACCTTGAATGGTCCATTTAGCAGTGTAAAATGCCTGAGAGTAGTACAAACAGGCTTCCCTGAATTGTGCTTTGAACAAGTGGGACAAGTGAAGTAGATCCTTTCTGTGGCCTTGTTAATGTTTTTCCACCAACATTGATTCATGAAGGCTATCATTTTGTCAGTAGACCAATGATTTATTGCATGTATGCTGTAAGGAGTGGGACTGGCTTGTTATTTGGTCCAAACCAGAGAATTTTATTTTTATCAAACCAACAATTATTGAATTTCCAATCTTGATATTCCTTTTCTGAGGCCACTTATTTGGCCCCTCTAGCCAGTTTTTCTAGATTATCATTTGTGGAAATACCTTATTGGACCATAACAGTGGTTTGGCTGCTATGTGTTCCTTTAACGGCAGTATTCCTTGTAGAAATATCAAGAAAGTAATTTCCATTAGCTTCTAGAGCCTCAAGCTTAAAATGTCCCAGAATTTTAATTAGGTAAAGCAGCAGGTAAAAGTTTTGTATTCAGTAATTTCCAAGCATAGGGCAATTTTTAATTTTATTTCTGCTGGAAGTAATGAAGACATGTTACCTCCACAACATTCCAAAATCATGTGCTTCTCTGAAAGCGTTTCTGCTATCAGTATAAATATTGGCAGTGTTGTCCTTGGATGAAGTACAAGTCCATTTAAGAGCATATATTTCAGCCTGTGGGGCTGAAGTAGCTGAGTAGCTATGAGTAAAGATGCCTCAAGAACATCAAAAAGAGTTGCAATAGCATCCCAGTACAATATTTGCTATTATCATCTTTTAAATAAGAACCAACATTGAACCAAGAGAAGTCATTACCCAATGGAATTTTTTGTAGATCATGAAGAGGAGTCAGGATGTGGTCTTACAGTGTTATACAGTAGTAAGGGACTTCATCATTGATGGAAGGGAGAAGAATATCAGGGTTTAGGTTGTTATAATAGACTTACATGAGTAGCAGTGAAAAAAGGACTTCATAATAGCTGAGGTGAGGTGAAGATGGCTGAGAAATGTTGAGGATAATGAGAATTCAGGAGACCTTCTACTGAATAGGATACAGAAGTGGTTAAGGGGATCCAACAATGATTTTCTCAGCAGTCTTAACCAAAATGGCAGTGGCTATAATGGTTGTATGGCAAGGTAGATATTGCTGTGCCACAGGATCCAGTTACTGGCTATAATTCCATATTGGGGGGAGTTCCTGTTGTGGCTCAGTGATAACGAACCTGATTACCATCCATGAGGATGCAGGTTCAATACCTGGCCTCACTCAATGGGTTAAGGATCTGGCATTGCCATGAGCTGTGGTGTAGGTGGAAAACATGGCTCTGATCTGGTGTTGCTGTGGCATAGGCCAGCAGCTGCAGCTCCGATTCAACCCCTAGCCTGGGAACTTCCATATGCTTCAGGTGTGGCCCTTAAAAAAAATAAATAAAAAAGGAAAAAATATATGTACCAGATGGGTCCATAGTTGTTCCTGTGGTTTGTTTGTTTATTTTTTGGTGAGTACTAAGGGCATTCTCTTCCATTTCATATAGCAAAAGAAAAAAGGAAATATGATAATTGGGATGTCCAAGGGGAGATGAGTTCATCAAATTCTTTAATGCCTGGAAGACATGTTGTCAGGTACTTCCCATAAAATTATGTTGTGGTTATTATGTTGAGTAAAACATAGAGGTTGGGCCATAAGAGAGAAGTTTGGAATCCAATTTCAGCAATAACTAAGTAGCCTTAGAAAACCTCTAAGTTTGTCCTTGGTTTTGGGAAACTTAGGATCATGAAGCCTATCTGGATCTAGGTGTAGTCCTTGTTCCGATATCAGATGCCCTGAGTACATAACCTCAGTTTGAGAAACTTCAATTTTTCTTCAACGTCATTATGTCCCTTTAAGGCTAAAAGCTTTAGCAAGTGGACACTCTCTTCTTGGGAAGAGTCTTAAGGAAGATAGCAAAGAACCAAATCTTCCCCACATTGCAACAAAGTAGAACCTCTGGGGAACTTTATTTCGTCTGAATCAGCCTTTAGGATTTGTTGTAAATAAGAAGGATTCACAGTATAATCCTGAGACATTACTGTCTAGTTGAGTTGTTTTTCTTCCCAAGTGATTGCAGAAAGGTATTGGCTAGATCAACTTGAATACTAAAGAATGCCCTGCACAAGTCAATTATAGTAAAGAATTTACTTCCAGTGGAAGTGGACTTTAATAATCTATTAGGGTTAAGAAGGGCAGAGTGTTGAAGGATAACAATATTTATTGCTCAAATGTTCTGGACAAACCGTCATCCTCTGCCCGTAGGTTTCTTCACTGGTGCAATAGGAATATTGTAAGGGCCTTGAGCCTTGCAACCTTCTATTATGGGCTATATGCCTTGAAGATCTTCTTTACTTATGGGGTATTAATTAATTCAGGGAAGAGGTTTTTGGGGGTCTATTCAAATCTTGATGGAAGGTGCTCTGTAATGTTGCTATAATCAATTGGATATTTTGCCCATAAGGAAAGTGGTAACTGATTCAATAGGGAAAAATGATCAGTGTTTCCAGAATCTGCTCTAGCATTTGCAGAGATAGAGCAAATAAAAGATGTCAAAGACTCATGTAATTGGTTGGTTTGATGAATACTGTCAAATTCTGGAATGATTTCCCCTTTTTGAGAGAAACAAACTCTAAGTCTCAGCCTAATACATAGATGGGACAGAGGAACTAAGAAAAAAAGTATATCTCTCAACGGGGCCTAAACAAAGGGGGAGAGATTCAGAGGAAAGAAACTCTTGAGGTTCATAAGAGATTCACGCTCTTTGAGTTGTTTCAGAACGCCAAGGCAGGTGCTGTTTTATAGTAATGGGGTTGAGCACCAAGAGTGTGGCTGTGGTGTCAGGACTGGAAGAAATTCATTCCCGATCGGGAGAAATATTTCTCTAATTTGATTTAAGAGGGAAGATTGGGCAGACCCTTCTCAGATCTTCACTACTCTGTCTTTGAAAATTGCAAAGATATTAGAAAGACTGGTTGGAGGTCCGAACGTGCCCAGAGTGCTTAAACTGATAACAGTCCTTTGTCCACTGTCCTGGCTCTCTGCAGTAATAGCAGAAACTAAAAGGGATTTGTTTTTGATTTTGGAGTCTTCATTTGCTGGAGTGGAAGATTAAGAATTGTGGTGGTGGTCTTTTAGGTGACTCATCTAGCGTGTAAGAGAGCTTGCTTTCCAGATTAACTAAATGTCTAACTGAAATAGGCAATTCTCCATTCTACTCTGTCCCTTTTACTAGAAGGGAAATGTCCCTGTTCAACTCATTAACAAATAAAACATTAAAAACTACTTGGGTGAAATCTACTTCTGAAGGTGACCAGAATTTCCTTTTAAAACATTCTGAAGTGAATTGTAAAAATCACAAAGAGCTTCATAATATTTTTGTTTGCAAACCTGAATTTTGTTCTAATCAACAGGCTTTGGGAAAATGCTAGAATTTGCTCAAAGTCACCTAGTGATTGTTCAAGTCTAATTATACAATAAGTTAATGGACTGGTCTCCAAGTTGTAATTCCAGGGAACTTTTCAGGACTTTCCAAACTAGCAGTTTTCATCCAATATTTGTTCTGGCCTTCACCAACAAACTTATGAACTAGCCAACATTAGTCAGAAAAGACAGGTTGATAAGTCTGAATGGCTATTAAATTCCTCAGCAAATCAGTGAGGGAAAATCTTTGACAATGGAATGCAATTCAGCTTTAGTCCAGGGAATACAAGAAATTTAAGGATTTAGCTTCTGATTATCAGATGTTTAATTTTAAAGGGATAGAGTCTGACAAGTTCAGAGGAAGATGGAGGGAGGCGAGTATCAGAGAAAATGGGAAGTTTGGAAGGAAAATGCGTTTCGAGGATTTGCCAGTAGAGGCATAGGCGTTGCAGAAGGAAAGGAGGAAGATGGAGCCAAAGGCATAGCCTGAGACAAAGAAGCCAAAGAAGAAGAGCCTAAGGGTTCCCTGAGCCACTTTATCTTTAATTATTTATTTGCCTGAGTCTTAAAATGTTTTTTTTCAGAGAGGCAATTATAGACTCTTGATCATGTTGGGAAGCCTCAAAATACCAATTAAAATAAATATTCCTCTCAATCCTGGAAATTTTTGAGCTATTGTAGTCCAATACAGTTTTAAGAAAATTAAGTTTGAGGATTTCAAATTTTCCCCCAACAGCTATTGATATTCTAAATTGCCTTTGGTCAAGCTGGTCCATTTAAGTTAGAAATGCACATAAGTATGAAAAAGTTTTTAAACATAAAAACTAGCCAGAGCCTCTGTGGAGGGTGGAAGGGATGGCACCCTCAAAACACTTAGGTAACTGGGATCCTATTTCCTAGGGGGGTTTCATTTAGTGTAAAGAACTATTTCAAACAGCTTGAATGCCTATCCCAGACAGTTCTAAGAAGATAGTTTTATCCTAGTGGCACCAGGCTGAAGGCCTTTTTTTTTCCCCCCAGCCAGTTTACAGATAATAAACTTTCCATAGGAATAGGCCTAAGGCTGAAAAAAAAAATGCACAGTTTTATTTGAAGCAGCCTTTTCTGGAAGAAATGGGGCTGAAGGCATTTTTCAGCCAGCTTTGGTTGTAACAGTCTGTTCTCAAGATAAGACTAAAGTACCAAACAAGTACTCACATACAGAACAAGGTCTTAGCTAGAAAAGCAAAACCTTTAAACTGATCCCTAATAAAGCCTGGAGAGCTTCAAACACAAAGAGGGCACCAAATCAGATCCAGGAGAAAGATGCACCTTCAAACTCTAGGATCAGTAAAAAAAGCAGTGGGTGACTCTGGGCTCAGCTGTGAGTATTGCATCTGTTTGTTCTTCAGCTCCAGAGCCACTGGGGATCTTCTCTGGTCCCCATGTAGGTCACCACAATATTGACCTAAAAAAAAATAGACTGTCAGACATTTCTTTAGCAAAGATGGGTTTCTGCAGGATCAGCAGAGAATTGCAACTTGGGGTCTGCAACAATGGCAAGCCACATGCAAGTCCCCAGAGGGAAGAGAAGAAGAAGGCTTTAATGGAGGAGAAAGGGGGGAGCTATAGTAAACAGAAAGTCCATGGCTTTTCTTGCCAGGAAAGGGAAGGAGTCTTTCTTCTTGTTGTTGGGCTATTGTTATCACAGGGTGTAGGAGCTCCTCCTCTTATTTCCCAACTCTATTTAATTTGATTTCTGTTTATTAACTTTTACGAAAAACAAAATTCATTTCCCGACAGTTCTTGTTAACTCTGTAAGGTCATGTGGTAAAGGATTTTTTCCAGGTTTGTTTCTATTTCTGGACTTGGTATATATCACCAGTCACTGCAATCAAAGTTCTCATGCCCCATGTTGACAAATCAGAAAAGCAAGATCACTTATAGGATCTTCCCGTGTCTCAATTTCTTTCTGCCTGACTAGGCTATCTGTGGTTTGTTCAAATGTGAACATGGCAGTGCTGTGAGCAAAAGATGAAAGAGCTCTCCCATTACTCAAGTACTACTGCAGAACTAGGAAACAAGCCCTGGTTTTCTGCCTCCCAAGTCCAACTATTCTACTGAAATAAAAAGGTCTCCTCTATTACTCAGAAGAAAGCTCCATGACCATAGAATATACTCCAAAAGAGGAATTCCACTGGCAATTTCCGCTGGCAAAAAGGAGAAGCAATTAGAGGATGTGCTTGACAATTGGAATAGGAAATCCAAAGTAGAATCCCAGAACAGCTGCTGTTTTTTTCCTGTTTGAATCTAGCAACAATATTCAGTTAACTGCATTTTAATCATGCAATTTGTTATACCATCAAAGAAGACATTATGTCTTAAAAATATTGTTGGAAGAATAGGTTGACCATATTAAATTGCTTTTCAAGTATAAGGCTAATTTTAGTTTTCTTACAAAACACTGTTTTCCTTCTTCTATTTAAAATTTCAAGATGTGTTTTGAATACACTAAGCAATGCTATAGTCATTACCATTCCCAGAGACCAACAATTTACTCCTAGCAGAGAGCACTCTTAGTGCTGAATCATATTTCCATCTTCTCACTAACATGAGAACACTGGCCAGGGGCAAATGGGGCACAAAGAAGTAGCATATTGTTCTCACTCGAAGATCCAGCTTTAAATGGTAGAATTCAAAGGGGCTTATTTTACTGTTAAAAGAAATGTCAAATTTCTTTTCATCAAAGCGTTTGTTGAGTTTTTTGGTTTTTTTTAATGAAACCATACTTTAGTATAGGGCACAGATTCACTAAAAGTTATGGTTTCCTTACTGACCATCAGGAAACAGTCCAGAAAAAGCACAGTCTCTGGGGTCAGATGGATGGGCTTTCATCCATCTCTACCACTCACATCCATGTGACTCCGGTCATGCCATTTAATTTCCCTAAGCCTCAGTTTCCTCATCTCTAGAATGAGAACTGATTTTATAGATGAGGGGAATATGTATGATAAAGTATTTTATGCTTGTAAAATGCTTAGCATAGTATCTGAAATATAGTAAGCATTCAAAAAATATGATTTTTTATTTCATAAATTGCTTAACTTATCTTGGGATAATTATTTTACTCATAAATCACAAATAATGTTCATTGCTAGAGTGCTGTTGAGATCAAATGAGATAATATATACAAAACTTTTTTGTAAATATGAAATAACATTAAAAAACAATATTTTGTGATTAGAAGAGTAAAGTCATAAAAATAAAAACAGACTGACCCCTGATCTTACCTGTATTATGTCCTCTGCAATAGAAACAGAAAATATTATAGTAATAGGAAAAAAAGAAGCAAAACTCGGAATTCCCATCATGGCTCAGCAGAAACAAATCCGACTGGGAACCATGAAGTTGGGGGTTTAATCCCTGGCCTTGCTCAGTGGGTTAAGGACCAAGTATTGCCGGTATTGCCGCAAGCTGTTGTGTAGGTCACAGACGCGGCTTGGTTGCTGTGGCTGTAGGTCGGTGACTACAGTTACAGCTCTGATTAGACCCTAGCATGGGAATCGCCATATGCCGTGCCCTGGGTGCGGCCCTAAAAAGACCAAAAAAAAAAAGCAGCAGCAGCAAAACTCACCAAAAGTGTAAAGTAGGATTCTCTGTACTTTTTGAGTCTGAACTCTCACCAAATCAGACAAGTATCATCCATAAAATGAATCATGACCTTTTCAGAATGAGGAGCTGAAGACACATATGAGAGATACATGTCTATTTTAAGAGTTTGGGAGCAAATTCAGCTAAAACTACCTCCCTGCAACAATTGAAATGATCAAAAAATCAAATCAGTCTTACTTAGAAAAGTCTGAAGCTATGATACTATATACTGAGTATACGTTGTCATGATAGATAACATGATGATATAAAGAATGTCTTCTGAATCCAAGGAGGAGGTGCCTCTCAAAACAATACAAACAAAAATGTAAATAATAATAATTATTATTGAACTGCAATTAATATGATATCCTTTCTATCCTGGAGATAGGAAATGTATGTCAAAAGATAAGGATTAATTGGTGTCAATCCAACCCTAATACATAGTAGTGGCCTGTGGGCAGTTTCTACATCAAGCTTCCCTAAACTGATAAAAAGAGACCTTCTTTCTAGGTCATTCTTCTTTACCTGACTCTTTAAAACTAATTGCACATATTTACACACCAGAAGTGACTAGCACACTTTTGATTAGTGGGGTGTTGCTTAAGTGCCAATGAATCTATCGGCCTTCCTAAGTGAATATAGATAACTTTAGTAAGTTTATTAGTGATAAACTCTGTAAGATTTAATACACATGACATTTTATTTTGATTAACAATGTCTCACACCTGGGAGATGCTACCTGAAGCAGCTGGGTCACCTCTTTCAATGTTTCTCTTTTTTTCTGGATATATATTTATAATTTTTAAATTATTTTCATTATATTTTCATTATAAGATATTGACTGTAGTGCCCTTGTTATACAGTAAATCCTATGGCCTTTTTTTCTTTTTTTTTTTTTATCTTTTTAGGGATGCACCCACAGCATATGGAAGTTCTTAGGCTAGGGGTCGAATTGGAGTTGCAGCTATTAGCCACAGCCACACCAGATCAGAGACACATCTACAAACTATACCACAGCTCAGAGAAATGCTGGATCCTTAACCCACTTAGCAAGGCCAGGGATTGAACCCACATCCACATGGATACTAGTTGGGTTCTTAACCTGCTGAGCCACAACAAGAAATCCCTTTTTTATGTATAGTACTTTGTATCTGTTAAACTCATACTCCTAATGTATTTCTTCCTCCTCTCCCTTCTGGTAACATAAGTCTGTTTTCTATTTCTGTGAGTCTGTTTGTTTTGTATATAGATTCATTTGTATTTTTAGATTTATAAGTGATATCATGTAATATTTGTCTTTCTCTAACTTCTCTTAGTTTGATATTATCTACATCCATCCATGTGGCTGCAAATGTCAATATTTCATTATTTTTATGGCTGAGTATTGCTCTATATATCACTTCTTAAACTAATTGTCTATTGATGGACACTTAGGTTTTCTTCCATGTCTTAGCTATTGTAAATAGGGGTGCTATGAACATTGAGGTGCATGTATCTTTTCAAATTAGAGTTTTCATCTTTTCCAGATAGTTGCCCAGGAGTAGAATTGCTGGATCGAAGGGTAGCTCTATTTTTAGTTTTTTAAGGAACCACAGTGTCTGCATTGATTTACATTCCCACTAACAGTATAGGAGGGTTCCTTTTTTCTCTACCCTCTCCAGCATTTATTGTTTGTGGAATTTTTGATGCTGGCCATTCTGATAGGTATGAGATAATACCTCATTGTGGTTTTGATTTCCATTTCTCTAATAATTAGTGATATTGAGCATCTTTTCATTTGCCTGTTGGCCATCCTCATGCCTTCTTTAGAAAAACACTTATTTAGGTCTTCTGCCCATTTATTGATTGGGTTTTGGGGTTTTTGATATTGACTTGTATGAGCTGTTTGTATATTTGGGATATTAACCCTTTGGGATATTAATCCCATCGTTTGCAAATATTTTCTCCCATTCTGTAAGTTGTCTTTTTTTTTGTTGATGGTTTCATTTGCTGTGCTAAAGACTTTAAGTTTGATTAGGTTCCATTTGTTTATTTTTGCTTTTATTTCTTTTGCTTTGGGAGATTGATCTAAGAAAACATTGGTATGATTTATGTTCAAGAATGTTTTGCTTATATTCTCTTCTAGGAATATTATGATGTCATGTCTTATATTTAGGTCTTTAAATCATTTTAAGTTTATTTTTGTATATGGTATGAAAGAGTGTTCTAATTTCATTGATTTACATGTATCTGTCCAAGTTTCTCAACACCATTTGTTGAAGAGACTGTCTTTTCTCCATGGTATATTCTTTCCTCCTTTGTTGTAGATTAATTGACCTTAGGTATGTAGGTTTATTTCTGGGCTCTCTATTATGTTTTGTCGATTTATATGTTTGTGTTTGTGCCAATATCATGCTGTTTTGATTATTATAGCTTTCTATTTTTGATTGGGGTCTGGAAAGGTAATGCTTCTGGCTTTGTAATTTTTCCTCAGGATTGCTTTGGCAATTCTGGGTCTTTTATGGTTCCATATAAATTTTAGAATTATTTTATCTTTGTGAAAAATGGCATGGGTATTTTGATAGAGATTGCATTAAATCTGTAGTTTGCTTTGTATCATATTGCCATTCTAACAATACTAATTCTTGCAATCTAAAAGCATGGCGTATGTATCTATTTCTTTGAATCATCTTCAATTTCCTGTATCAATATTGTATAGTTTTCAGTGTATAGGTCTTCACTTTCATGGCTAAGTATCTTCCTAGATATCTTATTTTTCTGATGTGATTTGATTTTTTATTATGTTTTTAATTTTACTGCAGTGTAGTTGCCTTACAATGTTGTGTTAGTTTCAGGTGTACAACAAAGTGCATCAGTTATACATATACATGTATTCATACCTTTTCAGATTTTTTTACCATATAAGTTACTACACAGTGTTGAATAAACTTCCCTGTGCTATACAGTAGGTCCTTGTTAATCACCCATTCTATATATAGTAGTGTGTATATATGTCAACCCCAACCTTACAATTTATTCCTCCTCTAAACATTTTCCCTTTGGTAACCATAAGTTTGGTTTTGAAATCTTTGAGTCTGTTTCTATTTTGTGAATAAGTTATCATTTTATTAAATACCATGTATTAGTTATCTCATATGATATTTGTCTGTCTTTGTCTGATTTGCTTCACTTAGTATAATTTTTGGGTCCATCCAGTTTGCTGCAAATGGCATTGTTTTGTTCTTTTTTATGGCTGGTAATACTTCATTGCACATATGTACCACATCTTAATCCATTCATCTTTCAATGGACATTTAGGTTGCTTCCATGTCTTGGCAACTGTAAATAGTGCTGCAGTGAACATTGGGGTGCATGTATCTTTTTGAATTATATATTTTTTCTGGATGGATGCCTAGGAGTTGGATTTCTGGGTCTTATGGTAGTTCTATATTTAGTTTTTGAAGAATCTCCATACTGTCATAGTGGCTGCACCAATTTATATCCCCACCAATAGTGTAGGAGGGTTCTCTTTCTCCACACCTTCTTTAGCATTTGTTTGTAGACCTTTTTGATGATTGTCATTCTGTATTGTGTGAGGTGCTACTTCTTTGTAATTTTGATTTGCATTTCTCTAATAATTAGTGATGTTAAGCATCTTTCCATGAGCTTTGTGGACCTCCGTATGGTAAAGAAATGGCAGTTTAGATTATCTGTCCTTTTTTTTAATTGCTTTTTAGGGCCACACCCATGGTATACGGGGGTTCCCAGGCCAGGGGTCCATTCAGAGCTACAGCTGCTGGCCTACACCACAGCCACAGCAAGGCAGGATCTGAGCCACCTCTGTGACCTACACCATAGCTCACGGTAATGCCAAATCCTTAACCCACTGAACAAGGCCAGGGATCAAACCCACAACCACATGGTTCCTAATCGGATTCGTTTCTGCTACACTATGACAGGAACTCCAATCTGAACATTTTTGATTGCATCTTTTTTTATATAAAGCCAAATTAAATGTTTGTATTCTCTAGGAGGTGGGTCCAAAAAGATTTTTCTGCAATTTATGTCAAAGTTGTTCTTCCTATATTTTGCTCTAGGAGGTTTATAGTACCTGGAATTATGTTTAAGTCTTTAATCCATTTTGAATTTATTTTTGTGTATGGCAGAAGAGAATTTCTAATTTTGTTCTTTTATGTGTACCTGTCCAGTTTTCCTGGCACTACTTGTTGAAGAGACTGTCTTTTCTCCATTGTATATTCTTGCCTCCTTTGTCATAGATTAATTGACCATAGGTGTGTGGTTTTATTTCTGGCTTTCTGTACTGTTTCGCTGATCTATATTTTCATTTTTGCATTGGTACCACATTGTTTTGTTGACTATAGCTTTGTAGTATATTCTGATGTTTGGGCACCTGACACCTCCAGTTCTGTTTTTCCTTCTCAAGATAGCTTTGACTGTTCAGAGTCTTTTGTGATTCCATACAAATTTTTAAATTTTTTTTAGTTCTTTGAAATTTGCTATTGATAATTTAATAGGTATTGCACTAAATCTATAGATCGCCTTGGGTAGTATATTCATTTTAACAATATTGAGTCTTCCAGTCTAAGACCATGGTACATTTTTCCATCTGCTTGTGTCATCCTTAATTTCTTTCATCAGTATTTTACAGTTTTCAGGGTACAGTTCTTTTGTCTCTTTAGGTAGGTTTATTCCTAGGTATTTTATTCTTTTTGATGTGATGGTAAATGAGATTGTTTCCTAAATTTCTATTTCTGATCTTTTGTTGTTAGCATAGGAGTTCAAGAGAGTTATGTGTATTAATTTTGTGTCCTGCAACTTTATCAAATTAATTAATGAGCTGTAGTAGTTTTCTGGTAGCTTCTTCAGGATTTTCTATGTATAGTAGCAGATCATCTGCAAACAGTGATCATTTTACTTCTTTTCCAATTTAGATTTTCTTTTTGTTCTCTGAGAGTTGTAGCTAAGACTTTCAAAACTATGTTGAATAAAAATGGTCAGAGTGGACATCCTTGTCTTTTTCCTGATCTTAGCAGAAATGCTTTCAGCTTTCACATATATGACCTTTACTATGTTGAGGTAGGTTTCCTCTATGCCTATTTTCTAGAAATTTTTTTATCCTAAGTGGGCATTGAATTTTGTCAAAAGCTTATTCTGCATGTATTGAGATGACCATGTAGTTTTTATTCTTCAGTAAGTTAAAGTGGTGTATCACGTTGATTTTCAGATATTGAAGAATCTTTACATCCTTGAGATAAATCCCACTTGATCATGGTATATGACCCTTTTAATGTATTGTTGAATTTAATATATTGTTGCTAACAATTTGTTGAGGATTTTGCATCTATGTTTATCATTAATGTTGGCCTGTAATTTTCTTTGTCTTTGGTATCTTTGTCTGGTTTGGGTATCAGGGAGATTGTGGCCTCACTGACTGAGTTTGGGAGTGTTCCTTCCACTGCAATTTTTGGAAGAGTTTCAGAAGAATAGTTATTGACTCTTCTCTAAATATTTGATAGAATTTTCCTATGAAGCCATCTAATCCTGGACTTTTGTTTTTTGGAAGTATTTAAACCACTGTTTCAATTTCAGTACCTGTGACAGATATACTCATATTTTCTATTTCTTCTTGGTTTATTCTTGGAAGTTGTACCTCTGTAAGAATTTATCCATTTATTCTAAGTTGTCCATTTTATTGGCACATAGTTGTTTGTAGTATTCTCTTATAATCGTTTCTATTTCTGTGGTGTCAATTGTAATTTCTCCTTTTTCATCGCTAACTTTATTGATTTGAACCCTCCCTCTTTTTTCTTGATGAGTCTGGCTAAATGTTTATCAATTTTGTATATCTTTTCAAAGAACCAACTTTTGGTCTCATTTGTCTTTATTGTTTTCTTTATCTCATTTATTTCTGCTCTGATGTTTATGATTTCTTCTGCCAACTTTGGGCTTTGTTTATTCATCTTTCTCTATGGGCTTTAGGCATAAGATTAGGTAGTTTATTTGGAATTTTTCTTGTTTCCCAAGGTGAGATTTTGTTGCTATAAACTTCTTTCTTAGAATTGCTTTTGCTATATCCCATAGATTTTTTTTAAGTTTTATTGAAGCATAGTTGATTTACAACATTGTGATAATTTCCGCTATATAACAAAGTGATTCGGTTACACACACATATATATATCCATTCTTTTTCAGATTCTTTCCTCTATATATTTTCACAGGATGTGCACATTGCAGTGTATGGAATGGTTGGCCAATGGGAACCTGCTATATAGTAGAGGGGACCCTTCCCGTATATTTTGGATCATTGTGTTTTCATTGTCAGTTGTCTCTAGGCATTTTTTTGTTTCCCCTTTGATTTTTTCACTGATCCAATGCTTGTTTGGTAACATAATATTAAGCCTCCATGTCTTTGTGTTTTTTTGCTATTTTTTTTTCTGGTGGTTGATTTCTAGTCTTAGAGCATTGTGGTTGGAAAAAAATGATTGGTATGTTTTCAATTTTCTTAAATTTACTGAGGTTTCATTCATGGCCCAAGATGTGCTCTCTCCTGGAGAATATTCCATGTGCACGTGAGAAGAATGTATATTCTGCTGCTTTTGGATGGAAAATTCTACAAATATCAATTAAATCTATCTAGTCTAATGTGCCATTTAAGGCCTGTGTTTTTTATATTGATTTTCTGTTTAGATGATCTTCAATTGATGTAAGTGGGGTGTTATTTATTGTGTTACTGTTGATTACTCCTTTTATGGCTGTTAGCAGTTGCCTTATATATTGTGATGCTCCTATGTTGGGTGCATACATATTTATAATTGTTATATATTCTTGGATTCTCCCCTGGAATCATGAGGTAGTGCCCTTCTTTGTCTCTTGTAGCATTCCTTATTTTAAAATCTATTTTGTCTGATATGAATAGTGCTACTCTAACTTTTTTTGATTTCCATTTGCATGGAATATCTTCTTCTATTCCCTCACTTTCAATCTGTATGTGTCCCATGTCTGAAGTGGGTCACTTGTAGACTGTGTGTGTGTGTGTGTCTTGATTTTGTATACATTCAGCCAGTCTGCATCTTTTGGTTAGAGAATTTATTCTTCTATTCAAGGTAATTAGCAATATGCATTATTGCCATTGCCATTTTCTTAATTGTTTGAATATGTTATTTTCGGATTTTTTCTTCGGTCCTCTTTTGTTCTCTTGTGATTTGGTGACTATCTTTGTTGGATTTGAATTGCTTTTTCTTTTTATGTGAGTTTGTCTATTGTGGTTGTTTTATTTGTGGTTTCCACAACTTTTTTTTTTTTTGTATTTTTGCCTTTTTAGTGCCACACCTGTGGCATATGGAGGTTCCCAGGCTAGGGGTCTAATCGGACCTATAGCTGCCAGCCTATGCCAGAGCCACAGCAATGCCAGATCCAAGCTGTATTTGCAAGCTATGCCACAGCTCATGGCAATGCTGGATCCTTAACCCACTGAGCTAGGCCAGGGATGGAACCTGCAACTTCATGGTTCCTAGTTGGATTTGTTAACCATTGAGCCATGACGGGAACTCCAACAACTTTTTTTTTTTTTTTTGCTGTTTTGTTTTGTCTTTTTAGAGCTGCACCCATGGCATATAGAAGTTCTAAGGCTAGGGGTTGAATTGGAGCCTTAGCTGCTGGCGGATGCCACTGCCATGGCAACACCAGATCCGAGCTGCATCTGCAACCTATGCTGCAGCTTGTGGCAATGCTGGATCCTTAACCCAATGAGTGAGGCCAGGGATTGAACCTGCATCCTCATGGATACTAGTCAGGTTCTTAATCTGCTGAGCCATAACAGGAACTCTTTCACAATATTATGATATAGCATTCTATATATATGCAAAATTGGTTTAGTTGCTTCTTAATTTCAAATGCACTTTCAAATTTCTGCATTCATCCTCTCCTCTTCTCAGGATTGCTGGTTTTAATATATGGATGATTTCCCACTTTTATTTTATGTTTACCTTTACTGGTGAACTTTCCCATTTGTAATTTTCTTATTTCTAGTTGTGGCATTTTCTTTTCAACCTAGAGAAGTTACTTTAGAATTTCTTATGAAGCTTGTTTGCTGGTGCTGATTTATTTGTCTGTAATGATTTTTATTTCCCTTTCAAATCTGAATGAGAGTCTTGCTGGATAGTGTATCTTTGGTTGAAAGTTATTCCCTTTAATCACTTTAAATATATCATGCCAAACCCTTCTGCCCTGTAAGTTTCTGCTGAAAAAAATCTGCAGATAAACTTATGGGGGTTCCCTTATATGTTGCTTTTCTCTTGTCACTCAATATTTTTTCAACTTGACTAATATGTGTCTTGGGATATTTTTCCTTGGGTTTATCCTGTATAGGACTCTCTTTACTTTCTCTACTTGAATGTTTCCATTACCATATTAGGAACATTTTTTTACTATAATCTCTTCAAATATTTTCTAAGGCCCTTTCTCTCTCTGTTCTCCTTCTTAGACCGCTATGGTGTGAATGTTGGTATGTTTAAAATTGTCTGAGTTCTTTTAGATTGTCCTCATTTATTTTCATTCTTTTTTTGTATTCTTTTTGTGGTAGTGATTTTCACACTCTGTATTCCACACCCTTATTTGTTCTTCTATCTCAGTTATTCTGCTATTGATTCCTTCTAGTGTATTTTTTCTTTGTTTCAGATATTGTATTGTTCATATTTGTTTGCTTGCTCTTTAAATCTTCTAGCTCTTTGTTAAATATTTCTTGTAAATTCTTGATCTGTGCATCCACTCTTTTTCCAAGATCCAAGATCTTAGATCATTCTTACAATCATTAATATGAATTATTTTTCAAGTAGATTACTTATCTCCTCTTCATTTAGTTGTTTTTGTGGGTTTTTATCTTTTTCCTTTTTCCAAAACGTATTTCCCCGTAGTCTCATTTTGTGTAACTTTTCATGTTTGTGGTCTCCTTACCATAGGTTGCAGCATTTTAATTCCTCTTGTTTCTGGTTTCTTCCCTCCAGAAGATGAGGTTGGTCTAGGGCTTTGTGCAGCTTCCTGGTTGGAAGACCTGGTGCCTTCCCACTCGTGGGCGGATCTAGATCCTTTCTCTCTGGTGGTCAAGGCTGTGTCATGGCATGTGTTTAGAGGTGGCTGCCGGCTCATTATGACTTTAGGTATCCTGTCTGGCTTTAATAATTTTGGTGCAAGGGTTGTTTTTAGTTTGGATGCCTTCCACTTCTCTCCTCCATGTATTCTGGCCATTCTCCCCTTGCTAGGATATGTGACTGATGTTGTGGTGACCAGAGCCTGCACTAGATATTAAGTAGGGCCTCCTATTTGCTCTGTGGTTATCACAGCCCTGTAAGAGTCAGGGCTTTTTCCCTATTTGTTGGAGTAGAAGCCCCTAGGTATGATTCCGAGCTACATTCCTGATATGCAGTGTGAGGTAGGAGGGATTATAGCACTCTCACTGGGAAAGGAGCCACTGAGTATTCCTCTGTTGGTGCTGTTCACCTGTGAGTGTGCTCTATTGTGTCACTTTTCACCCGTGTGTGGCCTCACAAAGTACTCTGTTGTTGGCACTGTTCTTGACTCCACCTTGATCATGGCTATATTGGCAATTGGCCCTGGTGTCTTCCAGGCATTGTTTGCACTTGGGCACCAGCGCAGGTCCACTGAGGTCAGGATCCAGGGCTGCAGTATTCATGCACCTGGGCCTGCTATGGGAGCTATGGAGTCAGATCAGTCTCTGGTCTGGTCCAACCCCCACATATATGCACCCACAAAGCCCACAGCTGCTAAAGCCATACCCCTTTCAGGTGCAAAAGCACTTGTCTGCTCGGATGTTCCACCAGTGTTTAATTTACATGGCCAGAAGTGTAGGTGTAAATCTGTGGTTCATGCAGCCAGGAGGAGAGGTTTCAGTGGAGTATCCATTGATTGCTTTGGAAGCAGCAGGCGCACTGGGGACAGGGCAGCATTAGTGTGTGGGAAGGTGGGGTGGGGCTGTGATCAGGCATACAAGGGTCTTTTCCAGTTGGAGGGAGTGGGACTATGATAGGGAGGTGCAGTCTAGCTCAGGTTGGAGCCTCCACCAGAGCTGATAGAGGCAGGGGCCTGTGTGGGGAAGAATGCTGCCATGCCAGTCCTGCCCTTTGCACCTAACAATGGTGCTTAGGCTGTGGTGGCCTGGGCTTCCTCCCCAAATATTCCTGGTTGTGGCCTTTTGCCCTTCCACTCCTCCACATTGTCTCACACAGACAGTAGCCATCCTATCCTGAGGTCTGTTCTCCAAGTCCCATGCTTTGGCCTCAGCCCCTGCCTATATCTGTGGATGGGCATCTCATGCTTGGGCATACAGGGCAGCTGCACAGAACATCTGTGTATGCTTCCTTCTGTCCTGCCTGCCACAGACTCACTATTGTGCTTTCCTCTGAGCATCCAAAGCTCCTTTCCTCTCCCAGCTGGTATCCCTACTGGTGAGGGGACTCTCCCATGTGTGACAACCCCTCCTCTCCTTCAACTCCCTCCCTGGGGTGCAGGTCCTTGCTTCTACCTTTTTTTTTCTCTCTCTCTCTCTCTTTCTTCCTATGTAGTTACATGGAGATCTCTTTTGTCCTTTCAGATGTTTCAGTTCCTCTGCCACTGTTCAGTAGATGTCCTGTGACAATTGTTTCATGTGTAGATGTAGTCCTGATGTATGTGTGGGAAAAAGTGAACTCCACATCCTCCTGCCATCTTGATCCCACCTCTGATGCAATTTTAAATGGGATTTTTTTTTTACATTCTCTTTCTGATATTTCATTGTTAATGTAAAGAAATACAAAAGATTTCTGTATATTAATCTTGCATCTTTGTATCTTGCTAAATCATTATTTGTTCTAATAGCCTTTATGTGGAGACTTTAAAATTCTCTATGTAGAGTATCCTATCATTTGCAAATATTGACACTTTTACTTCTTCACTTCCAATTTGACATTTATTGAATTTTGTTTCTTTTCCTTGTGTCATTGCTGAGTTCAGGACTCCTAATATTATGTTGAATAGAAATGATGAGAATGATCATCATTGTCTGTTTCCTGAATTATCATAGAGGCTTTCAGCTATTCCCCTTTGAATATTATGTTGGCTGTAGATTTGTCATGAATGGTTTTTATGCTATTGAGATAAGATCTCATTATACCCACTTGGGTGGGAATTTTATCCTGAATGGTATTGAATTTTATCAGATGTTTTTTCTGCATCTATGGAGACAATCATTTGTTTTTTGTATTTCCTTTTGTTAATCAATTATATTGCTTGATTGCATATGTTGAGCCATTTTTGCAACCCTGGGATGAATCCAGCTTGATCATAGTGTATGATCCTTTTTATGTATGTCGGATTCAGTTCACTGATATTTTGTTGGAGATTTTTGCATCTGTACTCATTAAAGATATTGACCTGTAATTTTATTTTTCTCTAGTGGATTTGTCCAGTTTTGGTATCAGGGTGGTGGTGGCTTCATAGAATGAATTTGAGTGTGCCCTCCTCTTCAGTCTTTTGGAATAGTTTGAGAAGGATTGTGTGTGTTTGGTAGGATTCCTTGGTAAAGCTATTCAGTCCTGGACTTCTGTTCGCAGAGAGGTTTTTTTTTTTTAATTATAATTATTATTAAACATTCTGTTTCACTTCTAGTTGTTGGTATGTTCAAATTATCTGTTTCTTCTTCACACCAGTTTTTGCAGGCAGTGTGTTTCTAGAAACGTGTTCATTTCTTCTACATTGTCCAATTTGCTGGTATATAACTATTCATACTATTCTCATATATTTTTTTTTTGTATTTCTGCACTATCTGTTGTTATTTCTCCTCTTTTATTTTGTATTTTGTTTATTTGTATCCTTTCTCTTTTCTTCTTAGTGAGCCTGGTTGGAAGTTTGTTGATTTTGTTTACCTTTTCAAAAAAATCTCTTGGTTTCATTGATTTTTCTATCTTATTGATCTCTTTTATTTCCTCTCTAATCGTTGCTTCCTTCCTTCTGTTGACTTTGGGTTTGGCTTGTTCTTTTTCTAATTCTCTTAGATAGTAAGTTAGGTTTTTTATTTGCAATTTTTTTGTTTCTTGAGGAAGGCCTATATTGCTATGGACTTCTCTCTTAGATCTGCTTTTCTTGCATCACATAGATTTTTATAAGGTGTGTTTTTATCGTCATTTTTCTTGAGGTATTTTCTGATTTTTTTCCCTTGATTTCATCACTGACACATTGTTTTTCAGTAGCATGTTGCTTAGTTTCCTTGTGATTTTTTTCCTTTTTTTTTCTAATTGCATTTAATTTCTAATTTCATACCATTGTGAAGAGAAAAGACACGATATAATTTCTAAACTCTTAAATTTGTCAAGGCTTGTTTGTGTCCTAGTACATGGTCTAACCTAAAGAATATTCTAATTTCACTTGAAAAGGAATGTAGTATCCTATAGATATGAATTAAGTCCAAATGGTCTATTGTGTCATTTAGCACCACTTTTACATTATTGACTTTTTGTCTGAAATACAGAAATTTGATATTACTCCTACTATTATTGTATTCATGTCAGTTTCTCCATTTTTGTCTTTATTTGTTTTTAGATGCTCCTATATTGGTTCCTATATGTTAATGTGTGTAATGTCGTCTTGTGTTGATTCCTTTACCATTTTATAATGCATTTCTTTGTGTTTCTGTATTGAATTTGTTTTAAAGTTTATATTGTCTGATATAAGTATTGCTACTCTTACTTTCTTGTCATTTCTATTTACATGAAATACCTTTTCCTATTCTTTCACTTTCCATGTGTCTTTCACCTAAAATGAGTCTCTTATAGGCAGCAAATGGTAGATTTTTTTTAAATTCTATCTGCCACTCTGTCTTTTGATTGGAATATTTAGTCCATAGACACTTAGAGTAGTTAATAAGTATGTAGTTATTGCCAATTTAATCTTTATTTTCTAGTTGATTTTTATAGTTCTTCATTCCTTTCTTCTTACTGTTTTTACTTTCGTGGTTTGATGGTTTTCTTTTGTGTTAGGCTTAGATTATTTTCTTTTGTTGTTGTTGTTGATCTATTGTTTTTGATTTGTGGTTACTATCTTTTCCAGTGTGTTGACCCATAACTGTACTGACTTGCTTTAAACTGATAGTCATGTAAATTTGAACACAGTCTAAAAGATCTATGTTTTTTTTATTCCCCTCCTCTACATTTTGTGATTTTAATATTCTGTTTTACATATTCCTTTTGCTATTAATTATAGTTATACCACTTATATATATATTTTTTTAATATATGTACTGGCTTATTTAAGTGATAGTCAATTCTTTCATATATTTGTTTTTCCTATTGTGATTTTCCCTTTCCTATAGATTCTTCTTTTCTAAAAGAATTCTTCCTTTTAAAATTTCTTTTAGGGTAGAAATTCCTATATTCCTTCAGTTTTTGCCTAAGAAATTCTTTCTCTCTCCTTCTATTCTAAATGATAGTTTTGCTGGGTAGTCTATCATAGACTGCAAGTTTTTCCCTTTAGGACTTTAAATATATCATGCTACTCCCTCTGGCCTGCAAAATTTCTGCAGAGAGATCAGTTAATAGCCCTATGGGGGTTCCTTTGTAGTTGATCTTTGTTTTTCTCTTGTGGCTTTTAGAATCCTCTCTTTTAACTTTTGCCATTATAATTTCGACATGTCTTCTTGTGGGTCTGTTTGGATTAATCTTGTTTGAGACCTGCTATGCTTCTTATACCTGGATATCTGTTTCCTTCTTTCGATTTAGGGAATTTTCAGCCACAATTTCTTCAAATACATTTTCAATCCCCTTCTCTTTCCTTCTTCTGGAAACTCTATTATGGGTCGATTGGCATGCATTATGTTATTGTATAGGCCTCATATGTTCCTTTTTTTTTTTTTTGTCTTTCTGTCTATTGTTCTGATTGGGTGATTTCCATCACTCCATCTTCCAGATCACTTATTTGTTCTTTGCATTACATAGTCTGCTATTCAATGCTTCTAGATTGGTCTTTATCTTGGCAAATGGGTCATGTATTTTTTTTTATTAAAATTAGTTGATTTACAATGTTTGTTCAATTTCTGTTGTTCAGCAAAGTGATACAATCACACAGAGTTCCCTGTGCTGTACAGTAGAACCCCATTACCATCCATTCCAAATGTTACAGTTTGCATCTACTAACCCCAAACTCTCTGTCCATCTCACTCTCTCCCCCCTTCCCCCTGGCAGTCACAAGTCTGCTTTCCATGTTCATGATCTATTTCTGTGTTGTAGCTAGGGTCATCCATGCCATATATTATTTTTTTTTTTACTAATTTTATTTCTTTTACAGTTGTACAACAATCTGTGCTATATTTTAGATTCCACATATAAGTGATATAATATGGTATTTGTCTTTTCCACTTTTATTCCACTTAGAATGAGAATCTATCATTCCATCCATGTTGCTGCAAATGACATTATTTTGTCTTTTTTATGGTTGAGTAGTATTCCATTGTATACATGTATCACATCTTCTTAATACATTCATTTATTGATGGACATTTAGATCGTTTCCATGTCTTGGCGATTGTGAAATAGTGCTGCCATGAACATAGGGGTGCATGTATCTTTTTGAAGGAATGTTTTGTCTGGATATATGCCCAGGAGTGGGATTGCCATTATATGGTAGTCCTATGTTTAGTTTTCTGAGGTACCTCCATACTGTTTTCCATAGTGATTATACCAATTTACATTCCCACCAACAGTGAAGGAGGATTCTATTTTCTCTTCACCCTCTCCAGCATTTGTTGTTGTTTTCATTGTTTGTCTTTTTCGGGCCACACCCATGGCATATGAAGTTTCCCAGGCTAGAGGTCAAATCAGAGCTGTAGCTGCTGGCCTATGCCACAGCCACAGCCACAGCAACATGGGATCTGAGCTATATCCCAACAGATCCAACCAATGCCGGATCCTTAACCCATTGAACAAGGCCAGAGATCGAATTCACATCCTCATGGATACTATCTGGTTTTGTTAACCACTGAGCCACAATGGGAACTCCCTCCAGCATTTGTTATTTTTGACTTGTTAATGATGGCCATACTGACCAGTGTGAGGTGGTACCTCATTGTAGTTTTGATTTACATTTTTTTAATAATTAGTGATGTTGAGCATTTTTTCATGTGCCTGTTGGCCATCCGAAAAAAGAATTCACCTGTGAAGTCAGGTCCTGGACTTTTATTTTTTGGAAGTTTTTAAACCACATTTTCAAGTTCAGTACTTGTGATTGGTTTGTTCATATTTTCTGTATCTTCCTAGTTCAGTCTTGGTAGTTGTACTTTGTAAGAATCTGTCTATTTCTTCTAGGTTGTACATTTTATTGGCATAGAGTTGCTCACAGTAGTCTCATGATGCTTTGTATTTCTGTGGTGTCAATTGCAACTTATTTATTTATTTATTTATTTATTTAGCTTTTTAGGGCCACATTTGCATCACATGGAAGGTCCCAGGCTAGGGGTCTAATTGGAGCTACAGCTGCTGGCCTACACCATAGCCACAGCAATGCCAGATCCAAGCCATGTCTGTGACCTACACCACAGCTCACAGCAATGCCGATCCTTAACCCACTACTGAGCAAGGCCAGCGGTTGAACCTTCATCCTCATGGATGCTAGTCAGATTCATTTCCACTAAGCCATGACAGGAACTTACCTTTTTTATTTAAAATTTTACTGATTTGAACCCTCTCCCTTTTTTTCTTGATGAGTCTAGCTAAAGTTTTATCAATTTTGTTGATATTTTCAAGAACCAACCTTTGGTTTCATTGATCTTTATTGTTTTATTTGTCTCTACATCATTAGTTTCGGCTGCAATCTTTATGATTTCTTTCCTTTTACTAATTTCTGGCTTTGTCTGTCTTTCCTCCTCTAGTTGCCTTAGGTGTAAGTTCATGCTGTTTGACTTTTTTCTTGTTTACTGAGATAAGAGTATATTGCTATAAACTTTGCTCTCAGAACTGCTTTTGCTGTGTCCCATAGATTTTGGATTGTTCTATTTTCATTGTCATTTGTCTCTAAGTATCTTTTGATTTCCTCTTTGATTTCTTCAATGAGCTATTGGTTTTTTAGTAGCATATTCTTTAGCTTCCAGGAGTTTGTGTTTTTTGCTTTTGTTTTTTTGTTTGTTTTTCTTGTAGTTGATTTTTAGTCTAATAGCATGTGGTTGGAGGAAATGTTTGAAATAATTTCAACTTTTTAAAATTTACCACGGCTTGATTTATGCCCCAAGATATGATATGTCCTGGAAAATGTGCACTTGAGAATGTACATTATGCTGCTTTGGGATGGAATGTTCTATAAATATCACTTAAGTCTATCTGATTTATGGGGTTATTTAAGGCCTGTACTTTCTTATTTATTTTCTGTCCAGATGATCTGACCATTAGTATAAGTTGGATGTTAAAATCCCCCACTATTATAGTGTTGCTGTTGGTTTCTCCTTTTCTGGCTGTCAACAGTTGCCTTATATATTGAGGTGCTCCTATGTTAAGTGCATATATTTTTATAATTGTTGTATATTATACTTGGACAGATACTTTGATCATTATTGTAGTGTCCTACTTTGTCTTTTGTAACCCTTTTTATTTTAAAGTCTATTTTGTCTGATATGAGTATTGCTACTCCTGCTTTCCTTTGATTTCCATTTACTTGTAATATTTTCTTCCATTCCCTCACTTTTAGTCTGTATGTATCCTTAGGACTAATGTAGGTCTCTTGTAAACAGCATATATATATATGCGTCTTATTTTCATATGCATTCAGCCAGTCTATGTCTTTTGGTTGGAGCATTTAATTCATTTATATTCAGTGTAATCATGGATAAGTATGTGGTTATTGACATTTTGTTAAATGTTTTTGGATTGTTACTATGAACTGAAGTTTGGCACTTGCCATCAGCCTCTACATGGATTAAATCATGAGCCAGTGCAGCTGCTGACCCATAGCACCACCTGAGCATAGCTCAGGGTGAAAATCAGGTGTGAGGCACTCTTTCTCTGGGAAAACTGGAAGAACAGATTTTCAGATAGTCAGATATATTTAGAAGATTTTATGTGCCCAATTATTGCATCTCCTCATATCTGGAAAAACACTAAAATCCTTCATGGTGATGTCTGCTCCTTGTGACTGGTAGTAACCTTCAGGAGATTGGCAACAAAATTTTGTAAAATGTGTGTGTGGCTCCATGCATCTTCCCCTCACCTTATGCATATCCTGATATTCCCCCTTTTCCTCTTTGGGTGGTATTTCAGAGCTATCTGAAATACTGCTGCCCAGTCTGTAGTTAAGAATAAAACAAAGAATGTCCCAGTCTTCTGCACATGCAGTCACCTCCAAGGGTGAGAGTTAGTGAGTCCTGCAGGCTGTAAAAACTCAGGATACCGGCCCTGATAGTGGAGGTGCATATCAAAGGAATGATTTCAGTGAGCACAGGCCTCTTTTGTTCCAGCTACCTGCCCTTTGCTGCAAAAACTCCTATATATCCTATCTCCTCCCTTGCCACTTTGGAAGATTTCTCAGGGCTACTTGAGATGCTGTCTCCCGGGCTTAAGTCCTAATTTTGCCCCAAATAAAACTTTAACTCTCAACTTTCAGGGTTTTTTTTTTCTTTTTTTTTTTAAGTTGACATTACTTTGGGTCATTTCTTCTTCCCTTCCTCTTTTGTTGTCTTTTGTGATTTGCTATCTTTAGCATTGTATTTGGAATGCTTTTTCTTTCTTTCTGTTTTTTAATGTGTGTGTCCATTGCAATTCTTTGGTTTGTGCTTCCCATTAGATTTGGATATAATTATATGTGTACAAAATTATTTTGGGTTGCAGTTCTATTTTCAGAAGCATTTTCAATTTCTGCATTTGTTTTCTCATGATTGCTAGTTTTGATATCATATTTGTCAATAAGTGATTTTCTATCTTTATGCTATTCTTGTTTTTACCAGTGAGTTTTCTCACTTGAAATTTTCTTGTTTCTGTCTGTGGCTTCTTCTTTTCTGCTTAGAGAAGTTCCTTTAGTTGTTGTAGAACTGGTTTGGAGTTGCTGAGCTCTCTTAGTTTTTGCTTGTCTGAAAAGATACTGATCTCTCCATGGAATCCGAATGAGAGCTTTGCTGAGTATAGTATTCATTATTTTAGATTCCTTCCCTTCATTACCTTTAATATATCTTGCCATTCCCTTCTAGCTTGAAGAGTTTCTGCTGAAAGATCAGCTGTTATCCTAATGGAGGATTCCTTTATGTTATTTGTTGATTTTCCCTTGTGGCTTTTAATATTTTTTTCTTTGTATTTAATTTTTGTGAGCTTGATTAGTATGCGTCTTGCTGTTTCTCCTTGGATTTATCCTGCATGAGATTCTCTGGGCTTCCTCAAATTTAGTGAGTGTTTCCTTTCCATATTAGGGAAGTTTTCTACTTTAATCTCTTTGAATATTTTCTCTGGCCCTTTTTTATTTTTTTATTTTTTTAATAAAATGCTATTTGTTTTTTTCATTATAGCTGGTTTACAGTGTTCTGTCAATTTTCTACTGTATAACATGGTGACCCAGTTACACATACATGTATACATTATTTTTTCTCATATTATCATGCTCCATCATAAGTGACCAGACATAGTTTCCAGTGCTACACAGCAGGATCTCATTGCTAGTCCATTCCAAAGACAATAGTCTGCATCTATTAACCCCAAGCTCCCCATCCATCCCACTCCCTTCCTCTCCCCCTTGGTAACCACAAATTTATTCTTCAAGTCCATGATTTTCTTTTCTGTGGAAAGGTTCTTTTGTGCCATATATTAGATTCCAGATATAAGTGATACCATACGGTATTTATCTTTCTTGTTCTTACTTACTTCACTCAGTATAAGCCCTCTAGTTCCATCCCTTTCTCTCTCGCTTCTCTTTCTGGGACACCTATGATATGAATATTGGTATGTTTAATGTTGTCCCAGAGATCTCTTACACTCCCCTCAGTTCTTTTCATTCTTTTTTTGAAAGAATTCTGTGGCAGTGATTTCCACCACTCTGTCTTCCACATCAATTATTCATTCTTCTGCCTCTGTTATCTGTGTGACATTGATTCCTTCTAGTGTATTTTTCATTTCATATATTGTTTTATCCATATCAGTTTCTTGTTCTTTAGGTCTTCTAGCCCTTTGTTAAGCATTTCTTGTAACTTCTCTGTCTGTGGCTCCATCTTCTCCCCAAGATCTTGGATCATCTTTACTATCATCACTCTGAACTCTTTTTCAGGTAGATTACCTATTTCCTTTATATTTAGTTGTTTTTGTGTGTTTTTGTCATGTTCCTTTGTATTGTAACTATTTTGTTGTCATCTCATAATGTCTAACTTTCTATGTTTATTTTCCCCTTTACAGCAGGTATGTAGATGCAGCAGCTTGCACCTAGTCCTGGAGTTCTCAGGGTTGGTAGTGGTTCATGTGTACCCACAGCTTGAGATGGGAACTGTTGTATTATACTAACTCCCTTGGATATGGGTGGTGGCTAGGAATGGGTTCTGTGATTTGGCAGTGTTTCATGGTTTACAGGATTTCTTTTGAGGCAGAAATAGGCAGCACTGGCTCCTGAGACCCCTCCTGCTTCCATATAGCTATCAGCATGATTTCCTGCAGTTGGCAACATCAGAAGCTGCTCCTACAGTCCCTTCTTTTGTTAGGGAGGCTCTTGGGGCTGCTCTCTGTAGCTGCAGGGGCAAGTGCCTTTCTGTAGTCACTCCTTTTGTGTGACCACTCTAGGGACCATTCTCTGTAGCCCCGGGCTTGGGCTACTCCCCATCAGTTCCCAAAAGGCTTTCTCTGTTGCTTTGGGCCCTGCACTGTTCTACCAATCCCTACCCCTACCAGGCTGGTGGCAGAGTGCTTCATTTGCCACTGCAAAGTAAAACATGCACCAGTAGGCCTCTTTCCACTCCTTTGGTTAGCCATGCAGTGTACATTGCTGCCATGGTCCCCTGCTTGCTTGTTGGCTCGGATAGCTGAGCTTGTGCTATTCCTAAGGATCATTTGCGCTTTTTCAGAAATAACTTTTTCTGCCCTCTAAGCAAAACAAGTCTCTCTGCCCACCCAGGAGGCTTGGTGTGGACTCCTGGAGTATGAGTGGTGTTTCCAAATTCACCTTCCACCCCCTAGACAGATTGGGGCTTTCTGCCAGCCCAGAAGGCCCCTTCTGACTCCCAGGATCATTTGTGCTATTTCAGAAATAATTTTCTCCAAAGCGGTGACAGCTAAGGCAAGTGAGGTTACTTTCCTGTACAGCAGAAATTGACAGAACATTACAAATCAACTATAATAATTTTAAAGGAGTACGAATTAAAAAATAATAAAGTTGCCATGATCAGAGCACTCGTTATCTTCATTCCCTCTTCAATATTTATTTGAATGCTCTTGAGTGGTTTTGTGCTGAAATACCTTTTGTTTTTTTCAATAGTTTACATAACTGGACTTCCCTCTTGGCTCATAATATTTTATACAACCAACAATATACAAATGAACTTAAATAACTTACTCTTTGTAAATAAATCATTCAGAACTTTGAGATAAAGGTAAGAACACCAACATTGCTCTTTTCTTAATGTCTTGTACAAGCAGCAAGGCTTTCAAGAGTATTTAGATAAAATACTCCTTTAAAAATTCCTGAAGAATAGAAAAGAATGAAAGTATGGCAAAGTAACCTAACAGCTATGCTTTATTCTCACAGGCATTCCTATTGTTACATTATATGTATATGTGTGTGTATAATTATAACATATACACATAAAATGATAAAAATAATATAAATTACATACAAATTCTAAGTTATAGATATTTATAATTGGTCATATATGTATGAAACAGAATTGCATAGCCAGTAAATATTTTTTTTCTACAAGTAAAAAAATTATAACCACTTAAAGGCTTAAATGCTCTTAGGTAAAATCACTTAGCAGATCTCATCATTAGTTATGGTAATTTAGTCTCTCTCATTTATTAGGGTTTTGGGGAATTTTAATCAAAGGAGAGTAAGTTGTATGGATATTTTGATTTTACCATTGTATCTTTTTTCAGTTCTTTGTATCTGTCTCTATTTGGTTTAGTTTAAGAGAATGGCTGGGTTTTAACCATTTGAGTGGGCACTTATTAATGATAAAAGTCAAAAGAGGATTACTCTACAATAATAAATGTCATAAAGAATAAGCTGTTCCCTGGAGAAAATGTCTCCATGTGGGACTAATAAAAATCAAATTCTTCATCAGCTAGAAATGCACAGTACAGAGGAAAGGGTGGCACAAATATCAAAGCCCTGGCTCAGGGAAAAAAAATAATTTTTTTTAATATCAACCTAAGAGAATGAAGGTAGGAGTTTAGTATCCTGTAATTTCAGCCAATGTTTTAGTGTGCATGTATTCAGTTGATTTGTTTGGATTGATAATAGGCAAGAACACAACATCGTGTATTACTAGAAAATATAACCTTTGATTTCTATCTCACTAGTTCTCTGCTCTAAATACATACCAAATACTTTTACCAAGGCAAACAGTCTCTGGTGGCAAAAGAAGTCATAAGTTCTATGCACTAATTCCCTTTGTGCACTCAATAATTCTGAAAACACAGGGCAGTTACAGTAAATGGAAAGAACCAGATAGCCATATATTTAATTTTACACCAGAAAGTGAAAATATTGGGCTACAAAGAACTGTTCATGAACAGACACCTATGCAAATATTAACACTCTAAATCTTTAAGGCCTCAATCTCAATATGAAAACAATGAAAATGTTCTTAGCTCTTCTTACTGAGATTTACTGAGGGTCAGATGCTTTGTATATTTTCAATGAAAAATTATTCTGCAACTGTTCTAGGTTACTGAGATTAGTTAGGAATTAAATATATATCAATGGAATCAATGGCATATTTATTGTATAAACCTGAAGCTCTTAATTCTAGCTATATTTCCATAATTATAAATGGCAGAGCCACATAATTTAATATATTTCCTAATTAAAACTGTAATAACTCACCAAACAACAAACTTTAAGAATATATTTTTACAAGTACAATAAATATCACTATGTATATAAAGACCTTTAGAATAAAATCAAGAATTTCATTAATGTTTCATATTTTTAAAATATTAAAGATATTAAAATATTAGCTATTTTTGGTAGATACTAAAGATTTCTGAAATTAATATTTAGACATTTATAATTAAGTTTATATTGTTCACACTTATTAAAAAAACATGATTCAGAGAGGACAAGATGGCAGAGGTGTAGGGGGACACACTCGCCCTCTCCCACAAACACAACAAAAAAAAGCACATCTACAGAATAAATGACTCGCACAGAACAGCAACCAATCTCTGGCAGAAGAACCTAAACTCCAATAACGGCAAGAAGTTCGTGACATTATGGGGCAGAACGGGAGAAAAGAGGAGAGTGAGAGAAGGTGAATCCGAGTGGGGCGGGCGCTCCCGAAAGGGAACTGCGGAGGAGAAAGGGATCCCGCACCCTGGAAAGTCACCTACACGGGGGAAAGATCAAACGAACCGGAGGAATCTCCAGATGCAGAGAAGAGTGTAGCAGTAAGTTGGAGTACGGAAAAGCCAATCAAGAACTGAACGGACCATCTGAACTACGGGCACAGTCACCAAAAATTGAGATACCTGGGTGGGGGCTGGGCACCAAGACCTAGGCTCCAGAGGTTAGTCCCTGGGCTGGGGGGGCGGGGCGGAGCAGAAACTGCTTGGGAGGTCTAGAAACCATTTGACGGGGCAGAGACTGCCTGGGAGACTAGAAAACAAAGCTGTCGCAGAGGAAGGGAGCAATACTCTAGGGGCGGGGAAGTGGAAAGCCGCATCAGAGGGAACCTGGGAGAAGAGCCTGGTCTGCGCCCGTGCTGGGGAGGGGAGAGAAGAAGGGGTGGGTCCCCATAGAATACCCCCCACACCACAGCAAGCTTACAGGCCCACTAGCTAGCTGAAAGCTGTGCTTCCCAGTGCATCCCCTCCCCCCACCCCCGCCACCCCCTACGCTCTCGCCAAACCTGCGGCTGCCTGCCATCCAGGAGGGCTGGCCTCAACAATTGCCTGAAGCCTACCACTGCAGGGGCTGTCCCTGCACAGGCCTGCTTGCCCTTTGGAGGGGCTACACTTCCGCAAAGTAGCACCAAACAACACCAGCCCCCGAGAAAAGGCCTGCAGCCCAGAAAAGCTAGAACAAGCCTAGCCAGGCAGTGAATAGATCTGCCTAATTCCTGGATGGTTTTTCTGAGTCGGGCTGCCCCGGGGAGGAGCCTCTTCAGTTTCCAACAGCCCTGCCACCCGCCCAAGCCCCCAGGGGGTGCCCTAGTGGATCAGCTGCATAGGACTGCCAGCTCCAGGCAGGACCCCCTACAGCCCAGAAAAGCTTCAACAAGCCTGGCCGAGTCGGGAAAAGATCTCAGATGGTCTTTCTGAGTTGGGCTGCCCTGGGGAGGAGCCTCATGGGTTTCCAGTGGCCCTGCTACCCGCCCAAGCCCCTAGGGGGTGCCCCACTCCCTCGGAATAGCTGCGCAGCACCACCAGCCCCCTAGAAGAGCCCCTGCAGCCCAGAAAAGCTGCAACAAGCTTGACCAGACTGTGAAAAGACCTGCCTACATTCTCAGGCCATCCTTCTGAGTTGGGCTGCCCTAGGGAAGAGCCTCTTAGGTTCTCAGTGACCCAGATAGCTGCTCCAGCCCCCAGGGGGTGCTGCACTCCTGAGGAACAGCTGCCCAACACCGCCAACCCCCTGCAAGAACCCCACAGCCTAAAAATACCAGAGCAAGCTCTGCATGACCAAGTGAAATCTGCTACCATCGTGGTGTGGACCTCCCAGTCCTGTCTGCCCTCAGGAAGTCCTCCTTTGCTTCAAAGAAACACTGTTAGCCCCATCAACACTCCAGAAAAGCCACACTGCCTCAAAAAGGATTGACCAACAACGCCAGCCCTCAGGAAATATTCCATGGCAGTGACAAGGCAAACACTGCCTGATAACAGAGAGTACAACTCCCTCAGGAGAAAGAAAACAACAAGCAATATGAAGAAGCTGAGAAACCACCCCCAGTCAAACCAACAGGAGACCTCACCTAAAACAGTCAACAATGAAACAGATCTCGGCAGTCTGACAGACCTGGAGTTCAAAAGAGAAATAGTGAAAATACTGAAGGAATTAAGAGAAGATATGAACAGTAATGCAGATACCCTCAGAAAGGAACTAGAAAATATAAGGAGGAGCCAAGAAAAACTAGAACATTCATTTGCAGAGATGCAAACAGAACTAAGGGCAGTAAAAACCAGAATGAATAATGCAGAAGAACGAATCAGTGATATGGAAGATAGAATAATGGAAATCACTCAATCTGGTCAACAGACAGAAAACCAAATCAAAAAACTGGAAAGCAATATAAGAGACCTATGGGATAATATAAAGCAGGCCAACCTACGCGTAATAGGAATTCCAGAAGGAGTAGAAAAAGATAAGGGGATGGAAAATATATTTGAAGAAATTATCGCTGGAAACATCCCAAATCTAATGGATGCTGGGTTCAAGATACAAGAAGCACAGAGGGCCCCAAACAAACTGAACCCAAATAGACCCACAGCAAGACACATCATAATAAAAATGGCAAAAGTTAGTGATAAAGAGAGGATCCTAAAGGCAGCAAGAGAAAAACAGAATGTTACCTACAAGGGAATCCCCCATAAGAATATCAGCTGACTTCTCTACAGAAACACTACAGGCCAGGAGGGAATGGCAAGAGATATTTAAAGTGCTAAGAGGAAAAAAATATGCAACCTAGAATACTCTATCCAGCAAGAATATCATTTAAAATAGAAGGGGAAATAAAAATTTTTTCCAACAAACAAAAACTTAAAGAATACTGCAACACAAAACCCAGGTTAAAGGAAATATTGAAAGGGCTTCTCTAAACCAAAAAGAAAGGAAGGAAAGGGAAGAAAAAAGAAAAGAAAAAAAAAAAGAAGAAGAAGAGGAAGAACTAGGACTGAGGAAACCGCAATCAGAGAGCAGTCACTCAAATAAGCCAGCATACAGATTTAATCATGTACAGGCCTCAAACAAAATAAAATTAAAAAGAAAAAAATAAAAAAGAGTCATCAAAACCATAAAATGTGGGCAAGGGATGGTAGGAAGGAAATAACCCTTTTTGTTTGTTTGTATGTTTCTCTTCTTAATTTTAATATAGTAATGAAGTGTTTGAACTTACAGGACCATCAGGCTAAAACACACAATTATGGGAAGGGGTTAACATACTTAAAAAACAGGGCAACCACAAGCCAAAAGCAAATATTGCATTTGCAAAAAAAAAAAAAAAAGAAAAAGAAATACACTCAAGCAGATAATAACAGGAGACCATCCAACCAAAAAAAGAAAAAAAAAAGAAAGGAAGAATGGAGAACCATAGAATCAACTGGAACACGAGGTTCAAATGGCAATAAATAATCATCTATCAAAAGACACAGAGTGGCTGAGTGGATAAAAAGGCAAAAACTTTCAATATGCTGCCTACAAGAAACTCACCTTAGGACAAAAGATACATATAGATTGAAAGTGAAAGGGTGGGGAAAAATATTTCACGCCAATAGACATGACAGAAAAGCAGGAGTCGCAATGCTCATATCAGACAAAATAGACTTTAAAACAAAAGACATAAAGAAAGACAAAGAAGGACACTACTTAATGATTAAGGGATCCATCCAAGGAGAGGATGTTACCATCATCAACATATATGCCCCAAATACAGGAGCACCCAGATACATACAACAAATATTAACAGACATAAAGGGAGATATTGATGAGAATACAATCATAGTAGCAGACCTTAATAACCCCCTCATATCAATGGACAGATCCTCTAGACAGAAAACCAATAAAGCAACAGAGATCCTAAAGGAAACAATAGAAAAGTTAGACTTCATTGATCTCTTCAGGACACTACATCCAAAAAAAGCAGAATACACATTCTTCTCAAATGCTCATGGAACATTCTCAAGAATCGACCACATATTGGGACACAAAGCGAATCTCAATAAATTTAGGAGCATAGAAATTATCTCAAGTATCTTCTCTGACCACAATGCCATGAAATTAGAAACCAACCATGGGAAAAGGAAAGAGAAAACACCTACTGCATGGAGACGAAACAACATGCTACTAAAAAACCAATGGGTCAATGAGGAAATCAAGAAGGAAATTAAAAACTACCTTGAAACAAATGATAATGAAGACACAACCTCTCAAAATCTATGGGATGCTGTGAAAGCAGTGCTCAGGGGGAAATTTATAGCAATACAGGCCTTTCTCAAAAAAGAAGAAAGATCCCAAATGGACAACTTAACCCTCCACCTAAATGAATTAGAAAAAGAAGAACAAAAAAGGCCTAAAGTCAGCAGAAGGAAGGAAATTATAAAGATCAAAGAAGAAATCAATAAAATAGAGACTCAAAAAACAATAGAGAAAATTAATAAAACCAAGAGCTGGTTCTTTGAAAAGGTGAACAAAATTGACAACCCCCTGGCCAGACTCACTAAAAAGAGGAGAGAAAGAACCCAAAGAACCAAAATTATAAATGAAAAAGGAGAAATCGCAACGGATACAGCAGAAATACAAAAAACCGTAAGAGAATACTATGAACAACTATACGGCAACAAGTTTGACAATCTGGAAGAAATGGACAATTTTCTAGAATCTTACAGCCTGCCCAAACTGAATCAAGTAGAAACAGACCAACTGAACAGACCGATCACTAGAAATGAAATTGAAGAGGTCATAAAATCACTCCCTACAAATAAAAGTCCAGGACCAGATGGCTTCACAGGTGAAGTCTATCAAACATATAAAGAGGAACTGGTGCCCATCCTCCTTAAACTCTTTCAAAAGGTTGAAGAAGAAGGAATACTCCCAAAGACATTCTATGATGCCACCATCACCCTCATTCCAAAACCAGACAGAGATACCACCCAAAAAGAAAACTATCGCCCAATATCATTGATGAATATAGATGCAAAAATTCTCAACAAAATCTTAGCCAACCGAATCCAACAACATATCAAAAAAATTATACACCATAACCAGGTAGGGTTCATCCCAGGTTCACAAGGATGGTTCAACATACGCAAATCAATCAGCATCATACACCACATTAACCAAAAAAAAGTCAAAAATCATATGATCATCTCAATAGACGCAGAAAAAGCATTTGACAAAGTCCAACATCCATTCATGATCAAGACCCTCGCCAAAGTGGGTATAGAGGGAACATTCCTGAATATCATCAAAGCCATTTATGAGAAACCCACAGCAAATATAATCCTCAATGGGGAAAAACTGAAAGCCTTGTCACTCAAATCTGGAACAAGACAGGGATGCCCACTCTCACCACTGCTCTTCAACATAGTTTTGGAAGTCCTAGCCACAGCAATTAGACAAACAAAAGAAATAAAAGGCATCCATATAGGAAGAGAAGAGATCAAACTGTCACTGTATGCAGACGACATGATACTATACATAGAAAACCCTAAGGACTCAACCCCAAAACTACTTGAACTGATTCATAAATTCAGCAAAGTAGCAGGATATAAGATTAACATTCAGAAGTCAGTGGCATTACTGTATACCAGCAATGAAATATTAGAAAAGGAATACAAAAATACGATACCTTTTAAAATTGCACCTCACAAAATCAAATACCTCGGAATACACCTGACCAAGGAGGTAAAGGACCTATATGCCGAGAACTATAAAACTTTAATCAAAGAAATCAAAGAAGATGTAAAGAAATGGAAAGAGATTCCATGTTCATGGATTGGGAAAATCAATATTGTAAAAATGGCCATACTACCCAAAGCAATCTACAGATTCAATGCAATCCCTATCAAATTACCCAGGACATTTTTCACAGAACTAGAACAAACAATCCAAACATTTATATGGAACCACAAAAGACCCAGAATCGCCAAAGCAATCCTGAGAAACAAAAACCAAGCAGGAGGCATAACTCTCCCAGACTTCAAGAAGTACTACAAAGCCACAGTCATCAAAACAGTGTGGTACTGGTATCAAAACAGACAGACAGACCAATGGAACAGAATAGAGAACCCGGAAATAAACCCTGACACCTATGGTCAATTAATCTTTGACAAGGGAGGCAAGAACATCAAATGGGAAAAAGAAAGTCTATTCCGCAAGCATTGCTGGGAAACCTGGACAGCTGCATGCAAAGCAATGAAACTAGAACACCCCCTCACACCATGCAGAAAAATAAACTCCAAATGGCTGAAAGACTTAAATATATGACAGGACACCATCAAACTCCTAGAAGAGAACATAGGCAAAACACTCTCTGACATCAACATCGTGAATATTTTCTCAGGTCAGTCTCCCAAAGCAATAGAAATTAGAGCAAAAATAAACCCATGGGACCTAATCAAACTGAAAAGCTTTTGCACAGCAAAGCAAACCAAAAAGAAAACAAAAAGACAACTTTCAGAATGGGAGAAAATAGTTTCAAATGATGCAACTGACAAGGGCTTAATCTCTAGAATATGTAAACAACTTATACAACCCAACAGCAAAAAAGCCAATCAATCAATGGAAAAATGGGCAAAAGACCTGAATAGACTGTTCTCCAAAGAAGATATACAGATGGCCAACAAACACATGAAAAAATGCTCAACATCGCTGATAATAAGAGAAATGCAAATCAAAACTACCATGAGATACCTCCTCAAACCAGTCAGAATGGCCATCATTAATGAGTGCACAAATAACAAGTGCTGGAGGGGCTGTGGAGAAAAGGGAACCCTCCTACACTGTTGGTGGGAATGTAAACTGGTACAGCCACTATGGAGAACAGTTTGGAGTTATCTTAGAAATCTATACATAGAACTATCATATGACCCCGCAATCCCACTCTTGGGCATCTATCCGGACAAAACTCTACTTAAAAGAGACACATGCACCCGCATGTTCATTGCAGCACTATTCACAATAGCCAAGACATGGAAACAACCCAAATGTCCATTGACAGTTGATTGGATTGGGCAGAAGTGGTATATATACACAATGGAATACTACTCAGCCATAAAAAAGAATGACATAATGCCATTTGCAGCAACATGGATGGAGCTAGAGAATCTCATCCTGAGTGAAATGAGCCAGAAAGACAAAGACAAATACCATATGATATCACTTATAACTGGAATCTAATATCCAGCACAAATGAACATCTCAGAAAAGAAAATCATGGACTTGGAGAAGAGACTTGTGGCTGCCTGATGGGAGGGGGAGGGAGTGGGAGGGATCGGGAGCTTGGGCTTATCAGACACAATTTAGACTAGATTTACAAGGAGATCCTGCTGAATAGCATTGAGAACTTTGTCTAGATACTCATGTTGCAACAGAAGAAAGGGTGGGGGAGAAAAATGTAATTGTAATGTATACATGTAAGGATAACCTGACCCCCTTGCTGTACAGTGGGAAAAAAAAAAAAAAAAAAATGATTCAAAACCTACTTTGTTCATTCATAGAAAATTCATAAGGACTTAAATGATTATTAGATAACAGTTGATAATTTTTTTTTTGTCTTTTGTCTTTTTAGAGCCATACCCAGGGCATATGGAGGTTCCCAGGCTAGGGGTCTAATCTGAGCGGTTGCTGTCGGCCTATGCCACAGCCACAGCAATGCAAAATCTGAGCCACATCTGAGACCTACACCACAGCTCATGGCAATGCTGGATCCTTAACCCACTGAGCAAGGCCAGGGAAAAACCCACAACCTCATGGTTCCTAGTCAGATTTGTTTCTGCTGCCCCAAGATGGGAACTCTGATAATGATGTCTTTCTTTCTTTTTCTTTTTTTTTTTTTGCCTTTTTTGGTCTTTTTATGGCTGCACCCGTGGCATATGGAGGTTCCCAGGCCAGGGAGTCTAATCAGAACTGTAGCTGCCGGCCTACGCCAGAGCCGCAGCAATGCCAGATCCAAGCCGCATCTGTGACCTACACCACAGCTCATGGCAACGCGGGATCCTTAACCCACTGAGAGAGGCCAGGGATCAAACCCACACCTCATGGTTCCTAGTCAGATTCGTTTCCACTCCACCATGCCGGGAACTCCATGATAATGATTTCTTAAAGCCACTTAAAGTAGGCATCTTGGATTTCTCACAACAGTCTCTAAAATTATCAACCAAGAGCAGGATATAGTAAGAGTTTTATAACAACAACAAAAAAGACATTCTGGGAGTTCCCTTCGTGGCTCAGCGGTTAACAAATTCGACTAGGAACCATGAGGTTGCGGGGGTTCGATCCCTGGCCTTGCTCAGTGGGTTAAAGATCCGGCATTGCCATGAGCTGTGGTGTAGGATGCAGACACGCCTTGGATCCTGTGTTGCTGCGGCTCTGGCATAGGCTGGTGGCTATGGCTCTGATTCGACCCCTAGCCTGGGAACCTCCATAAGCCACAGGAACGGCCCAAGAAAATGGCAAAAAGACAAAAAAAAAAAAAAAAGAAAAAGACATTCTGCCACTGAGTTACACCCATGTTTATGTGAAAACAATAGATTTCTAATGTCAGAGACTGAAAATGCCCAGTGTACCTGTTCATTAAGAAAATAATATTATCACATTACTTCAGTGATTCAGAAAACTTAGCTTTTATGCTAGCCATCTCTCTCCTCTTTCAGGAATGTATATATTAAGCAGTGATCTATGTCCCAGGCACTGCTTTACAATCTCACTCCTCTTCCAGATAACTATGATCTAACCAAAAGATTTTATTTTCAAGCTCCCCACTGTAACCTATACCTGTTGCCTCTGGCTTTCCTCTCTATTCAGCCTAGAATATTTTCCAAATGCCCTCTTTTCTTACATCCCTATCCAGCCTTTGTAAATGCTGCTCATTCTTCAAAATATAGCTAAAATAATATTTCCCCCTGAAGTACTCAGTAACCACAGGCAGGAATTAATCACACCTTCCTTGGGGCTCCCTAGGATTGTGTTTATACTTAACTTTTGACACCTATCACTTCATGCATTTTGTTATGGTAATTTTGGAACACATTTTTCTTCCTAACTAGACTGTAAAATCATTTAGGTCAAGTATAACACCTTAGTAAACATTGGCTGAATTTAATTTAATTCCTAATGTTCTGCATGAAATGCACAGAAAAAAATTAAAATACTTGTTTTGCTCTTATTATTAAAATATATTCCTCCCCAACTTCATAATTATTCCCAGCAGTGAATGAATTCTGAGGCACTGTTCATGAGCATGAGTGCTTAATAAATATTTTGTGATGAACTTTCATTTTATTTGAGATTGCCTACAAGGGATACAAAAGATCTGGAAAAAAAAATCTTTTTTTTATTTTCATTGTTTCTGAAGTCCAGATATGAATCAGAGTATATGGTTTCCTTTACTGTCCCTCAATTGAATTGTTAAGTAGGTTAAAGTTTTTATAACTCTGTCTAAACCAGTAGTTATCAACTTTATAGAAAATACGGATCTCTTAGAGTTCCCTTGGCGGCTTAGTGGTTAATGAACCCAATGAGGATACATGAGGATGTGGGTTTGATCCCTGGCCTCACTCAGTGGGTTAAGGATCCAGCGTTACTATGAACCGTGGTATAGGTCACTGATGTGGCTTGGATCTGGCATTACTGTGTCAGTGGTCTAGGCCAGCAGCTGTAGCTCCAATTGGATCCCTAGCCTGGGAACTACCATATACCACTAATGCAGCCCTAAAAAAAAATATCAAAACCTCTACATACTTGTTTTGTGTATGTAGTTATAGCCTCAGCACTTGGAACAATGCCCATCTCATTGGTGTTCTTCTAGCTTACTCTTCTAGCCCCATATTCAAACATCTCAATGAAATCTTCAATTAACTGATATTACCACTAATTCAATTCACCCCTCAACACACACACACACACACACACACACACACACACACACGGCTTACTTTTCTCTCCCCACTCAGCTTAGTTTCTATAATTCATCCTTATGGTTCTTCCTTGCATATATCCTCAGCTGACTCCGTCTTATAAGATGGCCTAAACCTGATCCTGATTAAACCTAACTCTCTTCATTTTCCACCTCCTGCCTCTGAGCCAATGAAAGTGGCTGCAGAAAAACATTCCTCTGTGCTGAGCTCCTTCATTTTAAATCACTGTTAAGATGAATCACTAGTGGAACCACTGAGCCACCCCAACTCAATTATTCTCAACAGATGAGCTGGGTTCATATTTCACTGAGGTTTTGTACTTGCTCCTCCTCCCAATTTACCAAACAGCCTATATTTTACCCTCTGCATGCCCCTCTGTTACACTGGATGAACTGACTCTACCCCTAACAATGACCTGTAACAGGAGAAAAATTAGGCACAAAAAGGCTCAGAAACATATCCATATGAAGGGGTAGCTTTTGAACTTAAGCATTTTGATGCTTATAAATTCCACCAATAGATATTTATTTGCTTGAATGGAAGAATGATATATAGAATTAGCAGAAAAATTAGACAAGCTTGGGTTCAAACTGGGACAATTTCTTTTGCCTGACTTTTCTCATATTATCTCAGTTCTTGAGATCTGTATTTTCTCATCTGCAAAATGGGGGTAATAATATCTGTATTATAAATAATTATTTGGAAGCCATTGAACTTTTAGTATGTACTCATAATTTTTAGTTTCTTCCTTCCATTGATTTTGAGTCTAAGACTTATTATCATACTGCTTTATATTTTCCACAGTAAAACATATCGTAGAAATTCTACACTCTGAAAAAAATAACAGAAAAATATTGACTGCATTTCATTTTGAAATTTTATATTTTATTGGGAATTACTATCTTAACCCTTATCTAAGACATGAACATAAGCTATAAAATAGTTAATTTTATAGGACATGATATGTCAGGAATAGTGCACCAAGTGCCCCATTAAGGGAGCAAGTAATTTCTTCCTGTCATTTCTTCAGATGCCAATACCAGCTTAAAAGAGTGGGTGCCTAGTGTTTATTTCACTGTTCTGACTTAACTTGTAGTCATATGGTTTGCAAAGCAGCTTATTCCTACCTTCCCAGTTAGTAATCACTGTGAATGGCTCCTTCAAATCATGGCAAAGAGAAAAGATAGGCACAAAGGACCCCCACAGTGACACATGAAAAGTTGGCCACTTAGAAGTGTTGTCAATAAGGAGATTTTGAAACCATTTTTCAAATCTTGATGTCTAGTGTTACCATATTGTGACAGGTAGACTTTAAAAGAGAGAATAAATCTTCCAAGCTACTATTCTTTTTGCAAGCTGCAGATTTATTTCCTTCTCAAATTACAACCTTCACTCTTGCTTAATTTTCATTGTCCTAATAATTCATCACAGTAGGCTCCATCTCAATTTGACAGCAAAAACGGAAGCTTTTCTGGTGCTCAACAAACTCATACTTGAGAGAAGAATTTATTCAGAATAAATGTTAATAAAATGCAAGCCCAGATTGCTAGATAATGTTAAGATACAGCTATATATAGATAATCAAAGAAGTCTGCTTCAGATAAAATCCTATATTACAATCTTAAAATCCACGATTAGTATTTAATATTTCAATTCCAGATAATTTACCATTACTAAAATGGCTATGATTGAAGTTGACCTCAGTGTCCCTCTTACTTCACCAAGAGCACGAATAAATATATAATTGAAAATACCAAATAGTAATCATCCTATTGATAGGAGTTGAAAGTTAATGACAGTAGATAATACTATCTTTTTAAAAATTCAGCACATACAGTCTATACTTTAGTATGTACTAGTACATCCTGGCAAACGAGGCAGAAAAGGCTAAGAACTTCAAAAGCAAATCTAGGATATTATTTTGAATTCAGCCTTCACTGATACATCATCTTCCTCTTGCCCAAACATATACACTTTGTATGGAGGACAAGTGGGAATAAAGTTGAAGTCAAGGGAGAGAAGTACAGGATGGAGAACCACATTTCATTTCCTTTGGCATCTGTCAGACCTAAGGATGTACCTTTGCATACAACTGTTAAATACAAGCAGATCCCTGTAATAATCTTTGCTAAATCAAGGTAGAAAGACTGAAAGCTGTGCATTTACTGATCATTATAAACATCACATATAAACTTTGGTTTCCATCCATTTAATGAAGGGGTAGCAAACTCAAATAACTTCACGTGCCAGACAGAAAATGTAAATTTAGGATTCTGAATGGTGGACACTATTAGGAACTTGTGGCTGCCTGATGGGAGGGGGAGGGAGTGGGAGGGATCGGGAGCTTGGGCTTATCAGACACAACTTAGAATAGATTTACAAGGAGATCCCGCTGAATAGCATTGAGAACTATGTCTAGATACTCATGTTGCAACAGAAGAAAGGATGGGGGAGAAAAATGTAATTGTAATGTATACATGTAAGGATAACCTGACCCCCTTGCTGTACAGTGGGAAAATAAAAAAAAAAAAAGGAATTGAAGAGGGCATGACCTTTGAAAAAATATTCATTTTAAAATATATATTAAACCTTCCAATAGATAAATTTCCTTCAGTCACCACTTTTTGACCCCTGGTCCATATTATTTTAGTTTTATTTTCTGCCATGAAAGCATAAAATGAACATCACATTCAGAAGTAATTATAACTGGCAAAGAGCATGAAAGGTCAACTGTAGCTATTGGAATTGTCTACTGGTCATTTCTTAATGTTGAATAAGACTTAGATTGCATAAGCAAAGGCAGCATTGCCAAATGATTATGAAAATACAAATCAGTAACGACATAAGGTATTCCTTATCTTAAATAGAATGATGGTATTCACCTCTGAATAATAGGTGAGGCAGTCATACTTTTTGATTATTACTGAGTTCCCACAGATTACTTCTGTGGCCTCAAGTGCTCCTGGAGTTCATACCTTCCAGAAATACCTGTAAATTCTCCAGAACTACTAAATGAATCCTAGCTTAACTCATTTGGATAAATAGTAAACCACACGTGGACTTTCAAATATTAAAACTTATTTTCTCAGGACCCAGTAGTTCCGGCAGGACTGCTTTAACATTTCTAGAAGCTAGTAGAATTTATGACTTCCATTATTTTAAAGTTCTCTCTTACCATAATGTCAATTCATATGCTTCCAAGTTCTTTTCTAGGGTGTTGAAATCCCCCTAACTTGTCCACTGATTTGTATGTGTCCTTGTTGTATTTGTTCATTTAAGTTGTCAAATAAGAAGAGGCTATGGATCTTGGCACAGCAAGTTATGTTCTCATAACTGGTTAGTTAGGTAAGGTTAAAAAATAATTTATTCTCAAGAATTCCAATATGATGAATTTTAAAAGAATATTCCTTGATTTCAACCTGTGTTTTCATAACACAGAAACAGATGCCTGCTTTACTTATGTGAGTTTGTCATGCTCAATTGTGGCACATAGAAATTTGGCTAATACAAGATTGTTCCCTAGCTCTATAGATGGCACATCCCACCCAAAACACTTCTTTCTTAAAGCATAAACCTTGAAAATAACAAAAATTAACTTCTATGTTTACTATGAACATACCAGAAATAAACATCTATGTGTTTACTAAATTCCTTCTTCATTTTTGGCCAGCTCAATTCATCATTAAATAGAATAGAATCATTTTCTTAAAATATATATGTTCTAAGAATTTAGTGTTAACAGTGCAAATATTTCTCCCTAAAAGAGAGAAATATCAAGAAAATATTAGATTCTAAATATAAAAATAAGACAGGGAAATAGACTTTTGGTATTATCCCAAATAATTCAATTAAAAATACCTAAAGCCATCAGTGGTATCATAGGAAGATATTTGGTCTCTTTTCCTAGTTTCTGGCACAGAGTTCGTTCCCTGAGCAATAAGGGTGACACGAGTGTTTTTGTTCCCTTTTGTTTGAATGATGTAACTCATGGCAGTGCCCCTGGATAGCCTCAGGCTGGAGCCCCATCATCAAAAAGACTGATCCTTGATTAAAAGTATGGAATGTTCAACTCTACCTCTCAACCTCCAGGTTTGAGACAAGGCCAAAAGGTACACTCACTGAGGTGCTGGGAGGCTGACTGTTCTGACTTAACTATGTAGTCATATGGTTTGCCTCTCCTGGAAGGGACATGGAAGCTTTGTCTACCAACACACACCCCTATGTGTGTGTGTTGCCTATGCATCTCTTCTGTTTTGCTATTCCTGAGTTGTATCCTTATAATAAATCAGAAAATGTAAGTAGAGTGTTTTCCTGAGTTCTTTGAGTCACTGTAGTGAATTATCTAACATGAGTGGTGTGGTGTGGAAATCCCTGATCTATAGCCCTTCATTGAGAAGGACAGGTGGCCCACTACTTATAATTGAAATCTGAAGTAGGGGCATTTTTGTAGCACTGAGTCTTTAAATTAAGGGATTTGATGCTAACTCCAGGTAGATATTATCAGAATTGAATTGAAGTTTGACACCCAGTGGGTATCAGAGAACTAGAGAAATGGTATTGGAAAAGACGGGTGTATTTAGTGTCGGGAGTGGAAAAAAAAAATCCTCTCATTTGGTATGAGAAATGGTGCACGTTAAAATAACTCACTATCTCAAATCAGATATTTTAAAAGAACAAGGAAAAGTTCAGTAAATTTTTAAATTTTGTAGTGCTCTGCCCCTTTACACCAAAGATTATGTTTCAAAAATTTTTGCTATTTCCTCTTTACTTGATTCCATATTAAATAAACCACTTTCTTCCTATTGAAATCAACTCCATCACCACAATCCATTATCTCTCTGCTGTGTTAGCTCTACCATGAAGATAGTTTGGCATAGTTTATTAAGCTAATACTTCAGTAAAAAAAAATTGTAGAATTATATAGTCAAACACATTTGTGAAGAGCTTGGGAAAAATTAACCAGTGTGACTTCCTTTATTCTATTAAAGATTTTTTGTTTCTTAACGCTGGTCACTTTTTAGGGCACTATTTTGTTGTTATTTTTAATTTTCTTATTGTCTCTTTTTGTTTCAAGATTCACATTTTTATTGTTTTTTTTCTTTTTTATTGATGTATAAATTGACTTATAATTATACTAGTTTCAGATGTACAACATAGTGATTCAATATTTTTGTACATTATGAAATTATCACCAGAAGTCTAGTTAATATTTGTCACCACACAAAGTTATTACAATATTATATTATTGACTATAATCCCTAGGCTATACATTACCTCCCATGGCTTATTTATTTAGAACTGGAAATTTGTTCCTCTAATTCTCTTTGCATATTTTGCCCATCTCCCCTGGCAACCACCAGTTTGTTTTCTGTAAATACAAGTCTTTTTTTGTTTTGTTGTCTTTCTCCTTCTGACTTACTTCACCTAGTGTAATATCCTCTAAAGTCATTCATTTGTATTTTCATAAATGTCAAGATTTCATTATTTTTATTGTTGAGTAATATTTCATTGTACACATGTACCATTTTTAAAATCTGTTCATCTATTGATGGACATTTAAGTTGCTCCTATACCTTGGCTATTGCAAATAATTAAGCAGTGAACATTGGGGAGCAGATACTTTTTCAAATTAGTGTTTTTGTTTTCTTCAGAAAAATACCCAGAAGTGGACTGCTGAATCACATGGAAGTTTTATTCCTAATTTGTGAAGAAACTCCCTACTGGTTTCCATAGTGGCTAGACCAATTTAGGGTTCAACCAACAGTGCAAAATTGTTCCCTTTTAGCACATCTTTAGGAATACTTGTTATTTGTTGTCTTTTTGATGATAGCCATTCTGAAAACTGTAAGGCAATATCCCATTTTGGTTTTAATTTGCCTTTTTTTCTGATAATTCGGGATGTTGAGCATCTTTTCATGTACCTGTTAGTCCTCTGGAAGTCGTCTTTAAAAAATGATTTTTCAGGTCCTCTGCCCATTATTATATTTTTTTAAATATTGAGTCCTTTACATATATTAGATATTAATCACCTTATCTAATATATCACTTGAAAATATCTGCTCCCTTTCAGTAAACTGCCTTTTCATTTTGCTGTGCAAAAGCCTTTTAGCTCGATACCATCCTGTTCATTTTTTATTTTGCTTCCCTTGTCTGAGGATATAGATCAAAAAAATGTATTGATAAGATTGATGTCAAAACCATACTGCCTGTATTTTCTTTTAGGAATTTTATGGTTTCAGGTCTTACATTTCTTTCATCCATGTTTAGCTGATTTTTATATATGGTGTGAGAAAGTGCTCTAGTTTCATTCTTTTGCATGTAGATATCCAGTTTTCCCAACACCCCTTAATTCCCCCATTTTATATTCTTGTCTCTTTGTCATATATTACTTGTGCAGATAAGCATGGATATATTTCTTGTCTCTCTAGTCTGTTCCATGAATTTATTTGTTTTTGTGCCAGTACTATACTGTTATGATTGTTACAGCTTTACAATGTAGTCTGAAATCAGAAGGCTTGATACCTCCAGCTTTGTTCTTCCTTCTCAAGATTTCTTTGGGTGAGTTTTTTCTTGATTCCATACTAATTATAGAATTATTTGCTCTACTTTTGTGAAAAATTCTTGGGGTGTTTTGATAGTGATTGTGATGAAACTGTAGATTGTTTTGTGTAATAAGAATACCTTAACAATATTTATTCTTCCAAGCCATTAACATGGAATATCTTTTCATGTATTTATGTTGTCTTCAATTTCTTTTATCATCATCTTATTGTTTACTTTCAAAACCTTGGTTAAATTTACTCCTAAGTTTTGTTTTTTTTTTCTGGCCATGTCTACGTCATGTGGAAGTACCCAGGCCAGGGATCAAACCTCAGCCACAGCAGCCATCTGAGCCACTGCAGTGACAGTGCTGTGATGTACCACAAGGAAGCTCCTTTTTCTTTTCCTTTTTCTTTGTTTCTTTTTTAAAAGTATTTTATTCTTTTTGATGCAAATATAAACCAGATTGTTTTCTTTCTTTTTTTTCTGCTGTTTTTTAGGGCTGTGCACGTGGCATATGTAAATTTACAGGCAAGGGGTCAAATCTGAGCTGCAGCTATTGGCCTATGCCACTGCCACAGCAACTTGGGATCTGAGTCACATCTGCAACCTACACCACAGCTCACAGCAATGCCGGATCCTTAACCCACTGAGCAAGGCCAGGGATTGAACCTGCATCCTCAGGGACACCAGTCAGCCTTGTCAATGCTGAGCCACAATAGGAGCTCTGAGATCGTTTTATAATTTCTCTTTTGGAGAGTTTGTTATTAATGTATAAAAACAGAACAAATTTCTGTATATGAATTTTGTATCCTTCAACCTTGCTGAATTTGTTTATTCTAATGGTTTTTTGGTTGAGTCTTTAGAGTTTTCTGTATCTTGTTATCTGCAAATAGTAACAGTTTTGCCTCTTTTCATCCAATTTATGTCTTTTATTTCTTTTTCTCATCTGATTGCTGTGGCTAATATTTCCAATTATGTTAAATAAAAGTGGCAAGAATGGGCATCTTTGTCTTGTTACAAATCTTAGAGGAAAAACTTAAGTTTTTCACTGTTGAGTATGGTGCTAGGTATGTCACATATGGCCTTTACTATGTTGCGATAATAACATTATTATTATCATTGACATTATTATCTCTATCCACTTTGTTGAGACTTTCTATCATAAATTGACATTGAATTTTTTGGAATGCTTTTTCTGCATCTACTGCGATAATTATATAATTTTCTATTTTTTTTCCTTAATATAGTGTATCACATTTATTGATTTGTAGATATAGAATCATTCCTGTATCCCTGGGATAAATTCCACTTGATCATAGTGTAAGATCTGTTTAGTATATTTTTGAATTCTATTTTCTAATATTTTTCGTGATTTTTACATCTATGTTTATCAGGAATATTGACCTGTTATTTTCTTTCTCTCTTTTGGTAGTGGCTTTGTCTGGTTTGGATATCAGGTTGATTCTGGTCTTATAAAATGAATTTGGAAGCACTCCCTCCTTGTTGGTTTTTTGGAATGGTTTGAGAAGGACATGTGTCAAATCTTCTTTACATGTTTGGTAGAGTTCAACTGTGAATTTGTTTTGTCTTGGATTTTTCTGTTTGGGAGTTTATTGATTATGATTGAAATTTATTGCTAATAATAAATACATTCAGATTTTCTATTTCTTCCTAATTCGGTCTTAGAAAGTTGTATAATTCTAAGAATATATCCATTTATTGTAGGTTGTGCAATGTGTTAGTATATAATTGTTTGTGGTAGTCTCATGATTGTTTACATTACTGTGGTATTGGTTATAATTTTTCCTCTCTCATTTCTATTTTGGCCTTCTCTCTCTTTTTATCAATGTATCTGGCTAAAGGTTATCAGTTTATCTATCTTTTCAAAGAACCAGCTCTTAGTGTCAATGATGTTTTTTTGGCTATTTTTTAGACTCTATTTCATTTGTTTCCATTTCAATCTTAATATTTCCTTTCTTCTACTAACTCTTAGGTTTAGTATTTTTTTTTCTTAGTTTAATTCCGTTAGGTATAAAGTTAGATTGTTTACTTGAGATTATTCTTATTTCTTGAGGTAGGCCTGTTTCAGTAAGAACAGCTTTTGCTGCACTCCGTAAATTTGAATCTTGCCCTTCCATTTTCATTTGTCTTCAGGAATTTCTTAATTTCTTCTTTGACTCATCAGTTGTTTAGTAGTGTGTTGTTTAGTCTCCATGTTTTTGGGTATTTTCTAGTTTTCCTCTTCTTTTAATTGATTCCTAGTTTCATATTGTTGTGGTAGAAAAAGATGCTTGATAGGATTTCAATCTTATTTAATTTACTGAGACTTTTTGGTGGCTTAACTTGTGGTCTCTCCCTAAGAATGTTCTATGTGTACTAGAAAAGAAGATGTGTTATGCAACTTCTGGAAAGAATGTTCCATATATCTGTATTAAGGTCATATATGTCATGTAAGACCAATACTTCCATATGGATTTTCTATCTGGATGATCTCTTCATTGACAAGTGGGATATTAAAGTCCCCTAATAGTATTATATTACTGTCAATTTCTCCTTTCATGTCTGAGAATATTTAGATGCTCCTTTGTTGGGTACATAAATGTTTAGGACTGAAACCTAAATTTAAGACCAGAGAGTATAAAACTCATAGAGGAAAACATAGGCCAAACAATCTTTGACATAACGACAGCAACATCTTCTCAGATCCACCTCTTAGAGTAATGACAATAAAAACAAAAATAAACACATAAGACTTAATTAAACTTAAAAGTTTCTGCACAGCAAAGGAAACCCTAAAGAAAATGAAAAGACAACCCACAGAATGGGAGAAAATCTTTGCAAATGAATCAATATACAAGGGATTAATCTCCAAAATTTTATGAACACCTTCTGCAGCTAAATGCCAAAAAAAAACAACCCCATCAAAAAATGGGCAGAAGATCTAAACAGATAATTCTCCAAAGAAGACACACAGATGGCTAAAAAACGCATGAAAAGATGTTCAACATGACTCATTATTAGAGAAATGCAAATCAAAACTATGATGAGGTACCACCTTACACCAGCCAGAACAGCCATCATCAAAAAGTCTACAAACAATAAGTGTTGGAGATGGGGTGGAGAAAAAGGAATGCTATTACACTCTTGGTGGGATTGTAAATTGGTGCAACCACTGTGGAAAACTGTATGGAGGTTCCTCAGAAAACTAAAAGTAGAACTACCATTTGATCCAGCAATCCCACTCCTGGGCATCTATCCAGAGAAAACCATGACTCGCAAAGACACATGTACTCTGATGTTCATTGCAGAGCTACTTTCAATAGCCAAGACATGGAAACAATCTAAATGTACACTGACAGAGAAGTGGATCAAGAAGGAGTGGTACATATACGCAATGGAATATTACTCAGCCATTAAAAGGAATGAACTACCAGAATTTTTAGCAACATGGATGGACCTAGAAATTATCATGCTAAGTGAAATCAGTCAGACAAAGAGACACCAACATCAAATGCTATCACTGACATGTGCAACCTGAAAAAAGGACAGACTGAACATTTTGCAGAACAGATGCTGACTCACAGACATTGAAAAACTTATGGTCTCCAAAGGAGACAATTTGGGGGGTGGGGGATGTGCTGGGGGTGTGGGATGGAAATCCTATAAAATTGGATTGTGATGATTATCATACAGCTATAAATATAATAAATTCATTGGGTAATTAAAAAAAAAAACATTTGTTACCATCTGTCTCTTTAATACAGCAATCCCAATGAGTATGAAATAGTATTTCATTGTAGTTTTGATTTGCATTTCCCTAATAGTTTTGATGTTGAGCAAATTTTTGTGTGTTTATTGGTCATTTGTATACCTTCTTTGGAGAAATGCCTCTTCAGATCCTTTGCTCATTTTTAAATTGAGTTGTCATTTTATTCCTGAGTTGGACATTTTCTTTATATTTTGTTGATACAAGAACCTTATCATGATACATGATTTGAAAATATTTTCTCTCATTTGGTGGGTTGCCTTTTCGCCTTTTTTATATTATTCTTTGAAGCACAACAATTTTTGATTTTGGTTAAGTCCAATTTATCTTTTTTTTTCTTTGTTATTTGTGCCTTAGGTGTCATACCCTAGAAAGCATGGCCTAATTCAACACAATAAGTACTTAAAGCTGTTTCCTTCTATGAGTTTTATAGTTTCAGCTCTTACATTTGAGTTTTTGATCCATTTTGTGATAATTTTTGTAAGCAATGTGAGGTTACCATCCACTGTTATTTGCCATGTAAGTATTTAGATGTCCCAGCACCGTTTGTTGAAAAAAACTATCCTTTTTTTCCATTGAATCATCTTAACACCTTGAAAATCAACTGATTGTAAATATAAGGGTTTACTTGTGGACTCCCAGTTCCATTCCATTGTTCTAAATATCTGTCTTTACACACCAGTGTCACATAGTATTGATTACTGTAACTTTGTAGTAAATTTTGAAATGAGGTTGTGTGAATCCTCCAATTTTGTTATTTTCAAGATCATTTTGGCTATTCTAAGTCCCTTGAATGCCCATATGAATTTTCATGTATATTCATATTTCTACTTGTACGTGATTTTTTTTTTTTTATGCTTGAAGAAGACTCTTTTAAAATTTCTTGTAAGGCCAGTTTAGGGGTGATGAACTTTTTTAGTTTTTGCTTCTCTGGGAAATTCTATTTCTACTTCAATTCTGAATGATAACCCTGCCAGGTGGTATATTCTTCATAGTAAACTTTTTCTTTCAACACTTTAAATATATTATGCTACTCCTTCTTGCATACAAAGTTTCTGCTAAAAAAAAAATCAGCCCATATCCTTACAGTGATTCCTTTGCACATGATTAGTTTGTGTTTTACCTTCAAAATTCTGTCTTTAACTTTTACTATTTTAATTATGATATGTTTTAGTGCACATCTCTTTGGGGTCATCTTATTTGTGACTCTGTGCTTTCTGGACCAGGATACCTGGTTTTCTTTACCAGGTTAGGAAAGTGTCTTCAAATAACTTTTCTTCCTCTTTCTTTCTTTCTTCTCCTTCTGGGACTCCTATGATGTGAATATTAGTACATTTTATGTTGCCTCAAAGGTCCATTAAAATATTCTCATTTTTTGAAATTCTCTTTTTTTTTTGCTTACATTTATGGTTCATTATAAAATATTATAAAACCATGTGATAAATATACTGATGAACATCTAGACAGAAAAGCTTTGCAAGGCAAGAGATTCATGGAGCTTCCATGTCCTCTCTGCACAAGCCCCTCTCCCAGCATCTCCAAGTGTTCACCAACCCAGAAGCTCCCCAAATCCTGTTCCTTTCTTTTTTTTTTCTGATTGTATAATTTCCACTAGTCTGTCTTCCAGATGGCTTATCCATTCTTCTGTATTATCTAATTTGCTGTGTTTTTCATTTCATTATTGGATATTTCAGCTCTGATCTTTCTTATATTTTCCAACGGTTCATTAAGATTCTCACTTTTGGAGTTCCTGTCATGGCGCAGTGGTTAACAAATCTGACTAGGAACCATGAGGTTGCGGGTTTGATCCCTGGCCTTGCTCAGTGGGTTAACGATCCAGCGTTGCCCTGAGCTGTGGTGTAGGTTGCAGACGTGGCTCAGATCCCACGTTGCTGTGGCTCTGGCGTAGGCCGGTGGCTACAGCTCTGATTAGACCCCTAGTCTGGGAACTCCATATGCCACGGGAGCGGCCCAATAAATGGCAAAAAAGACCAAAAAAAAAAAAAAAGATTTTCACTTTGTTCTTCCATTCTTTTTTTGTGTTGGTTAGCATATTAATGACAATTACTCTGAAGTCTTTATCAGATAAACTATCTCTATTTCATTAGAGATTTTCCCTGTGGTTTTATCTTTTTCTTTTGCTGGAACATATTCCTCTTTTTCCTCATTTTGACTTCCTGTGTTTATTTCTATGAATTACGTGAAATAGGTATCTTTCCTAGTCATAAAGTCATGGCCTTATATAGCTTGGTCCCTTGTATAGACTACCTGTGCCAGGTAGCTTTGGTAGGCTAGATGGAGCTGAAGCATGCATGGTCCAGGGTTGTCTCAGGGGTCTCCTTGCATTATAAAATGTACTTTACATGCATTATAAAATGATACCAAACACTATATATAGACTTACCAGTTTTAACACTGAAAACCCAAAGATGAGCTACTTAAACTCATCTCCTCAATTTCTATTCTAAACTTTTTTTATAGGGCCCTGTATTTTTCCCTATGACTTCATCTCCAAAACCCCATAAGGGTAACATTGACTTCAGACTTTAGGATGCTCTGCCTCTACCACGGCTCTCAGTAATCTAGGTCTCCTTAGTGCAAGAGCGTAAATAGGACAGTCATTAATTTTATTTAAAACATTTTCCCCAAAAGGCCTGGTATTCATTTAGAAATAATTCTTGAATGGCCGCCAAGTTGAAAGCACTATCCCTAGCTACAGTCGGGCATGAACTAATACAGTGTCAAATTTCTGCTGTTATTTTATTAAAAATTTTGGAAAGAAAGATAAGCTCTTATAAACCACAAGTCATTTAATATATGATTTAATAAGTATACAATATATATAATACATATTGAAACTCTATCCTGGAGATTATGTCCTAGTGTCTTCTTGACTGAATCAAGTAGATGTGGCTAAAGAAATAAGATGGAAAGAAGGAACACATTGTATTTCAGTTGCATATAACTTTATTAAGGCCCTAGATTCTATGCCAGGATATGAAGAGCATAAATATTGAAAATTTTGTGAAATAAGTGTCCAAGTTAATGCATAGATGATTGAATAAATAAATGGGAGATGAGACAAATCTCCTATGCAGAATTCCAAATTATTTATGTAGATCCTCTGTCCTCAAAGAGGTAGAACCTAACTCCTTAATCATGCACTATACATAGTGACTTTTCTTGAAAGAGTGCAGTATGGGGAGTTGGGAGAGTAAGTGTACAGTGAAGATAAGAGATAAACACTGTCTCAGCTTGGTGATCAAGGTCAACACCAGTGGTGGAAATTCATGGTAATAGTATGTTCCGTTTATGATGAAAATGGTACTTTACCTCTGCGGGTTTTTTTCCAAGAACACACAACACCTGTATAACCATGGGGAAAAAAATCAGACACATCTCAATTGAGGAACATCCTGTAATGTAACTGACCCATACTCTTTGAATCTCTCAGAGTCATAAAAAATGAGAAAAGTCTGAGAAACTGTCATGCATGTGACAGCTTTAGCTAACAATCATGTATCAATATTTGTTCATCAATTATTACAAATATTTGATGTTAATAAGGCAAACTAGCATGGGGTATATGGAGACTCTGTATGATCCTCACAATTTTTTCTTATAAATCTAGAATTTTCCTAAAGTAAAATTGTTTTAAAAAAACATGATTATTTCTTCCAAATAGATCATGGTAAATAATGGAGACATTGGAAATAAATGTTTCTTGATTTCCCAGAGAAAACTAATTTCATCATGGTTATGATGATACTGCAAACAATATGATATTTAAAAACTTGACAAAGCTCTTTTTCTGATTTGGTACCATGTCAGGCCTCTGGTTATTCTTAGTAGTAGATATTATTTAAATTCTGAATTGTTCTTATGTCAGATAATCAAAAAATTAAAGTTTAAAAAATTAATTGTACCTCTTAGCTGAGCTATCATCTCAGTTAAGAGAATAAAAATATAATTTATGTTAGATGGACATATCATACCTTTAAGTTTGCTCTTGAGAATTTCTGGTTATGAACCTAGAAAAAAAATAGCTTTCCCATCTATATCCATTCATTTGAACTGTCATAAACAAAGTCCTCAAGTACAAAATGAAAAGAAAACAATAATGCATTTGGACACCTAACATTCTCCCCTCCATTAAGTCTCATAAATTGGATTTAATATTAACAAAATTCAATGACATGATATTTCTTATAAAAGGAATTGGAAATTTCTACAATTAAAATGTTTATTAGTGCAGCTTGGGTAATTTGTAAAGGATGCTGCAACTTTATTCTCCCAATTTAAGTTATGGCAGCTTCTTTCTCTGTAACATTTTACATGTTTTCTTCATTCATTTTTAGTTTGGAGCCATACTAGAATTTATTCTTGCTCTCTATAATGGTGAATTGGATGTTAGCTGTATGAAATGTATTTATCTGTGTTATCTATTGCTTTATAACAAATTATCCTAAAATTTATCATCTTAAATCAGAACATTTATCATCCTACAGTTTCTGTAGGTCAGCAATTTAGTCGGAGTGCAGCTAGATAATTCTGGCTTAGCATCTCTCAGGAAACTGTAATCAAGTATTCAACCAGAGCTACATTCCATCCTAAGGCTTGACAGGTGAAAGATCTATTTCCAAGCTCATGGTTATAGGCAGAACTCAGAAGATCCATTATCAAGCCTACTCCTGGGCTACTTCACAGTAAGGCACCTGGCCTATTCAGTGATCAAGGAGAGAGTGAGAGAAGAGCTCACGACAGAGCCATACGATTTTATAACATAGTCTTGTAAGTGACAACACATTTTTGCAGTGTTGTTTTATTAGAAGCAAATTGCTGAGTCTAGCCCCTGCTCAAGAAGAGGTCATTCCAAAAGGGCATGAATATGAGGAAGCAGGAATCAGTGGAGACCATCTTAGAAGCTGCCTACCACAATTGACAACTAGCATCTTTACCTTTCTTCTGAAAATGCTATGAGAACAGTAAGGAGATCACAAATAAAATAGAACCAAACAAAACACTGTTATGTCCGTTTTCCATGAAACTGGGTGACATATAAGCCCATAGGTTACAAAGTAAACATAAGGGCTACCAAAATCAGCTGTGGTCTTTCAAAAGCTACAAGGAAATAGAGAGGGAAAGTGAAGAACAGTGTAAAGATTTGGAGATTGCAGCAAAGATAAGAATGATCATATAATTTATCACTCAAACCAGAATAAATTTGGTGTTATTTCACTTATTGTGAAAAATTCATATTAAAATGCATGAGGGAGCATTATGCATTTTCAATACTGGCAAAATTATCTAAATTTTATAACTAGCATTTTTATTTCATATCTTTGGTGGAAGTTCAGATTAGCACAGCCTCTATGGAGGGTAATATTTGAATATATATCAAAAATTTAAATGTATGTAGTCTCTTAATTCTATCTCTAGAAATTTACTTTGTGGATATCCTACATGAATATGCCTTTTTTTTTTTTTTGCAGCATTACCTGTAAAGCAAAAGCTTGGAGACTGCATAAATATCCACCAATAGATAGCTAGTTAAATAAAGTAAGATTGATACTAAAAATGAAATTATATGAAGCTGTGAAATAAGGAAAAAAAATATATAAAGAAGAGGATACTGTCTGTGTGCCAATATGGGAAGATCTCCAAGATATAGTTTAAGTAAAAAAAAGCAAGGTCCAGATCAGTATTTATAGTATATGTGCAAGAAGGAGGGCTGCATTAGTTTTCTATTATTGCTGTAACAAATGAACACAAATTTAGCAGTTTAACACAACACAAATTTATTATCTTGCAGTGTCATTGGTCAGATCTGACACTAGTATCACTGGGCCAAAATAAAGGTGTCTCTAGAGGTTCTAGATGTAAATCTGTTTTCTTGCTTATTCAGCTTGTTGGCAGGATCAGTTTCCTGCATTTATAGTACTGTTTCTTTGCTGGCTGTCATCTGAGAGCCATTCACAGATTCTAGAGGCTGTTAGGTTTCTAGGCTTGTGGTCCATTTCCTCCAAAATCGAAGCCAGCAATGGCAAGTCAAGTCCCTGTCATGCTTTGAATCTGTTGCCTCTTTCCAGGTTGCATCCTTCTGACAGCTCTTTAGCCTCTTTTTGTTTCTCAAGGCTCATGTAATTACACTGGGCTCACCAGATTAATCCAGGAAACTCTCACTATTTTAAAGTTTAAGCTTTAATTCTATTTTTAAAATTCCTCTGGCCTGGCTGTATAAAATAATAACCACACGGGATCCAGGGATTAGGGTGTAGATATCTTTGGGGGCCACAGGAAATAAATGCACAGCAAAACTATGGATAGATACTTAAGGAAACCAAGAACAGTGGTAATGCGGCAAGAGCTGTTGAGAGTTGGCATCTGGGATAAATAGAGAAAAATAGCAAATTTACACCATGTATCTTTTCACATATGATTAGAACTCTATTACCCAGTTAAAAACTAAATGAAAAGTAAATGAAGTTCCAATAAAATGGTATAAACTAGGTAAATACCTATTTATTAAGGAGTTTTAAACTCTTCCTAAGTCTGTTACTAAGTTCTCATTTTAGGCCCATGATTCAGCACATTCTACTTTGTAGTGTGCTTTAGAAATATTGGCAAGGATCTCTGCAAGATCTGCACTGTTCCCTCCCGTGAAGTCACAAAGGGACAATCTCCTTTTAACTGGGTACATCTTATTTATTTTTTCTCTTTTTTTCTTTTTATTTTTTTTAATTTCCCCAATACATTATTTTTTTTCTACTGTACAACATGGTGACCCAGGTACACATACATGTCTACATTCTTTCTTCTCACATTATCATGCTCCATCATAAATTACTAGACATAGTCCTCAGTGCTACACAGCAGGATCTCATTGCTAATCCATTCCAAAGGCAATACTATGCGTCTATTAACCCCAAGCTCCCAATCCTTTAAAATTGATTTCTTATTTTACTCAAACTTGTTTTATTTTTAAATACTCCATAAGTTATTTTGGGATTTTATTTTATTTTATTTTTTGCTATCCAGAAAATTCTCTGCCACTAAACTTTCTTAGTGGACTTAATTTACTGACCTCTTAAATTCAGGTAAATGAACAGTCTTAGGAATTAATATTAAGTCTACAATTTGCCTTTGATCTGAACCTATTTATTTCCTTTTCAATGTCAATTTAGATTCCTCTTGATTGCTATATCCATAACCACCTTGGTTCAAACATTTGGGTTGCTATAAAACTGTTACTGAAACAATCTTTTAAGCTAATTGTGCAGAGCAGTATTTTAAAATGCAATTTCTTCTTCCAAAAGCCCAAATTTGCCCTAACTTGATTCTTATAATCTTTCTCCTGACCAATTTTATCATCTTTCAGTTTGATAAATTCCAGCAATCTCTTAGGTAAAAATGTGAAAGTGCCTCATGCCTGGCCTCCAATTCAACAAGTGAGTTTTCCAGATAGAATGGAGGCTGGAATGATCTTGAAGTCATAAAACTGAAACATCTATGAGACTCACTTCACAATTTTACCATTCGAGATGAATGGATTATATTTACTGTAAATTTGGCACTTATTTTATTACACTAATGAATTGAGTGAGAATGGAATGAGAATGGAACAATTCTATCTCACTTTTATGCTGACATTTCTAGAATACCCTGAAAGGGTCTGAACACCTAGCACAATATACAACAACTAAAAAGCAACCAGTGCAAACAAATATTCACACGCAGACACAGATGTACACATGGCTTCAAATAGAAACTGTGCCTAATGGGGCTTTTAACAAAGTTATCAGTTTTGTATTTAAGCCCCTGAAAACAAAACACAGACAAGAGTATGCGTAAATTGAGAGGCCGTTACATAACACAGTTGAAAATGTTATATTTACATGGAAACCAGCTTATTATATTTACATGAACATCTGGCACAGGTTCACTAAAATCTTAAAAACAGATGGACATGAAGAAAGAAGTAGTAATTAACAAAGCTATATGTTGATTAAGTCAGCATGTGGTTAATTTTTAATGATTGCTGATCTTTATTAAGGATGGTGAGACTTTCAAAAATTAATCTTTTTAACATATCAATTGACCAAGGAGGCAGTGATAACTACTCTGGTCATTAACACGTTATTTCAGCATTGATACCGCAAACCCTGACTGCATGAGGCATATTCATAGAAGTAAAATTCAAAAACTAAGATTCGCTTGTCTGAAGCCCTCTGGCTTTTATATCTATAGAGGGGAGCTGAGCAGCAACATTATCGTTTGGGAATAATCACATACAGATATGTATGCTATTTGAATACTGTTTTCATGTTCTGAATCATTTCAGTCAACTCAGTGCCTCCCGCTGCCCTTCATCCATCCTGAAGTCATATTGTGTACTTCTCTGAGCTCTCTAAATAGGCACCTTCTGGTTGCCAAGCAACCACAGATTTTCTGCAAGTGCCTGTGCCATGTGTACTTAAACTGCAGTTGGCCTTTTTTTCCTTCAACTTTTCAAAGTTTAAAAAAATAAATATATGGCAGTCAGGTAGAGTTGTGTATGTTTTGAAGGAGGGTACTAGGAAGTCAGAAACCATTAAAAGCAGAACACCTTCTGAGATGTGATGTACATATACACAATCTTTTTAAAAAGCCTTTGCAAATATATTAACTACTTAATTACCTAATTCATCAAATAAGTGAAAATAAAACTGTCTCTATTTCCTAAGGTAGTAGATATTTTATATCCACCAGCAAGTGAGTAGATTCTATAAGCATTACAGAGCTTCAGTGTATTAATAGAGAATGTTGATTGTGTCAGCCAACTTACAGTCTATGAGCTCTAGTTATGGTCCTTTTCTCCAGGTGGAGTTCTAGATTGAATGGCCTTGATTTCCAGGGATAGTTAATGAAAACTTGCTCACTAGTTTTTTTTTGTTCCCCCCCCCCCACTGTACAGCATGGGGATCAAGTTGCTCATACATGTATACATTTTTTTCCCACCCTTTGTTCTGTTGCAATATGAGTATCTAGATATAGTTCCCAATGCTACTCAGCAGGATCTCCTTGTAAATCTATTCCAAGTTGTATCCAATAACCCCAAGCTCCTGATCCCTCCCACTCCCTCCTTTTCCCTCCCTCTCCCGTCAGGCAGCCACAAGTCTATTCTCCAATTCCATGAGTTTCTTTTCTGTGGAGATGTTCATTTGTGCTGGATATTAGATTCCAGTTATAAGTGAAATCATATGGTATTTGTCTTTGACTTTCTGACTCATTTCACTCAGTATGAGAGTCTCTAGTTCCATCCATGTTGCTGCAAATGGCATTGTCATTCCTTTTTATGGCTGAGTAGGATTCCATTGTGTATATATACCACTTCTGCCCAATCCAATCATCTGTTGATGGACATTTGGGTCTTTTCCACGTCATGGCTATTGTGAATAGTGCTGCAATGAACATATAGGTGCATGTGTCTCTTTTAAGTAGAGTTTTATCCAGATATATGCCCAAGAGTGGGACTGCAGGGTCATATGGAAGTTCTATGTATAGATTTCTAAGGTATCTCCAAACTGTTCTTCATAGTGGCTGTACCAGTTTACATTCCCACCAACAGTGCAGGAGGGTTCCCTTTTCTCCACAGCCCTTCCAGCACTTGTTATTTGTGCACTCATTAATGATGGCCATTCTGACTGGTGTGAGGTGGTATCTCGTGGTAGTTTTATTTGCATTTCTCTTATAATCAGCGATGTTGAGCATTTTTTTCATGTGTTTGCTGGCCATCTGTATTTCTTCCTTGGAGAATGGTCTATTCAGGTCTTTTGCCCATTTTTCCATTGGTTGATTGGCTTTTTTGCTGTTGGGTTGTATAAGTTGTTTACATATTCTAGAGATTAAGCCCTTGTCAGTTGCATCATTTGAAACTATTTTCTCCCATTCTGAAAGTTGTCTTTTTGTTTTCTTTTTGGTTTCCTTTGCTGTGCAAAAGCTTGTCAGTTTGATGAGGTCCCATGGGTTTATTTTTGCTCTAATTTCTATTGCTTTGGGAGACTGACCTGAGAAAATATTCACGATGTTGATGTCAGAGAGTGTTTTGCCTATGTTCTCTTCTAGGAGTTTGATGGTGTCCTGTCATATATTTAAGTCTTTGAGCCATTTTGAGTTGTTTTTGTGCATGGTGTGAGGGTGTGTTCTAGTTTCAATGCTTTGCATGCAGCTGTCCAGGTTTCCCAGCAATGCTTGCTGAGTAGACTTTCTTTTTCCCATTTGATGTTCTTGCCTCCCTTGTCAAAGATTAATTGACCATAGGTGTCAGGGTTTATTTCCGGGTTCTCTATTCTGTTCCTTTATTTCCGGGTTCTCTATTCTGTTCCATTGGTCTGTCTGTCTGTTTTGATACCAGTACCACACTGTTTTGATGACTGTGGCTTTGTAGTATTTCTTGAAGTCTGGGAGAGTTATGCCTCCTGCTTGGTTTTTGTTTCTCAGGATTGCTTTGGCAATTCTGGGTCTTCTGTTGTTCCATATAAATGTTTGGATTGTTTGTTCTAGTTCTGTGAAAAATGTCCTGGGTAATTTGATAGGGATTGCATTGAATCTGTAGATTGCTTTGGGTAGTATGGCCATTTTTACAATATTGATTTTTCCAATCCAGGAACATGGATTCTTTCCATTTCTTTACATCTTCTTTGATTTCTTTGATTAAAGTTTTATAGTTCTCAGCATATAGGTCCTGTACCTCCTTAGTCAGGTGTATTCCGAGGTATTTGATTTTTTTGAGGTGCAATTTTGACAGAGTTTGAGAAAATAGCAGAAGTAAGAAAGTCACTCAGAGTAAACTTCCACCTGCCCTTCTCCCCTGAAACTGGTCATGAAACCCTCTTGTGAAATTTACCCCTCCCACTTCCAGAAGGAAGGAGCATCTTTATCTCTAAAGACAAAGGAACACAGAGAAGTATCCAAACAAATAGGCCTTCTTGCAGTTTATTACACTTACTTCGTATTCCTTGAATTATCATATTTTTCTACAACTATCTGCTCTTCATCAAACCTAGCATAAAAATATTCAGTTTTAACCATTTTTTTCCATCTTCTTTTTTTTAACCTTCCATGTCATATAAAAAATAAATGTGTATGCTTCTATTTTCCTAATCTGTCCTTGTTAGTTTAATACTCAGACCCACCCAGGTCCTAAGAGTGTAGAAGACACTTTTCCTTCCCCTGCATCGCTGAGTTAACTATCTGCTATCAGTATGAGTAAAGACTAATGTGACTGGTTATTACCACTGAGAGAATTGGAGTCTTATGTAGAATTTGTTTTGTCAGGAATTTGAACCTAACTGGGTAACCTGTGAATTTCAGAGGGAAACTCTATCAAGCATGGTATGGCTCTTATTGTCTAACCCAAGATCAAGAAGACCCTAGAGCCATATTGCCTTGGTCAGAGTCTTCATTACACACCTGCTGAGTGACCTTGAAAACCCCTTTCTTTGTTATGCCCCAATTTTCTAATCATAAAATGGGAAGATAATACCTACCTCATGGATGTTGTAAAGATTACATGAGATAGTGAATGTAAAGTATTCAACAAGGTTCCTTTAACTCTGCCTCTGAAGTTGCTCAGCAGGTTCAAACCTCCATTGTTAAGGATTTATGAGTGGAATTCCCCTTTTAGGCTGTCTTCTATTGGGAGCCTTATATAAGACGCTACCTCTTCTGGAAGCCCCAAATAATTATTTCTCCAAACAGGATTGCGGAAACATTCTGGTACTAGCATCTAGCTTAGAACCCATGGTTTTGTATTTAAGTTCATTTTTTATGTTTTTCATGGTATTATTTGGAGAATTGATGGGTTGGTTCATATTTCAATTGGTCATCTAAAAAATACTGAAAATGCAGAATAACTAGGAATCAGTCAGGGTACAAGGTTGTTGGGAAAAGTCCCAAACTACTTTGCATTGAGCTGTTAGTGATGGTATGACTGATAATGGAAGCAGAAGTATCAGTACTACATCTTCAAGTAAAGATGAGCCTCTACTGTTTCCACTATTATCCTCGTGGTCATGAATGGACTCTGTGTTAACCTCTGCATGAAAAAAAATTTCAGTGAGAAATGAAAGAATCATTTCTTTAATCTTATAGAACTACACTATGTGAGTTACCTGATGAAGATGAGCAAAAGTGAGGGAGAAAGAAGGAAGAGATACAAAATGGTAAGTAAATCTCTCTTAGACTATCCTTACCATGTTTTTCACTTTTTTCTACCTTTGATTAGAATTTGACAATGGAATATATAATTAGAATTCAACATTTTAGGTAATTGTACATGACTTTTAGAAGTTTAGAATTTTAAACTTTTCTTTCAAGTTATGTTGTTTACCTTGGAAACTAAATTTAGAAACATATTCTTCACCCTCCATAAACATCCCTTGCTGTTTATTATGAGTAAACTGTTCTGTTCTCTGTCACTTACCTACAGATTTTACTGTTCTCTTGCAAAATTTTTTCTCCTCTGATATTTATTTCAATGTTTAAAGATAGAAGATGAGACTGAATTATCAATATTAAAAAAAATCCATAATTCTCAGTTCAAATTTACTGAATCAACATTCATATTTAAATTTTAATATTTTTCTTTTTTCTATTAAAAGTACTTATATCCCTACATGATTTTAGAGAATTAAAAAATAAGTCATTTATTCCACTGAATGAATTTTGATGTCCTATATTAACAGTTAAATTTGGAGAGTAGTTTCCAGAAATAGTAATGATCTAAAAATATGATATATTCCTCCTGAAAAGAAATGCCTGAAAATGACTGAAATACCTCTATACATAAATACACACCATGTAAATTTTAAAAACTTGGTTTCATACAGAACATTTTTCTCTGACCACATGCAATTATCTTAAAAATTAATAACAAACATAAAATAGAACCTTAGGAAATTTAGGAATTAAATTTTAATGAGGTCTAAATCACAAAAGAAATAAAAATGGAAATCAAAAATACTTAGACCTAATAATTATAAAATATTAAAACTTGGCCACACAATCAATGTATTCCTTAGAGGGAAATTTAACATCTAAAATATTTATATTGGTGGAAAAAAGGCTGAAAATAATGTAAAAATTTAATTTAAGAGAAGGAAAATGAATACAAAATAATTCCAAAGGAGTAAAAGAACAAAAATTATAAATAAATAAGCAGAACCTAATAAAATTAGAAGTGAAGCTACACAAGTTAATCAACAAAGCTAGAATAGTTTCTTAAAGTTTGGTAAAAGAGCTAAATCTCTAGAAATATTGGTAGAAGGGAGAAAAGGGAAAAGAGAAATATCAACAGATTGAGAACATATATATAGTAATGAGAATAATATTTACTTTAGGCAAACTATAAATTTTATTTCCAGGTCTGAACACTGATGAGAAGGGAAAATTCATAGCTACATCGTCACCTTTATTTTATTATCACATTATTGGAGTGCCAAAAGAAGTAAGGTGCCATCTATGCTAATTCTTCCAGAATATGACCAACACAACTGCAGTGAATAAGAAACCCAGGAAGTGTGAGAAGTGCAATCCAGAAATCATTAGGTTGAAGGAATAGCTGAGTCAGGGCTTAAGGACTGAACTGGATTGAATTGGGTTGATTGCTGTGCCACAACTATGTACATTTGTGTTGCACTTTTACTTCATTTCAGATTTATAATGTGTGGCTATGTCCTTAATAAATATAACCAAATTTAGGAGAATAAATTTGAAACTTCCCAAAACTGGCTCAAGAAGAAATTGAAGAGATCTATAATTACTAAAGAACTTGAAGAAGTCATGAAAAATTTACCACACACAAATAATTTTACATACAATCTTAATCAGATATTCAAGGAATTGACATATATACAGACTCTTCCAAAAAAGTAGAAAAAACAAATATATCTTCTTCATTTTATAAAGTTAACATAGTCTTATTACCATATTTAGAATAAGTAGAGAAGTAAAATATTAAAGACAATTTCATTTATAGATGCAAAATCCTAAATATTACTATATACAACAATAGAACAAATGTAAACCACATAAAACATCATTTTTAATAGTTAGAACTAGGTCACTAGTTCATATAAGACCATTATAGAGAAAAATATTTTAGATAAAGCTTTAAAAGAAGTTCTAAATAGATGAATAACCATGATATCCTCATTTGATAAAGACTCAATATTACAGATTTCTCAATTATTCCAAAATATACTACCAATCAACTAAGTTGGTATGTTGGTTTTAATATTTATATTGAAGAGCAGAGATAAGAATAGCCATGGTCGGAGTTCCCATTATGGCTCAGTGGTTAACAAACCCAACTAGTAGCTATGGGGTTGCAGGTTCAATCTCTGACCTTGCTCAATGGGTTAAGGATCTGTCTTGCCGTGAGCTGTGGTGTAAGTCATAGATGTGGCTCGGACCCGGCGTTGCTGTGGCTGTGGTATAGGCTGGCAGCTGCAGCTCTGATTAGACCCCTAGCCTGGGAACCTCCATATGCCTTGGGTGTGCCCTCCCCAAACAAAAAGACAAAAAAAAAAAAAAGAATAGCTATGGTACTGCTAAAGAAACACAGCGCAGAGGATCTTTGTTTAAGGTATGGAGATTTATTATAAAGCTCTTACAAATTGTAGTGTTGGTACAGTGATAACAATTAAACTGCTAGATAAAAAAAGCTAACTTAGAAACACATCCATCCATGCATGTATGGAAACTTGATAAATACAATGAAAAAGGACAAGTAAAACTGAAAGATAGTTTGTGATCAGTTCCTAAAATTCATGTTAATGATAAAAAAATGAAAATAAACAAATATACGCTAGTTAACAAACAAGTGAAGATGATAAAAATAAGCAATTTTAGGCTCTAAGTTGTCTTTTCTGGCTGTCTGAATATCAATTCAATAAACCAGGTAAACTGAATCTCCACTTGACTTTTTGCTGTATAAACGTAGTCTGAAAGACATTTTAAAGAAAGGAAGGATGTTGTGAGTAATTGACCTTTTCTCTGGGAAGGAAGTAGTGATATTTTCAAGCACTACAGTAACATCAAGCAGGTCACACAAAAGGAAGGTCACTTTTTTATTGAAAAGGGGAGGAAATACCATGGAGAAATTTATTTTCTTGCCTAGATAATTGGAAGTCTTGGGTAGAAAACAAAAGGTATGAAACTTTTAAGGGGACCGTTATGCTTGTTTCCTAAGCTTTGGTTTTCCACATCATATTAGCATAGTATTACGTGGAAAAATGCATCTGTCACTGAGGACAGTTTGGTCTGTGAGCCTCTCCACCTTAACCTACAAGGTCACCTGAACTTCCAAGGGGGACTCCCCTGGATCAAGTTCAGCCACACCTTTTCAGTTTCAAACATTATGAGCCTCATAATAGGTCCTAAAAGTTAAAGCTGCACCCTGCAACAGTCCATAACAACAAAGAATGAGTTTTCTGAACCTCTTAAACATATTTTTGTCAAGGAATGAACGTGCAAAACTGACCTTATCAGAGAGGTGAAATACAGCTCCAATTAAAATTATACTGGGGTGATCTCAGACTCAAAGTGTAAGCCTCATAGATAAGAAATGCTGCCATATGCTACAGCATCTTTATTCTCATTCTGCAATTACAGGGATCAGCAAAACATTGTTAGAAATAATTTCTGTTAGCATGGATGCTGCTGTTGAGATTAGATTAATTAAACTGATAAATCCCAAGCATGGATCAAAAACATCTAGTAACATGAAAGAAGTCAAAATATGAGACAGGCAGTGCTGCCAAAAAGTTTTTCAAAGCTCCCACTGGCCTAGTATGATTGGAAAATCTACAATTTTGAAGAGAAGAAAATAGACCAAATGCCAGGTAAATATAAGCCTGTAGGTCTGGCATTTGCCAGAAATGAGGCATTGGAACCAAGAAGAGCTTATCATGGCCAAAGCAGGATGCACAGTCTATCAAAGTGAATTAGGCAGTGTCACTTTGACATGCAACCTAATAATAAACAACCCTGAGTTTTATTGGCAAGTGCTCTGTGCCTTTTGATTGAAAGCTATATGTTGGTAACTGACCATGTACTACTAGGAGCAATGACCTAAGGATCTGGAGACAGGACAGATTTAAATTATATCTGCATTTAAGAAAGAATCATGCTCTTTTTGCAGTGAAGGATTGACTTTGAAAATATACTGTGAAATCCCAAGATATATGCTAATAACATACTAATTAAAAAAAAATCTAGAATGACAGCTGCTGATTGAAGTTAAAGAGATGAAAGATGGAAAGGAAGAGGGAGAGAAGGAAGGGGGAGCCATGGAAGAAGTCAGGAAGGGACATTTGATTATAACTATTCTAGCTAGTGGAATATGCTTCTTGTCTCATGAAGCCAGATATACAATCACAAAGGGAGGCTTCCAGTTTATAAAAGTCAATATGGGCCCAAGGGGCTGTTCATTCTGTTTGAAAATCTTAGTCTCTTTCAGAAGATCCTTCTCAAATTTTTCCTCTGAGAGATGTCTTGGGGTTACTTGTGCAATTTAAGAGAAAACCATAGAATCACAGTTTTCCAGAGTCAGAAGATAGCTTCAAAATCATTTCTTTTGCCCAACGTCACAGATCATAAAAGGACTGTTCACCTCTGAACCAATGTGTTATATATTTTTTATTTACAGGCTTCTTTTTACAGACTCGAGGACTATCTAAAGAGTACCAAAATGGTCTTCATATAGGATACACTCTCTCCTAAAGTCAGCCTTATTTTATCTATCATTGATTCTAACCTTGAGAAAGCCTTCCTATTATCCTTCAAGCCTTGCTAAAAATGAGGTACGTGGGGTCAAGAGGAAAAAAAGACCCACTCGTAACGCTCAGACTTCAGTAATAAATGATCTCCAGGATGCAATTAGCACAATCCTTCACCTGGGAGATGGCAAGAACTAAGAGAAAAGAAAAAAGTACATAGGTTCAAATGATGACTTTTAGAATAATTTTCTGTTCCGGCCAAATTTTACCCTAATGACCATGCTCATCTAGTCTTGATTAGCGTGACCATGAAAATAATTATCATTTATATGCAATTTTAAATCTTAAAAACCTTTATTAAAGTGTTCTTTCCTGCTATAGGACATGCAGTATTGTCTAGAGTAATGAGTTCATTATGGTGTTTCTGACTTTTTTTTCTTAAGGCTATAAATGTATATATTTTAACATATCCAAGTGCTAATATTAGCACATAGACTATATTGAATCTCTAATGTGTCATTATGATAATTAATACCTTAAAATTTTAATTTTTATGTAATTTTGCTGTGATATGAGGGAGACACTTCTGTAATGCATATATATTATAAACTTTTTACAGAGAAAATTATATTCTTCCTGGTCCTTCATTATTTCTTCACTTACATCATTTATGTCTAAGTGATTTTTGTCTTGACACAAGTAATTATTGGCTATTTTTGTCTTGAAGGTAGGGAAAAAATGTGTTTGTCCTCAACAAATAATTACACCAAAGATATTTGCTTCTCTTTTTAAACAAATGGATATATTTATCTTTTAATGCCTTTGAATTATACTCTCAAGAGATGCATTTGAAATATATAAACCATGAGCAGACTTTAATGTCACAAAAATATATGCAGTAAAAAAAGGCTGATATTTAAAGCATTATATTCTAAAAGTTCTTTGTGAAAATTAAAAAAATAAAACTACATGTATTCTGGGGGCAAGGAGTGGGTCAGCTGGAAAGCATCTTCCAATCTTAATAAAGAAGATTTAAGGTAACTTTCACATCTATAAAGATAACACATCTTGACTATAACTATCAGAAACCTGTAGGAGATAATCTGTTACTCTAAGTATGTGCCTCAGGAAAGTAACTGTCTAAATAATAAAACTTTGTGAAATTGTAATTGAGATATGAAATAACTAAGCTTTTAGATGTTTTAAATTTTTTTGTCAATTTTTTTAAAAGAGGTGCAAAATATTACTACTTTATAGCATATTTGCCTAAATTACAGGATCTTTAGGATGCTAAGAAGACCAGTTTTCTGTTCTATTGTGCTTTTATGAGTCTAGGGCATAAAGGTTAAGCTCTGATTCTCAAATCATGAAAGACTCACTTGGAGGGTGTTAGAATAACTAGAGTTTCTAATATTCTATCCAGGAGATTTTGGCCTAATAGCTCTGGGGTGGAGTCTGGGAAACTAATTTTATTAACCACTTCAGGTACTTTGGTATACACAGTCTACTGGCCTGTATGTAGAGTAGGGTTCATAGTGTAGCTGAAAAACTGTGAAATTCAAAATAAGTTGACATGGGAAATGAGCTTTCATTCTGCTCTTGTCTACCTGTTTGTATAGGGACATCACTGTGATCCTATAAGCTTCAAATTCTTCATCTGTTGTATGAATTTCATATTTTGAGAATCAAATGATTCTCAAAGGCATAGTAAGTCAAAAAGCATGACATAAACACTAATTCTGATTGAGTATCTTGCTAGCACACGGCAGAGTAAAATTAGTGAATATATTGTTTGGCTAACATATATAACTCAGCATCTCCCCTAACTATTAATAACTCCACTTATCTAATGATCACTTACACAAGGGGCACTTTGTGGTACTTAAAAGCTCAAATTGTGCTGTCAAACATACTAGCTTATACCCTAGCTCTGCCATTTCCTATTGTGTAATATTAGAAGTATTACCTTTGTCCATACTACCTTGAATGCGACCAATCTTGCCTGATCTTGGAAGCTAAGCAGAGTTGGGTCTGGTTAGTACTTAGATGGGAGAATTACTTAATCTCTCTCTATGCCTTAGTTTTCTGATCTATAAAATTAGGATGTTAATAATGTTCTGTACTACGAGATTATTATGAAAATAATGCAAAATATAAAATACTTATTATATTTTCTGAAATAAGTAAATGCAACACATAAAATACTTATATTTTCTGAAATAAGTAGACCATTGTTATTAATACTTTTATTATGTATCTAATACTTATGATAAATGCTAATAAGCAAAAAATATACTTACAAAGTTAATTTTGATAGTGCTATAGTGGAAAGCTACAGAGAACTATGAAACTCAGAAAAAGGAGTATATGATCTAGTGTGAGGACTGAATGAGGCAGGAGAGTGGGGCATTTTTTAGGTCTGATATTTTAAAAAGGATAAGAAGGAGTTATCCACATGGAGGTAAGCGGATCAAAGGAGTCTTGCAAGTAAGAGAAGACAATAGATACAATGGCCATAAGCAGCAGTAGAAACAGGTGATTATGCAGTGCAAAAGGGAAGAAGAAAAATGGAGGTTGATGTAATATAAAAGTAAGAAGACAGTAAGGAAAAAGTATGCAAGCTCTTGAGGCCTTAAGAGTAGTGGCGATAATATTTTAATAATGAAAAGCACATGTAGAAGGAGGTGACTTGATCAGATTAGAATTCTAATAAAACTATGGAGAATAGACATGGGAACTGGCAGTAAGAGAAGAATATAAAAAAGTTCAAGTCAGTATGCACAGAAAACCATACCCACAAAACAAATAAAAATAATCAGAATTAAAAGGAGAGTCTGTAAACATGAGAGACTAACCTCTCTCATAAGCAAATGAAAAAATTCAGAGCATAGAGAAGATCTGGAAAAAAAAAAAGGCAGCTAGCACACTTGCTTAATTGACACATATAAAAAACCACTGAAAATGAAAGGATGTATACTATTTCAAGTATATGTAAAACATTAACAGTTTACCATATATGAGGTAATTAAGAAAGCCTTAATAAAGTTCAGAAGATTCTGATTTTGCAGTAGTAAGCCAAAAGTCCATAATAAGAAGGTAATTAAAAACCTCTATTATCATATTAAACAATATAATTTTAAATAACACAAGTCAAAGAAGTTGTAAGGAAATTTTAAGTATTTTGATTAAAAATAAATATATACAAAATTTGAGGGATATGATAAAGCTTTTGCAAGCGAGCAGCATTTGCCGACCATAATTGTTTTCTTGGCATATTATTTTCAGCTGGTTATTTTCTAAGAAACAGTAACCATGGGGAAAAAACTCTGAAAACCAAGTAGGGGTTTACCCTCTTATAATAAACATTTACATTTATAAAAGAAATCTCTGTTGGTTTGGCTGTACCCCTCTCCGTACCAGGAAGAGCAGGATACTTAAATCTCTAGAAACTCCTCTATCGATGCAGGTGGCAAAAACTTAAATTTTGTATCACAACCTTACCCATATATACTGTGCTTTTCCTGATAACCTCCCATAACTGACTCTCCTCACTCTCAACATCCTCTTTTACCTTTTGTTGAGGATGATATTTAAGGTGAGAGCTTTGGCTATGTTGAGCCACTCTGTTTTTCTGAATCTCTTGCCTATATACATATTGCTATTTGATTTTTCTCCTGAAAATCTGTCTCATGTCAATTTAATTCTTAAACCAACCCAGAGAAACCAGGAGGGTAGAGGAAAATTTCTTTCTCCCCAGCATTTTTGTTTGGCCTAAAATGTACATATTTGAAAAGAAGAAAGGCTTAGAATCAGTTATCCAAGTAGCCATCTTAATAACAGTTAAGCCCTAATAAATGAAATAAAAACATCAGAAATTAATAAAATAAAAATAAATTATAGAGATCAGTGAAAAGTTGATTGACTGAAGGAGGATAAACCACAGATACTGAGCAAGGCTAATGAAGAAAAAGAGGAAAAGCAAGTTACCAATTTCATAAGTAAAAAAGCATATCATTACAGATTCTAAAGATATTAAAAAGGTAATATATCCTATTGGATATAATGCACCATTTTATAGACTTGAAAATATAAGTTAAATGGCACATTGCTTGAAAATCACAACTTAGCACAACTGAAATATGAAATCAAAAATATCAGATTTATTCATTTTATATATATATATATATAGAGAGAGAGTGTGTGTGTAAAAGGAAAATCAAAATAGAGTATTGCCAAGAGAGCTCTCTAAAATGGACTTGGGAGACCATTAAGAAAGTGTGACCTACATACATCTCAGCCTCGATAGAATCTGACCTTTTGATTTGACGAAGTCATTTAGAACATCAACCAGAAACTTTTGATAGTCTTATCTATCTATCAGACCCTTACCCTAAAATAACTTGTATCAGTCTATCTACCTATTGGACTCCTACCCTAAAATAACCCATGATTCCTTAAGGGCAGATATTTTCCAACTTGTGTCAAAGTCAGTCATAATTCTCACTGGGCAACTTTTAACAATCTCATGGCTTTTAGCCTTTAAAAGCCCCTGACAATTTCTTTGCCTCAGAACAGTTCCAGGGTTACCCAAATATGTGTCTCCCAAATTGCAATTCTTTAGACCTTCCAAATGAACTATTTTCCTATTTTGCAGCCTCCTGCATTATTTTATTATTTACTTATTTTTTGGTTGACAATATATAGGTACTTCTCTGTATGTAAATTGAAAGACAGAAAAGGAGAAATGAAGGAAGAAAAGTACTAATATCCCCATTACTGAGCAAGATGGTTACATATATAGAAGGCTAAAGTTGTCATCTTTTTATCTTTGAGTATCTGTCCAGTAGTAATCCAGACCAAGTAGGTCCAATAATAGGATGATATTGCTGTCCTTTAAAGTCCTTAAGTCAATTTATTAAGTCAATTGATAGGGTTTTCTACATTGTCATAACAATCAGGTCCACCCAAGAAAATAAGTATACTCTTGTCTTTCAAACAGAGAACCTAATACAAAAAATTCGTTACACAAGTGATAGGAAAGATGAGAAGCAGAACAAGGACAGCAAGATAACACACAGATTAAAAATATCAAGAAACAGGAATCAGCCTTATGGCTGAAAGGACAATGAAAGGAGAGAATATTGTGAGTCTAGAGCCAGGCTGTCCAGCTAATGTTGGAGGGTATGGAGGAGACAAACCTGCTGCCTAAATAATCAGAGTTAAGAGGATAAATATATGGTTTCTCTCCTCATCATACACACTCAGTCTTCTGCCACAGCTTCCATGGAGATCAAAGGGGAATTAGACTAATAAATGTTGGGTCTTATGATCTAAAGGAAAGTGGTAGAAGGTTCCTGGCCCAAACAGCAAACAGGGAGTCGAGCAGCATAGTAATTTGATCAGACTCTAATGATTAAAGATCTAAAGCAACACATGCAGTAAAATCTGAAAGCTAGCTTGCTCTAAATATCCCTACTATTGGTAGGCTTTCTGGTAGGAGGGCACACAAAAAAAAACTTCCTTAAAAATATTAATGAATTTGATTGAGAGATAACCAAACAGGTATTAGGTTTTCACTCTGGCTCTGCCACTTCCAAACTATAGAACTTCTTTAAGCCTTACATGTTTAATCTGTATAATGTAGATAGTACTGTATGCCTCACTAAATAGGTACAAGTAATAAAAGAGATAATGAATAAAAGATTAGCACAATGCCTTAACTGATAGCACATAATAAATGTGGCTTATTACACTGAAAATTAGAAAAATACAATAAAAGTGGGTAGTTTAAAAAACAGCTTTATAAAACTCTTGCTTTAGTCTCTTTTTTTCTATATTTACCAGTATAATTTTATTACCATGATTCTCTAAATCTAGATGTCATTTAATGTAAGATATACTATTACTATATGTATGCCTATGGGGGAAAAAACACTCAACTATAATGCAATATCTAATCTTATTGAATTGCATGTTATTGGAGGTTAAGAAGCTTCTGGTTAAAGTCAGCTGAAAGTTTCTGACAAAGTGATACATGATGCTATTCAACACAGTCATATACAATGCATGAATGAATCATACCAGTCTCTTGATGCTTTGAAATTTTTCATCTGCTCCATGGGATTGTCAAATTTCTTCTGTCTTAGTTATTTTGCTTAATGTATAGTAAACAATCTTTTTGCATGTAATCTCACCAACAAAATGTTATATAGCTTCATCTATTTACAAATCAATTAAAACTAAAAAATTAACCAAAAAAAGCAATCTACAGAATGGGAGAAAATATTTGAAAGTCATATCTAATAAAGGATGAATATCCAAAATATATGAAGAATTCATATAGGTCAATAGTTAAACAAAAATCAGATTAAAATTGGGCAGAGGATCTCAATAGATGTTTCCCCAAAGAAGACATGGTCAACAGATACATGAAAAAGTGCTCAGGAAAATAAAAATCAAAACCACAATGAGACACCTGTAACAGAGAAGAAACAACTTGATTCCACATTGTATCTATTCCTTTAGCTCCAATCTCTGTGCTTTGTTTCCTGTGCTTAGTCAGCTGGCTCTGAAACTTTGTCTCCTAAAAGAATGTTGCCTATAACCTGAAATATACATAATAGCCCTTTCTCAGAGCTCTGCCTCCCAGGCTTGACCTTTCATTCATACATAGATAAAAAGTTGCAGAAGAGGAAATAATATTTGTCTTATGGAAGGTTTACAGGAACATCATGACCAGAACTACCTGTATAGCTGCAACAACAAGGGATTATTACCTCTGGCCAGTGCCAAGAAGTTTGCAAAACCAGCCACACCTGGTAAGATGATTCTTTGCAACACTAATCCACCATCTTTTTAAATAAAATCATTACTCTTTTCCCCAATACCTCATCTCTCAATTTATTGGCCTGTCATTTGACAAGCAGTATGAGCTCAACTCCCTAAAAATATTAACTCGCACCTGTCAGAATGGCTATTAGCAGATAGACAAGAAATAATGAATGTTGGCAATGAAGTAGAGAAATGAAAATCTTTATGAACTGTTGGTGGGGATGTAAATTGAGGCAACAACTATGGAAACTATGGAAAACAGTATGAACTTCCGCAAAACTTTTTAAAAATAGAAATATAATATTCCATAATTTCCCTTGTTGGATAACTGGATAAACAAAAAGTGATAAACTTATATAAATGTGATGTGTATGTGTAATGGAATATTATTCAGCCATAGAAAAGGATATCCTTCCATTTTCAACAACATGGATGGATCTTGAGGGCATTAGGCTAGGTGAAATAAGTCTTACAGAAAAAGGTAAATATTAAATATTATGAATTCACTTATATGTGGAATATAAAAAAACAGACAAAAACCAATAGTCATAGATAGATACAGAGAACAGACTGGTGGTTGCCAGTGGTGGTGGTTGTAGGGGAGGGGTGCGTGTGAATGCAATGAAAGTGATCAAAAGGTACAAGATTTCAGTTATAAAACAAGTTCTGTGGATGGAATGTATAGTATGGTGACTATGTTAATAATACTATATTATATATTTAAAATTTTTAAGAGAGTAAATGTTAAAAGTTCTTTTACAAAAAAAAAATTGTAACTGCATAATGGATGTTAATTAAGCTTGTGATTATGTTACAGTACATACATACATCAAACCATAATATTGCACACCTAAAACTAATATAATATATGTTAATTATATTTCATTATAAATAAAAATAAAAGGTGACTTGGGACAATAAAAATCTTCTTTTCTTGGATATTGTATTGGGACAATAAAAAAAATCTTCTTTTCTTGGATATTGGAAAGCATTTCTCTCTTGCTTTGTAAGAAAATGTAGAACTGTAATCATTCCTCTAAAGACATATATTTCCTTCAGACATATCAAATTAATATCACTCTGCACTCTAACTGGAACTTTCAGTGTATAAAATAACTTTATATGAAAATACTGAATCACAATATAAACTTCCAACTAAACTCCAAACAAGCTATTGCTTAAAATGTTCAAACTCAACTTGACAGTATGAATAAATATAATCAAGTTTCATATCATCTGATCAACAAGAGTTGTAAAATAACAGAGATTGTAAGATGCATCTCAATTTCATATGTGATTCTCAGAATCTATAAAACATCATATTCACTCAGGTTCCATGCCAAATTATGAAGAACTAAGACAGAGATTAAAAGGAGAATCAAATACATGGTTGCCATTTTTAATACACAAAAAATAATAGTACCTATTTAAGTGTTTATCGAAACCCAGAATATATTTTCAATATTTTAACTATTGGATATTTGTAATTACCTTATCAGAAAAATGTATTTCTCTTTATTTAAAAAATATAAAGTTTTATAGATTTTTTTATAAAATAAGCAATTTACTTTTCAAAAGTTTGGTTGAAAACTTGTAGTTTTATAGCATAGCTAGGATGAATAATCATTAAAATGTTTTATATTAGAGGAATGTCATTATAAACTAGAAAAAAAAAAAGGAAATGACATATGATCCCTATTTGCTTCAGCGTAGTGAACAGGCTTGAAGATTCTAAAACTGAACTTAATGTGGTTGTGAAAAAAATAACATTATCAAAGCAAAGACCATCCAAGATGTGTGGAGGAATGCGATGACTCATGGAATTAGTAATAGGTTGCTAACAGCACCTAAAATAGCATTGAATTACATTTTTATATCCTTTATAGTCCTAGTTATATCATTCAACACCTCAGAGATGAATCAATGCATTTATCTCTAGTTTACACAGGAAGAAACGATTCAATAATTAGCTATTTTCTGGGGACCACAGAGAGTGGTAGAGATAAAATTAGCAAAGAAGTTTGTTGCTTCTAAGTGAGCTGGGTTCATCTTGACTCCAGGGTGAGATGAGTCCAGCACCAATGTAGCCAGTTGTGGCCACAGTCTTACAGATAGGAATGGGAGGAAGATATATTAAATCAATGTGGAGCAAAGATTCACAAAACAAAGTAAAAGCTCAGTGGGAGTTCCAAAGGGAAGAGGTGATTCAGAGGCCTTGGCCTTTATGTGAATTGTTGTATCTAAAACCAGAAGCAAAACTATTAGGAAATATCAAAAAATCTGGGAGCATAATGAACTAATGTGCATAAAGATTTCATTCTTTCTGAATTTCCAGATGTAGTAAGAAGCCATTAACTTTCTAATCACTAAGAAGCCAAGACTGAATAGGACTAATAAGGAAGCTTTTATAGAATATTGTTCTCATTTATACTAGGACTGATTAAACCAGAGGGAAAATAAACATTTCCCGTCCTTATATATTAAAATTCCTAGACCTAAATCCCCTACATTTTCCAAAATTTTCCTTAGTTTGCTTTATTCTGCCCACCTCCAACCTTCTCCAGTCATATAAGAGATACACATAAATTAGAGCTAGACCTACTAATGCATTAATGCATTATATGTATGTTTATTTAGTAGAACCATTTGCATCTCAATTAGTTATAGGGTAATTAATATAGCAGTCCGTCATAAAGGCTTCTGAGGAAACAAAAGTGAAAACAAAAGGTAAGTATCAGTGGAGGACCATACGTGTGAATGGGGAAATTATAAATATCTAATCATTATAACAATAGAATAGCATAAGTGCTAAGTAGAATTTGAAACCCTGCATTGTAACAATCAGAAAGGGCATGATTAATTGCAATTGGAGATATCACTATCAGTGACAGCTTTTCTAAGGAAATAATATTTAAGTCTCTTTTGAACAATTTCAATAAATAATATAGGGAAGACAATTTCAAAATGAGAGACTGCATGAGTAAAGACAAAAAACAGTGAATGAAAAATAAAATTTTTTGCTAAGGCAAAATATAATTAGAACTTACATCTAGACTTAGTAGTGAACAACATATGCATAATTGTAATGAAAATGTTATGTTTTTAACAAAAAATGAGATATGTGTTAGGGAAGTGTGGAAAGAATTAGAAAGTTATGGCAAAAAGTAGTTTTTTAGTTTTATTTTAAGCTTTATAAAGAATGATTAGATTTAGTAAACGTTATTTTACACTTAAGAGGTTTGCAATTCTTTAATTGAAAAATAAAAATTACATATAGCTAACTATAACATGCTATGAATGAATATCTTCTCCATTCAAATCAACAAATTTGAGTTTATCAAAAGCACACCCACACACCCACCCACCCACCCACCCACCCACACACACACACACACACACACACTGCTTCATAAACTCCAATTGGGGGAGGGGTGATTTGTTACACATAAACTTGTGAGAAATCCCACAGAGAGTATAAATCATTGATATTACACTGGTGACATTGTACCAAAAATTAAATTTCCTAGGAAGATGTTGAAATAACCCCAAATTACAGGCAAATGGAACTGAAGGAGGGAAAGGGACGTATTTGGTTCCACAGAAAAAAAAATAACTAAAGAACAATGGAATGTGATTTGATCTGTTCAGGCTGCTGTAACAAAATACCCTGGACTGGATGGCTTAAGCCACAAACATTTTTTCTTACAGTCTGGAGATTAGGAAGTCCAAGATCAAGGTACTAGCAAGTTTGATGGCTGATAAGAACTATCTTTTTAGTTTGTAGATGGCTACTTTCTGGCCATACCACTACATGGCAGAGAGAGGTCTTTGGTTTTTCCTCTTCTTTTAAGGGAACTCATCAGAAATTGGAGGTTCTACCTAGCTAATCCATCTAATCCTAATTTCCTCCCAAAGGCCATCTCCAAATGGCACCACATTTGGGGTAAGGCCTCAAAATATGAGTTTGGGAGAAACACAAACATTCAGTCCATTGCTGAATTGTTGTTACTTCCGAGATTTCAGTATTGCTAAACCTTATCTGCCTTCAAAATAGAATTCAGTGAAAAACAGCCCACAAAATAATTACCAGAGTAGTCAATGAGATCACACAAGGCTGTAGGGTATAAGATTGCACAATGGTTTTGGAGGCCAATTTTAGCTAACAATTCTACCCTTAAAATGTATCCAGCAGATGTAACACACATAGTCACAGAAAATCTCTACAAGAATACTCCCAAGAACATCAGTAGTAGTAGTCGGGATGGGAGGTAGGGTAGGAAAGGAAATGTGTATATCAATTAAAAATTTGTTAAGAAAGACATATACTACATAAAATAATGTCCATTATATATTTATGAGTTTAAGAAAGCAACTGAGAATATATCCTGTTACAATGTAATGCAACTAAAAATAACTTTAAATTTTATGTGCACAGAATTTCTCAATATACTGAGGCCAAGAATTTTAAGACTGTTGATTTAATAATATTTGAGAAAAAGAACAAAGCCAGAAAATACCACATTAAAGGTACAAAGATGCTTTACTAATTGAAATAGTATCAACTTAACCATGCAGTTAGACATCATTTTCTTTTTCAGTGTCAATGACAAGGTTGAATATATGAATCTAATCATGGTTCCACCAATTCCTCTGAATCACCTTGGGCCATCAGACATTAAACATAGAGGCATGTATTTTTTTACTCAGCTCAAAAAATTAACTTTTTTTTCCAAATCTGAAATTAATATTTTAATTTCAAGGTCCATTAAGAAAAATTAGGACTTATTTAAAATAACGTTTGGCTAGAGCTCCCGGTCATGGCTCAGGGGTTAATGAATCCAACTAGAACCATGAGGTTGTAGGTTCGATCCCTGGCCTTGCTCAGTGGGTTAAGGATCCGGCATTGCCCTGAGCTGTGGTATAGGTCGCAGATGCGGCTTGGATCCCCGCATTGCTGTGGCTCTGGCGTAGGCAGGAGGCTACAGCTCCAATTAGAACCCCAGCCTGAGAACCTCCATGTGCCTCAGGAGTGGCCCTAGAAAAGGCAAAAAGACAAAAAACAAAAAATAAAATAACTTTTGGCTAATATTGTAGGTTTTTAAAATTGCGTTTTTTTGTGTGTGTGTGGCGGGAATTTAAAGCACTTCTATTAACATTTGTCACCTCTGTATATGTGAATAGAAAACAGTTGGAGGAATACATGCCCAGTTATTATCAGTAGCTACTCTGGAAGAATAAGGGTGGAAGGAGCTAGAGGCTGGCTAGATTTTTTAAGTATATTTTTATAATTTCTACTCTAACACTTTTAATATATAATGTTTTATATCATTTAAGTAGACTTTAAAAATACACGGGATATTTCACATATAATTTTTAAATGAGCTTAATAATGAAATGGAAGGGAGAAAGAATGCAATTTGGAACATTTGAAAAGGCATAAACTTTGTCCAAAATTAAAATAGGAATAAAAAAATGACTAGATAATTTGTAATGTGGAAACTCTTAAGACATTTACCAAATCAACTACTCTCTCTTCTATGCCATTAAAAAACTTAAAAAAAATTTAATTGGAAATGTAATTAGATAATCAGTATATAGAGATGCATTATAAGAAACTTGAGAAAGAACATACATGAGAAAAAGTCAATATTTACTTGCCCCGCATGTAATAGTACAGTCAATATACTAAAAACTTTGCAAATTGCCTGTATCCAGGACAAATGTTGTCACAATTCCTTTACTCCCCCTCCTCTTAACTCTTTCAGCTAGAAAAATGGAAGCAAATGAATTATTTCTCCAAAAAGCTCCTGCTCTGTTTGGCTCCCCCCCCCCCCCCCCCCGCCCCCCGCCCCCCGCCCCAGGTCTTCAGAGTCCTCTCCATTTCATTAGCATATGAAAAAAATAGGAGGGATGCACTATGAGCTGTGGCTGGAAGTGTTTCAGAATTAATTGGCCATGCCTCAGTTATATGGCCACATCCACTATAAGAAGTGGGAAAAATACAATCCAGTTACAAGTCTGTGGAAAGGAGAACACAGCTATCAGAGAGACAGCGCTGAGAGGCTCCACCACAATGACCCTGGAATATGACCCAAAGGCACTTACATAGGGGCTGTCAGGAGAGGCAGAATTTCCTCTGGATTTTTAAGTCCTTCTGTATGGTAACTAGGATGGAAATTAGAGAAAATGTCTCACAGTGTGATGATCTCTACCACAAAGTATTTTTTAATATTTGTGATTAAGAAGCCAAATTATAAGTAACACTGAAATGTAATAGTAAGACTTTTCCATCAAGGATTTCTTTAATGACAAATGATTAGGCTACAAAATCACAGACTCTCTGCATACACAGTGATTTATAAAGTACTACTCTCTCAAGTTCCCATCATGGCTCAGTGGACACAAATCTGACTAGCATTCATGAGGATGCAGGTTTGATCCCTGGCCCTGCTCAGTGGGTTAAGGATCTGGTGTTGCCATGAGCTGTGGTGTAGGTCACAGACATGGGTTGGATTCCACATTGCTGTGGCTGTTTAGGCTGGCAGCTACAGCTCTGATTCGACCCCTAGCCTGTGAACTTCCATATACCATTGGTGTGGCCCTTAAAACCAAAAAAATAAAAATAAATTTAAAAAAGGAAAGTACTACTCTCATGATAAAGACAGAGCTTAAATATTCTCATCCTTAGGTACCGGCATCATGATAGCCGTTCACAGTGATATACACAAGCACTATACAATACCAATTCTGGTATAATATCCAGGCACTATACTAGGAATAAAGGACTATGAATAAAATTTCTAGAAGGTATCATTTAATACATTATTTTGATCACAGCTGGCTTAACAATGTTATAAAACAAAGATTTAAGAACAGTAATACTAGGAAGGGTCTTCTTAATTGGGGCCAGGATAGGTGGATATTTTGCTACTACAAGTTTTGAATATTGTTTTTCCCAAACATTGTGGCCAAAGGGGGAAAAAATTGAAAATGAGTGTGTCCTCTCTTACCTGGGACATGAGAGCACCCAAATGGAAGTGAAAGCTTTATGGCCTGGCTTAGCAACAGTATTTTAAAACACATTGAGCCATGGCCAGCTGGCAAAGCAAAAATATAAGAGAGAGAGTTGAGGCTTATCATCTGAGTCCAAAATAAGATTTAACAATAGGCTTGAAAACCAATCTTTGTTGAAAAAAGAAGAGATTTTCTAAATTACTTTATGTCTTAGTCTATTCATAGTTATTCTATTATAACTAAATGCCATAGACTGGATGGCTTATAAACAGCAGAAATTTATTTCTCACAGTTCTGGAGACTGGAAGTCCAAGATCAAGGTGCTAGCAGATTTGGTGTCTAATGAGAACCTCTTTCCTACTTCAGAGCCTTTTCACTGTACCTTCACATGTTGGAAGAGGTAAGGGAGTCTCTTCATAAGAGCACAAATCCCCTTCGTGATGGTTCTATCCTCATGACCTAATGACCTTCCAAATGTTACATCTCCAAATACCATCACATTAGGGGAAAATGTTTCAACCTATGAATTGGGGAGGGGACATAAATGTTTAAAGCACTTCACTACCCCCTTTAGTATGTCAAGCTGCACATCCAATTGATGATGAAATTTTATGTGAGGGTGATTGCATCATCCAAATGGAACTATAGGATTGGAGAGAGATAAAGATGACCAAAAAAAAAAGAAAAAGGGAAACATATGGTCAGGCCATTGTCTCAATCTATGTGTTTGAGAGGTTTTGAGGGGACGTGGTGAAGGAGGACTTAGGTTGTGTTTTGCACTGGAAAGTCTAGGAAAGTGCCTCTAGCCAAACCTGAAGGTGAGTATATCTGAATAAAGAGAGCAGTGCATCATAGTTGGGCAGATCAAAGGTTTAAACTCAGTTCTAGTCCTTTGTGGAATAAGCAGAACATAAACTCTTATGCATATCCCCAAAGTCAGACATGAAGATTTATAGATTATCTGGTTGGGGAACTTACAGAGGAGTGACCATGCCAGAGGCAGAGGCAAAGGACACAGCAGATAGTCTGCTTTGGGAACATGCATTAGTTACTACCAGAATTTTAGAACTACGCAAACATCAAATGCCAGTCAATGATGCAGAAGGATATCAGGGCTTTTAAATCTCCCAAGGAGATTCTAATATGCAGCCAGTGTTGAGAACCACTGCCTTTGGGAAAATCTCCTAGCAGTCATGAAAATCTCCAACTTCAAGAAAGCATTATATAATGTACTTTCATATATAATATGTTTAATTTCCATGCTAATTCCTGGAGTAGAAAGTATTAACCTTATTTTACTGATGGTAACCTTGAACCTTAAAGTAAATGACTTGCCCAGATCAGCTGGGCAGTAGAGATGGAAATTAAACTGCCTCCTCATTCAAAATTGATTTTTTTCACATTTAATATGCCCTGTAATGCATATTGTTTTCTGTGCTCTCTTTCTATCCTTGTATAGGCTACATAATTTAGCAATGAAACATTTTACCACCATTGTTACCTGAGAGATATTGAGATCTAGAAGGACAGAGACATAATTAAGTCAAGATTTTTTCAAGATATTGCCTCATGCAAGGTGCTATTCCTGACACTAGTAAGTGCATAGTCTTATAGAAGAACCAAATATAACAATGATCATAAATCACTCTATGTCAGATACTGTGCCAGACACTTTACATGCAAAGCTCAATTAACCCTCAGAACAGAGTTCAAGTTAGGGGTCATTTCTCTTTCTTTTACAAATAAGGAAACTGAGGAAAGAGAAGTTAAATTACTTTCCCATAATCACACAGTTAATAGGTTATAAAGCCTGAATATAATGTAATCTATGTCAAGATAGTAGCAATAGAGTTGGGCATGTTTATCTCTTATTTAAAGAAAGGGCGAGGAAAGCTTCTAAAAAAGGGTGACACCTGAGCAGGTATCATTTGAAGTTTAAATAAGAGTTTGACAGAGCACAAAACAAATGTGACATAATACACAATGGGTCTTGCATATTAGACATATATTTTTCTATGCATTAATCTTAGAGATTCATTCTCAAGGTTAATTGTTCAACCACCATGATGCCAATGTAAAATCAGTTATATACTTGGCACATAACTAACTACTTTGAAATTACACATTTTGTTTTGGGTGAGTAGGGCAGAGATAGGATAATTTCTGTAGTAGGAACTACCACAGTCTTTGGTAAACTTTGGTAAGAGACCTTGGGTACCCAGGATGAGCTTAAAAGGCACTGCAACCCCACAGAGGAGCTAGTGTTCAGGTTAACAGCACAAATGCCTAAATCTCATTTCTGGCATAGAAGAAGCACAGTATCCAACCTAAGTGCTACTTTGATTTTCAAAGCACACTTCATCTAGCTCACATTCTCTATCTATATCATAGATAGCATTTACCACATGCTTCTGCATTTATTCATTTATATAACTGTTTTGCCCATTATACTACAGAGCAAGGAATTGTATTCCACAGCACCTACATACAGTTTCTGATACCTAATAGGCATCCACTATTTGGTGGCTAAATTAAACAGACACAATTTCACTTCCTTATAGCAAACATAATGCAAAATTAAAATGACAGCCTATTAACATTGCTTGAAAGACCAAATCACCCCCTTACTTGAGGATCTATTCACATTTCCACAGTGTTAGATCCAGAAAGTAGTGGTATGTGCCAAAAGGGCCAGATGTACTTTTCTATTCATTTTCCTTGGGCTTTTTAGGCCATATGGCTCTCACCATTCCTATAATGAGACTTCAGGTTTAAGATTCAGAAGTCCGTCATTTCCAGAATGCATAGCTCAGACACGGAGCCCAGGCTATTTTTTCCCTAAGTTGACTTGGCGCTGGATCATGGTGTGATGAATTTATTATGTACAGCAGCAGGCATGGTGCTTTTTTAAAAGCAAAGTGCCAGAAAAAGAAGCCCATTGATTAAAAAAAAAAATTAAAACTTTGCCAATTTTCTCCAAATACCATCAGCATAAACTATCATCAAATACAAGTCATTTCCCCATAAATAACAGCATGGAGCAAATTTATTGCATCCCCAACTTCTTTGAAAAGACTAAAAATAACCTCAGAAAGCTGATCTAATTATCCTGCATATATAGAGCATCATGTGAACATTAAAGTATGGCTTCGACTAACTGAACAGCTAAGATTACTGGAGAACTTTAAACAGAAGATTCCAAGACTACATGAGTTAATAATGATGACATTAAAAGGATGTACTGATTTTTGTAGTACAGTTTGAAGCCCATAAAGCACTGAAAATGACAACAACTGCATTTTGATATGCAGATAAAGGTCTAACATACCAGAACTTTGCCTTCAAGCTTTGTATAATAATGTACCATAAACTCAAGGGATCTTCTTCCATTTTTCTGTCAAAGCACCAATTTGCTTAATTCCTGACACCAAACCTTTGATTACTACAGAAAAGTCTCTACTCCTATCATATACTCTGGTGAACCTAATTATACTAACATTTTACAATTCCACTGAAAGTACTGTCATTAAAAGTAGTTTTAGGGAGTTCCTGTTGTGGCTCAGCAGGTTAAGAACTCAACATAGTGTCTGCGAGGATGTGGGTTCAATCCCTGGTCTTGCTCAGTGGGTTAAGGATCCAGTGTTGCTGCAAGTTGTGGTGTAGATTGTAGATGTGGCTCAGATCTGGTGTTGCCATGGCTGTGGTGCAGGCCTGCAGCTACAGGTCCGATTTGACGCATACCCTAAGGATTTCTATATGCCATAGGTGTGGCCATAAAATGAAAAGAAAAGTCTGGTTTTAGTTAACAATGCTATGCACAAAAATGTAGGTAGTAAATATGTGCAGTACCATCAAATGTGAGTGCTAGATATGAAGCAAAATAAGACAGCTTTGTAACTAACCAGTGATTTCCTTTAAAAGATGCTATTAAATGTAGATGATAAAGCACTGCATACCCAAATTGAAGTTGGGACACTGGCCAATACTGTTCAGGAAATTAAACACTGAAACCAGAGTACTGATTTTAATGCAGACCATTGAGAGTAAACACACAGTTCTATCCTGCTATGAAATCCAATCCTCTGACATGTCATTAGATTTCTTGCTGTTAGGTTTTTCCTTTCTTCAGCCAGCCAAAGATATTTACATTTTTTAAGTGTAAAGCATTATTTACTTTGTGGTAGGGAAAGAAAGCTAAGCCATAAAGCCAAATATATGTACTTAACTTTTTGTCCAACTTTTCTACAAACATTATAATTAGAAAATAAAACTACTTTCTCTATAAGTATCTCAAATTTTGAAATTAAGAGCTGGTATTTAATTCCCCTAGCAAAGATGTATATGAACAAGATAGGGTTGATGTGAAAAAGAAGGCTAGTCTGGAAGTAGAGCAAGGCATCCATGGAATGGAGAAAATCTGGAGTAGATATGATTGAGTGAAAATCTACTATAAAAACCATGTTAATAAATTAGACTGTCTAGTAATTGCTGCAGGCAAGGATTTGAAAAGCAAAAATTGATTTGGTAAGTTTTCAGATTAAAAAAATTTCAAATTGTAGGTCTGTCTTGAATACAAATATATAGATCTATTAGAAAAATTTAAGTATTTTGAGGTTTTGGCCAGGTTCAGTCAGGAAAAAATATCAATTTATTGTATAAATTAATATAGATGACTGGCTATTTAATGTATTTTGTTTACTTCATGTCTTGTGATTGAGTGATTTTTTTTGTAATAATGGCATAGAAGATAATAAAAGGACAAATAAACATGGATACATAAAGATTATTATGCCATTATTCAGTGCATAGAAAAATAGAAACAATCTAAATATCTAATAAACTGAGACCAAAATTTTTAAAAATATTTTAAGATTAGTTAATAATGTGGAAATGTGCAAATAATAATGTTGAGAGAAAGTATGATCAATTTTTTCTGTTGTATAATAGAAAGATTAAGCTGTACCTCAAGTTAGTAGAAGTTATCATTAAAAAATGAAAATATAGGATTTCACATAATGGCTCAGTGGTATTGAACCCAACTACTCTCCATGAGGATGTGGGTTCAATCCCTGGCCTTGCCCAATGGGTTAAGGATCCAGCGTTGCTGTGAGCGGTGGTGTAGGTTGCAGACATGGCTCAGATCTGGCAATTCTATGGCTATGATGTAGGCTGGAAGCTGCAGCTCCAATTCCACCCCTATCCTGGGAACTTCTATATGCCATGGGTGCAGCCCTAAAAAGAAAAAAAAAAGAAAGAAAAATTTTTTCTTTGAATCTTCCATATTTTCTAAATAATCTAAAACTATTTTTGCAATAAAAGGTACATTTTAAGAGTTCTAAAGTCTTTCTAAGTCTAAAAGAATCCCCTTAGAAGTTGCTTTTTTTTCTGTAAAGAGGTAAACTTTTATCCAATCTTCTCCAATATAGGTTTACCCATATTATTTCTTAGATATTACTCTCTGTGGAAAGGAATTCCAGATTTTCTATGCTTTCCAAAACTTTATAAAAGAATCAATTCACTTTTCCATTTATTAAGAAACAAATTTATCTCATGGGCAGGTGGGGTCAAGGATGTCACCTTTATCTCCATGGGTGCCCTACCAACTCTAAGGAGAAAAGAGGTAGAAGAAAGGGCTGGGAAATTCTTTAGGCATCAGAGGGCTACTTTTTCAAGAAACACATCAATGCAAAATGGGGACAAAAATGTCAACTAGTTTCAATATAATTAAAATATAGTAATTTGTATTTTAATGTGACAGAAACTGTGTCAGACACTGCTTAAGAGGTACCATGAGAAAGACTGTGATTCCTTTAGTTCCAAATAAGTCAAGATATATCTATGGAGCTCCAATTACTTGCCTGACATGGGCACAGGGGGAAAACGTCTTTCACTTGCTTAAAATTATCAGAAATAACTATATTGTAATTATAATTATGTAAATACAACTGTGAGATTAAGGGCCCAGGGAACAATTCACAAAATTAAATATGAATAAACAATTTTCCAAATCCCCTTTAGCCTGACAATGAACAGCCCAGTGGAATAGAAATTGTGGATATCATCTTTGCCCTCAGGGTAGTTTGCTGTCAAACCCAAAAGGCCCTAAACCTATGAATCTGTTTTGGTTCTAGCCAAATTTAACTCAGCTAGCCTAGAGCTGTTACTAATCTAATTGTGTGCGTGACCTGGCTCAAGTGGACAGCGTAATAGAGCTGTAACTGTTTTGACAATGTCATTTCTCTGATAGGTTCCAGTTATGCAGTTCCATCTATGATTTAGATGCTCTGTTCTCCATGGTTTAGTAATAATTCACCTGTTTTTATGATGCCAGGGCAATAAAAGATGACTTGGGATCCATTTATGCCCTCCATCTCTTCTTTAGATACTTTTTATCACTCTTAGAAATATTACATTCCACTTCATACAAGGCCTGACTAAGAATATTTCATGAATAGAGAAAGCTCAATTCAGATAAAACCAAAGAGTGATCCATAGAAGAAAGTTTACTTAAATGTATTACAATCCAACTCTTTTCAGAACTGAAGGACAGTGTCACTTTTCAGTGCAATGGAAACTGCTAAGCCTAACATAAATTGCCTTCATGATCTAGCCCTTCTTAAATCTACAGTCAAATATGTTGCCACATTTTATCTCCCAACGTATGCTCCTGTCACACTAAGCTTCCTACAATTCCTCAAATCTATATGCTCTCTTGAACATACTATTACTCCTGCTTTTTCTAAGCAGAGATAGTCACTAGTAATTCTACATCATTCCAAGACAATCCCAGACTTTCTATGAATACTTTCTACTCACCCATCAATATTCAATGTAGGTTGTAGAATGAATAAACGGCTCCATTCTAAATGAATGTTTAGATATGTCTTGAGTTCCATCAGTCTTATGCTCTCTTAGGCAATTTAATTGATTAAGTAATTTTTTCTTGTACTTGAAATAGTGCAGTAAACTTGTCGTCAATTGTTGATCGAGGCAAACCACTCTAGCATGGTAACTCATGCCTGCCCAAGGAGACAGGCAACTTGATACAGGCTAAAATTATAGAAATACATGTACTAAAGAAAGAACTATTTAAAAAGAATTTGTAACACTGTACCAAACTAACTGGATTATAATTTTATATAAATTCATGTCTACAACATTATATTTCAACTTCTATATGTATTACATTTGTGCTCACCACCAAAAGTTTCATATCCATCCACCACCATACGGTTGACCTCCTTTACTCATTTTGTCATTCCCCAACACAATTTCCGCTCTGGCAACCACTATTCCCTTCTCTGTATCTGTGTGTTCATTTTAGTTTTGTTTACTTTGTTCATCTTTTATTCCATTTATGAATTAAATAATATAAAATTTGCCTTTCTCATCTGATTTATTTCACTTAATATAAAACTCTCAAGGTCCATCAAAGGTTGTCGCAAATGATGAGATTTCATTTTCTTATGGCTGACTAGTACTCCACTGTATATATAACACATCTTCTTTAACCCTTAATCAATAAATGGGCACTTAGGTTGTTTCCATATCATGGCTATTGTAAATAATGACACAATGAACATAGGGGTGCATACATCTTTTCCAATTAGTGTTTCATATTCTTTGGATAAATACCCAGAAGTCAAATAGCTAGATCACATGGGAATTCTAGTCTCATTTTTTAAAAAAGAACCTCCATACTGTTCCCCACAGTGGCTGCACAAATTTACATGCCCACCAGTAGCATAAGAGAATTTCTTACCCTTTCTCCACATCCTCCCCAACACTTGCTATTTTTTGCCTTTTTGATAATAGTCATTGTAACTGACATGAGGTACTGTTGTGAGACATGTTTTTATAATATTTTCTTAGCCTCTTTGCTGAAAACTCCATCTTGTCCTTCCTTACTTTGTCCTGTCTTCCTGCTTGAGAAACAGTCAAGGTGATGGTAAATGACTTAAGCTTAAGAACAAAGACCTAAAGGCATGGGTTATTCGGGGTCAGCTGAATGAGGACATAATACATTGGTCTAGGCAGGCCATTTGCACAAGCATGATATGTCCTCTAAAGAATAAGAGAAAGAGGAACCTCATGGCCAAGTAGTTTATGAGTGGTCGTTAGCAGAAATATGCATTAGAAAAGAGAACCAAAGTGCAAACCTAGGCACACAGGGTTGCCACAAATAGGCATGCTATTTGCAGAAGCAAAGTGAGGGTTCTCTGAAATGCTATGCATAAATAGCTAACTCAAATGCTAATGATTCTTAAATGCGTAAAGTTTAGAGTAAAAGTTTAACATCTACCAGCTAAGTGACTTTTAAAATAATAGAAGAACTTATAAAATAATAAAAAAAAAACCCTATATCCTGTACCTACAACCCCCTTTTCAGTTGACATAATCCTCAAGAGCACAATAAAAGCAGTGTGGTTTCTTGAGGCAGGGCTCTTGGTCCCTGAGACCTTGAGTTCCACGGTTCCCACCTTTACTTAAGATAAATGTCCCTGTGTCTTGTTTTATGTTAACTTTTTTTCCTTAAGTTCCACAGCACCCGTTCTTCAGCCCCATCCAGCTGAGCTGGTCTTGGCAAAGTATTATCATATTGTGGAGTTTGATTTGTATTTCCCTAATAATTAACAGTGCTGAACATCTTTTCATATGTCTCTTGGCCGTCTGTATCTCTTTGGGAAAATGTCTATTCAGATCTTGGCCCATTTTAAAAATTAGGATGTTGTTTTTTGTTGTTGAGTTTTATGTGTTCTTTATGTATTTTGAATATTAACCCCTTATCAAGTATATGATTTGCAAATATCTTACCCCATTTTGTATGATGTCTTTTCATTTTTCTGGTGGTTTCCTTCAGTGTGTAGAAGCCTTTTATTCTGACATAGTCCTATTTGTTTATTTTGACTTTTGTTTCTCTTTCCTGAGGAAACATATCCAAAAAGATATTACTAAGACTGCAAAGAGAGCATTGCCTATGTTTTCTTTAAGGAGTTTTATGGTTTCAGGTCTTACATTCATTTATTTAATCTATTTTGTGTTGATTTTTGTGTGTGGTATAAAATAGTGGTCTAATTGCATTCTTTTACATGTGGCTGTCAAGTTTTCCTAGCTACATTTATAGAGGGACTGTCCTTTTCTCACTGTATGTTCTTGGCTCATTTGTTGAAATTTAATCTTTCATAAGTAAAATCTTATTTCTGTGCTCCCTGTTCTGTTTCACTGATCTATGTGTCTGTTTTTCTGCAAATACCATGCTGTTTTGATTACTATAGCTTTGAAGTATAATATGAAACCAGGGAGTATGATAGCCTCCAGTTTTATTCTTTTTTCTCAGAAATGCCTTGGCTATTTGAGCTCTTTTGTGACTCTACATAAATTTTAGGATATTGGGGTGGTTCCATTTCTTTGAAAAATATTGGAATTTTAATAGGGATTGTGTTGAATCTGTAGATTGCTTTAGATAATATGGACATATTAACAATAGTAATTTTTCCAATCCATGATCACAGAATATCTTTCCATTTCTTTGTATCTTCAATTTTTTTCAACAAAATCTTAAACAGTTTTTTTTTCCTCATTTTTGGCCACCCCCTGGCACATGGAGCTCCCTGACCAGGCATCAGATCTGAGCCATAGTAGCAATAAGCAATGCCAGATTGTTAACCCAATGTGCCAGGCCAGGGCCAGTGCCCCCAAGATGCTATCAATCTCATTGCATCACAGCAGGAACTCCAACAATATCTTTTAGTTTTGAGTGTATAACTCTTTCACCTCCTTGGTGAAAAATTTATCCTTGGTTATTTTACTCTGTCTGTTGCAATTGTAAATGGAATGTTTTCTTGATTATTTTTTCTGCAAGTTAGTATATAGAAACACAACAGATTTCTACACACTGATTTTATATCCTGCAATCTTACTATATTTATTATTTATAATAGATTTTTGTGGAGTCTTTAGAGTTTTCCAAGGTGATGGTTTTACTTCTTCCTTTACAATTTGGATGTTTTGTATTTCTCTTTCTTGGCCAATTGCTCTGGCCAGGACTTCCAATACTATGTTGAATAAGAGTGGTAAGAGTGGGCATCCTTGTTTTGTTCTTTACAGTTTTACACCATGGAGTATGTTAGCTGTGGATTTGTAATATATGGGTTTTATCATGTTGAGGCACATTTCCATGCCCATTTTATTGGGAGTCTTTATCATAAGTCAGTATTGGGTTTTTTTTTTCAAATGCTTTTTCTGAACCCTATTGAGATGTTTATATGATCTTTATCTTTCATTTTGTTAATGTGGTATATCATGTCAATTGATTGATTTGTGAATGTGGACCATCCTTGCATCCCTGGAATAAATCCTACTTGACCATGGTGTATGATCCTTTTAATATATTGCTGTATTCAGTTTGCCAATATTTTGTTGAGGATTTTGATTTCTGTGTTCATCAGAGATATTGTCCTATAATTTTCCTTTGGCATATGCTTTTTGTCTGGTTTTGGTGTTAAGGTAATGTTGGCCTTGTAAAATGAGTTATGAAGCATTCCTATCCATTTGATGTTTTTAAACATTAATGCTTTGGAGTTCCTGTTCTGTCTCAGAGGTAATGAACTGAACTAATATCCATGAGGATGTGGGTTCAATCCCTGGCCTTGATCAGTGAATTGAGGATCTGGCATGGCTGTGAGCTATGGTGTAGGTCACAGACAAGGCTAGATCCCAAGTTGCTATGGCTATGGCCATGGCCAATAGCTTCAGCTCTGATTCAACCCCTAGCCTGGGAACTTCCATAAGCTGTGGGTACAGTCCTAAAAAGATGAAAAAATAAGACCAAAAAAAGTTAATGTTTTAATGTTAAATCTTTGAATTTTGGGTAGAATTCACTACTGAAGCTCTATGGTCTGGTCTTTTGTTTGCTGGAAAGTATTTGATCAGTGGTCAATTTCATTACTGGTAATTGGTCTCTTCAAACTATTTGTTCATGATTCAGTTTTGGAAGATTGCATGATTCTGAGAATTTATTCATCCTTTCTTCATTGTCCAATTTGTTGGTAATGGTTGTTCATATTTTATTATAATCCTTTGTATTTCCATGGTATCCATTATAATTTTATCTATTGATTTCTAATTTTATTTATCTGAGCCTTCTCTTTTTTTCTTAAAGATTTGTCAATTTTGTTTATATTTTCAAAGGACAAGCTCTTAGTTTCATTGATTTTTTTTCCTGTTGTCTTTTTAGTCTCTTGGGATTTATTTGCTGCTTTTTTATTTCCTTTAAATGTTAGGTTAGATTGAGATTTTTCTTTTTTCTTGAGGTAGGCCTTTTCAGCTATAAACTTCCCTCTTAGTACTGTTTTTGCCACATCCCATAGCTTTTGGTATATCATATTTTTATTTTCATTTGTTTTCAGCTTTTTTATTTCCCCTTTGATTCTTCATTTTCTCAAGAGTTATTTGGTACCATATTGTTTAGTCTACATACTAGTGATTTTTTCAGCTTCTTCTTGATCTCTAGTTTCAAACTATTGTGGTCAGAAAATGCCTGAAGTAACTTAAATCTTAAATTTATTGAGACTTGTTTTGTGTCCCAAGGTATGGCCTATCTTTGGGAATATTTACATATCCACTTAAGAAGAAGGTGTATTCTGTGGCACTGGGATAGAATGCTCTGTTTAATTCTATTAAGTCCATCTGGTATAATGTCTCATTTAAGGCTTGTATTTCCTTGTTGAATTTCTGTCTGGATAATTTATCCATTGATGTAAATAGGGTGTTACATTTCCCTACTATTTTTGTGTTGGTGTGAGTTTCTCCCTTCAGATCTGCTAATAATTACTTTATATGTTTGATACCCCTACATTAGGTGCATATATTGTAATATCTATTATGTCTTCTTTATGATGTCTTTTTTAGCATTATAAAATGTCCATCTTTATTTCTTTTTACCATTTTGACTTCAATTTATTTTGTCTGATAACAAGTATGACTATACTTTCTTTTGGCTCTCATTTGCTTGCACTATTATCTTCCATCCCTTTACTTTGAATCTGTTTGTCTTTAGAGGTAAGATGAGATCCCTGAAAATAGCATACAGTTGGGTCTTATTTTTAATCCATACAACCCCTCTGTATCTTTTGAATGGTGGTTTTCTGTCATGTTTTACTCAGCTTCTTTTTTTGTTTCATGTCAATGCTCTAAGATTTATGTTTTATGGTTACTTTGAGGTTCATATAAAACATCTCATAGATGGAAGAGTGCTTTTTTTGCTGAAAGCATCTTTTTTTGTTTTTTGGGTTTTTTTTGGGTTTTTTTGCCTGTATCCATTCTATCATTTTACTCTTTCTCTTTTTAGTTTTTCTTATTCTTAAATCATCCATTTTCATGTCATAAGTTTGTTAAAGTAGCCATGGTTGTTTTTACTGTTTTTTTTTTCTTTTTAAACTTTACAACTTCATTCTGATAATAGAGTTTCAATTTTCTGACTCTGGCTGTCAGTTTACCAATTTACTTACAGTTTTGTTTACTATTATTACCTTACACAAAGTTTTGTTTTAGGTAGGAGAGATCCTTTAAATATTCCTTGTAAAGCAGGTATAGCAGTGATGAACTCTCTCAGCCTTTGTTTATTTGGTAAAGGCTTTATTTCTTCTTCATACTGAAGGATAACATCATCATAACTGAAGGATAGAGTATCCTTGGCTGAGAGTTTTTAATTTTTTAATATTTTGTGTATGTCATTGCAATATCTCTGGGCCTATAGGAGTTTCTATTGAAAAATCAACTGATAGGCTAATGGGGTCCCACTGTAGTGACCACTCCCCCAGCTTAGGCTGCCTTTAAAATTATATTTTTGTTATTGACTTTTGATAGTTTTAATATAATGTGTCATGAAGAAGATAATTTTGGATTGAGGTAATTATGTGTAGTTTTAGCTTTATGAAACATGTACATCCAGTTTTCTCCCCAAGTTTGGGAAGTTCTCAGCTATTATTTCTTTAAAGTTCTCTACATATTCTCCTACCCTTCTCCTAGGATCCTAATTTTCCTTACATTGCTCTTCCTAACAAAGTCAAAAAGTTCTATAAGAACTTTTTTCTTTAGATCTTTAGTCTCTTTTATTTGATCATTTCTCTATTTCTCTCTTCAAGCTCACCAATTATTGTATATTGTCTGCTCTATAAGAAAATTTTGACTTTTCTATTCTCTATAACTCTAGTTGAGCATAAATTCATCAGGAAAATGTAAAAATCAATTACAGATTAGTATTATGAGGTGCTCCATGGACTAGCTCACTAATTAAATAACATAATTGTGAAAATTATATTTGAAAAAAATTAAGGTCTCCAAAAAATTATTCTAACTTAACACAGAAAATTAGGAAAAAATGCATTCAAGGAATATACTAAATCTAAGTGAGAAAAGTAAAAATTTTTTGCACTTGAGCTATTACCTGCTCCCTCCATCTCTGCCCTCAGGCAATATGATGAAAGCTCCAATCTTGGCAGGTATAACCAAGAATATGGTGCTCCCTATCTCCTCAGCTCAGAGAAAGGCTACATTATCTTCATGGGATGGGCATGCCACCAACATTTTTTTTCTTTTGGTCTTTTTAGGGCCACACCCATGGCATATGGAAGTTCCCAGGCTAGGGGTCAAATCAGAGCTGAAGCTGCTGGCCTATACCACAGCCTCATCAATGTGGGATCCAAGCCACATCTGTGACCTATACTGCAGCTCACAACAGTGCCAGATCCTTAACCCACTGAGCAAAGTCAGGGATTAAACCTGAGCCCTCATGGATACTAATCAGGTTCGTTACTCCTGAGCCACAACTGGAACTCCCAGCATTTCTTACAATCCCAAGTTCCATAATACTGAGGCTAAATTCCACACAGGTGCAGCAAGAGATTTAGGGCTCACTTTTTCTGTTCAGTTCCTACTTACAGAGCAAAAAAATTTCATGTATGACAGAGAATGCAGGGGCCCAAATTACCCTCACTCTATCTTGCTAGTAGAATAAAGTTCTAGAAGTGGCAAGCCAAGAACACCTGAGGTTATCACCTCCTCCCAGTGTGCTACTTGTAAAGGAGAAATTCAACTTTGAGAAAAGTAGGACACTACCTCACGACTAGCTCTGGAGTAGTGACTCATTGATATTTCTCAGAAGAGAAGCAGGCAATAAGAACAGAGGACTCAGGAGTTCCCGCTATGGCACTGCAGAAGAAAATCCAACTAGTATCCATGAGGATGCAGGTTCAATCTCTGGTCTCGCTCAGTGGGTCAAGGATCTGGCATTGCCATGAGCTGTGGTGTAGGTTGCAGATGTGGCTCGGATCCTATGCTGCTGTGTCTGTGGCATAGGCCAGCAGCTGTAGCTCTGACTTGACCCCTAGCCTTGGAGTTTCCATGTGTTTCGGATGCAGCCCTAAAAGGCAAAACACAGAAAAAAAACAAAAACAAAAAACAAAAAAACCCCAGAGATCTCTAAATGTCTTCCCAAACTGACTTTATTTGGAATAGAGTTTGGAAAGTTAAAACCTAGATGTGCTCTCAAAAACAATGACGATTATAGTGGAAATAAATTAAGAAGAGGCTGGTAGCCCTTGCTAAACATAGACCAGCTAGTTTACCAGAGAGAATCAGATAAAGATATAGCTAAGAAGTCTTTCTAGAATGATAGCAATCTCAGAGATTGGCCTTAAAAACTAAATCAGTAAAAGAACTTGAATTTAATTGGATCAGACTGTGGAACAATTTATGCTACAGGGCCCTGTGGAAATAATACTGCAACCAAACATCAATTAGTAGAGCCTAAACCTGAGTATGATACAAAGAGGCAGCTGGTTTAATAGCGTGATCAAGGCAAGGGGCAGTCAAAGAGAATCCTGCTAAAGAATCATCAACCCAGTGTGTACTGGGCATAGGTGAGTTTTTCCCCTCTGAGAAGTTATGTCAGAGGCTTCACACCGAGGGGAAAATAAACTTCATAAAAACAGTCAAGCAAAATCTTTAAATAAATAAACAAGCTAACAATAACAAGTGCTGGAGAGGAAGAGAGAATCCATACAATTTCTTATTATAAAATATTCATATAAAAATTTGAACTATGGAAAGATACAGGAAAATGTGATCCATACAGAGGAGAAAAAAAGCAGGCAATAGAAATTGCCTGTGAAATGGCCCAGATCTTGGACATAACAAAGGCATTAAATCAGCCATTAAAATATGTTAAGCATGGGTTTAACAAGATAAACACAGACATGATGACAATGTCTGACAAAAAAAGAATATTAATAGATATTATAAAATTAATAGAAATTAAATTGTAAAATTATTTAAAAAGAAACAAAAGGAAATTTTGAAATGAAAAGTACAATAACAAAATTAAAATTTCCATAGAGGTGCTCAACAGTAAATTTAATCTGAGAGAAAAAATAAAAGTAGAAAAGTTTAATCAACAGAGATTTTATAATCCACAGAACAGAGAGAGAAAAGAATGAAGAAAAATAAACAGACCCATAGAGAAATGTGGGACAACATTAAATCCCAGTGTACCTAAGAAAGGTGATAAAAGAACAGAAAATATTCAAGAAAATGATGAGTAAAACTTCCCAGACATGTTACACATCTTTAAGCTATATACTTAAGAAGGCAAATTAACTCCAGCAAGGTAAATTCAAAGTGATCTACAACTAAACCATGTATTGAAAACACAGAAAGCCAATGACAAGCGGAAAATCTTGAAAGCAAGAGAAAAAAAACTTATGCACAAGGGAATTTCAGTAAGATTAACAGCTAATTTTTCATAAGAAACAATAAAGACAGTATACAGTGGGATAGCATATTAAAAATGCTGGGGAAAAAACAACAACAACCAAGAATCATATCCAGCATAGATAAGTTTCAAAATGAAGGCAAAATAAAGGCTTTCCGAAATAAACAAAGGCTGAGTAAATGCATTTCTAGTAGATATATCTACAATAAATACTAAAGGAAGTTCTTAAGACTGAATGAATGTGACTCAGTATTTGGAATACATATACAAACTTACACAGAGGGATAGGTAAAGGTAATTATGGAATTATTCAATACAATATAAATACATATTTCATCACCTTAAGCAATTTAAAAAATAATCTTGTAAAACAATATGAATATGGCTGTATTATTGAGATATAGTAGGGTATAAATATATTTGATAATAATAATCCAAAGGAGGTACAAAATTGTTTTGGCATAAGAAAATGACATTAGGCAATAATTTGAACCCAAAGGAACAGATAAAAAGAACATGGAATAGTAAATAAAAAAGGTTAATATAACAAACTTTATAAATAAATACTAGATCTCCTTTTTCTCTCAACTTCTTTAAAAGCATTCAATTATACAAATTATAGAACAGATTGTTGATTTTGAAGCATGCACAGAAGTAAAATGTACAATGACAACACAAAGATGGGGACAAAGGAATAGAGCTATATAGAAGTAATTTTCTATCTCACCATAACCAGTATAAATCAAAAGAATAATTTGATAGGGAAGCTGCACATAGTAAGTCCTAGCACTATCACTAAGTAAATAACTCAAAAAGTCTAGAAAAAATCCACATATAAGAAATAAAAATGTTATACACTAGAAAATATTACTTAATACAAAGGAAAACTAGAATAAAAAATATATGAGAAGATTTCCTTGGTGTTCTAGCATTTAGGAATTCAGGATTGTCACTGCTGTGGCTCAGATTCAGTCCCTGACCTGGGAACTTCCACATGCCACAAGTGTGGCCAAAGGGGGAAAAGAAGATGGGATTTATTGAAGGCAAAAGTAAAATGGCAGATAATTCAGGTATATCTATAATAGTATTAACTGTGATTTGATAAAAAACACAATCCACTGATATGCTTTCCACAGGAGACACATTTTAGATGTAAAGACAGAAAGAGGTTGAAAGATCAAAAGAGTAATAAATGACTTGGACATCATTATAAACCATGTAGACTTGACCAATGCTTATAAAACACTCCAAACAAAAACCAATAGAATACAATTATTCTCAAGTGTGCATAGAATATCCTCCAGTAGAGGTCATATGCTGGTCATGAAAGAAATTTCAATACATTTAAAAGAATTAAAACCATGAAAAATACAGTCTCTACAATGGAATTAAATTATGAATCAGTAATAAGAAGAACTTATAGAATATACAAATGTGGAAATTAAGCAACACATTTCTAAATAGCCAAAGGGTGAGAAAAGGAATCACAAAAGAAATTATAAAATACTTTGAAAGGAATGAAAATGAAGATACAACATTCCAAAAATTATGGAATGTGGCAGAAGGGAAAATTATAAATCCCAACATTAAATAAAGAAAAAATATGTCAAATCAACAACCTAGACTTATACCTTAAAACACTGGTGGGGGTGAGGGGGCAGACAAAACTTACAGCAAGCAGAAGGAAGGAAATAATAGGATAATAGAAATGAGGGAAAAAGATTATGAAAGTGATAGTGAAAATAAATGGAAATGTTAGGGCTTAAAAAAGGTCAATAAAATTGACAAACTTCTAATTAGACTAAAAAAGAAAAAGATTTTATTTAAATGTCAAATGTCCTTAAACAATTTATATTGCATTTATAAGTTTAGTATGTTGCATTTTAATTTTGTCAATTGATTGCCTAATAGACAAACATTCTTAAGTACTTGTGGAGTTATAATAAACATAAAAATTTAAACATAAAATATTCTCTCTTAATTTCTCATTGAATGCCACTATTCTTTACAATTTTAGGAAAATTATGCTATCTTGTTATAAAAAATTCACAATTACACAGTGACAAAATTTTAATTGGAATCACAAGTCTAATCTGTTAGGAACTTTAAATTGGCAAATTATGCTTTTAAAATGCCAAATTCTCTTAAAAGTTATGAGTACTGAAAAATACCAGATATACACAAATTATTTCCAAATATAACATAAAACTATGAATGCTATGGATTTGATATATTTAATCATCTTCTTAAAATTGAATGTTAAATCTTCCAAAGATTAAGTATGATAATTCACAAAGGACACAATTTTGTGTTTGCAATCAACATAGCTTTATTATCCAATGCAATTTGAGGTTCCTCCTCTAATAAGTTTGGGGTTTGCTCTAAGTTTGTAGTTTGGATTGGTTGTATTGGTGTAGATATGCAGTAAAAGACAAGTAGGAAATAAAAAAAATTATAAAAAAAAATAAATAAAAAAATAAAATTTAATGAATTCAAAAAAAAAAAAAAGACAAGTAGGTCTCTCTTCTAGCATCGCTAAACCATTATGCCCTTTAAAAGGAGTTGTCTCACAATCCACATCTCTGAAACAAAATATACCCACTATCTAACACTCGAGCACAATTGTGTTCTTAATCCATTAGCATTTCCATTTCTCAACTGGGCCCAATTAATCTAGTTGTTGGTAGATCCATATCTGAATTACTTTTGTAAACTTCTTGTCTGGAAAAGCCAGAACTCTTTATATATATTTATATATTTAAATAACATACAATATGATTCTGAATGTCTCTCACAGCCTATATTTCCAGCACTACAATCATGGTAATAACAATGAAGGCCTTCTCCCTCTCTTCCTACATTATTATAACCTTTTATTATTCATTCATTTAACAAACTCTTAAAAAGCACCTACTAAGCCCGGGGCAATTACCGTATCATGATCTTAGTATGTATTCACATGTCACATTCCAGCATTGCCACTAGGTTTTAGTCATTTTGCAAGTAGAACAATGATTGGGAGGCAGTAGATACTAATTGCAAGGAGGAATTAGAGAATTATATGTTATGTATGGCAGGTACTTTCACTCTTTCTCTTGTCATGAAACAGAAACAACAACCTCAGTATCAACAACAAAAACTTTACTCTTTCTATTAATATGTGCCAAATATTTTGAAACACCAGACCTCAGGCATTATAAGTTCAAGACATAACAGTTCCTATCTCACAGGGTCATACCTACAAATTGCTTAGAACGGTGTTTTGGCACATACCTAAAAGTATTAGCTATTTTGATAATACAAAGAACAATAGAGCACAATGGTCACTTATAGTCTTAAGTGAATTAATGAAATATTTTGAAAATTCATTCAGCAACATTCACTGAAGCTCTATCACTGTTCATGGTACTACTGATTTAAAGATGAAAGGCTCTAAGAGGTTCCCAGTCTTCTCTGCTCAGAAATCTTCACAGCCTACAGTTTGCTTGGAATGAAAGGTAAGCAAACTAGAGGGAACAATTGTTTGCAAACTTACATTACACCAGTCTCATGGATAAAACTATCAACTTCTGCCTAAATCTCCCCACGTAATGCTCTTTCTGAGCACTGTTCATGGTGTCCTCTTAAGCCCTTAATACCATTCTATTCCTAGACAATTTAAATCCCTAATGCCTGAATAAAATGCAACTTGTAATTTCATCTCCTGATTTAACATATTCTCTCCCTTCACTCAACTCCGTGTAGCACTATACATCTTTCTGGTACCACTTAATTTATGCTGATTTGCATCATGGCAATTTGTTTCCCTGTGGTTTCTCCCTATTTGGCCTTATTTCTTTGTGTTTTATTTAAATAACTAAGTTGGATTTTCTCTTTAGAGTGACTTTTTGGACATGTTCATCAAATCTATCAGTCAACTTGGTGAAAACTAGTTATAGCAAAATAAATTAATTTTATATACTATCATTTGATCTCCTAATATAGATTGGATTCTATCCATGTATGGCTACCAAAATGAGGAGAAATGTGGGATAATAATAGAGAAGTAAGCTTACTATAGCATCTACTATATGCCAGCCATATTATTTTACATTTTACTCTGAATAATTTGTTTCATGGATAAAATACGTAAAAGAGAGGTGAAGTAACCTGCCTCAAATCGCCTAGCTAGTAAGTATATAAGGTAGTAAATGACAACCAGGTCTATCTGATTCAAAGCTCATGTGCTCTGGGTTGTTCGTTTGTTTCTTTGTTTTGTTTCCTGCTTTTCTTTCTCCTTCAACATAAGGCCTGCCTTGAAAAATGTTGATGTGGATACTTGAACCAATATGAAGTAGAGAAAATTATCAGATCATTTAGGAATCACTCTAAAAGATAGAAATTAGTGAACATTGTTGGTAATTCTCCACTTAAAATCTGTTTTATTTTAATTAAGTGGAACCATCATTTTCAAGTCTACTGCATTTGACACAATGCACTTACAACTGGGAAATATATGGATGTGGAAAGCAAATATTTTTGCTAGAGTGACTATTGATTTATCTAATGTTAGCCCATGAATATCTCTTCTTTTGTTATCCTAATCAAATAAATTTTACCGAAGTAAAGAACAAAGAGGAAATAATACTGAACATAACCTGATTTACCAGCACAAAAAAAGCCATTAGAAAGTACACTTAGAGCAATGTTATACTTGAGAATGTAAAACACACTTTTATCCCCCTTTCCTCAAAACACCTAAATAGTACAATACACGCACAGTGACAGTAACAGAAAAAGAAAAGCACTTAGTCCTTTTTCTTAAGTGGCATGATTTCAAGAAACTCTTCTCTGCAGCTCCTTCAGAAATATTTACTGCATGGAAGAGCCTTATATGCTCGTTTGATGATTATAGAATATTGATAAAGGCAAATTTGAGATAAAGAAAGTGCAAAGAATAAGTACAGAGAAAAAGGCATGTAAAACGTTAACACCTAGGGAAAATGCATTAGTTTAGAGCAAATGATGCACAGTTAGAGCTCAAAAAATATCGGATACCAACATTCTCCTTCACGACACCAAGCACTGGGAATTAAGAACACAGTACTAATCATCCTTCAGGCACAGCTTGGCTCACCAGAGATGAAATTTTTTTCTGAGTTTTTACCTGGGGTAATTGTACACCTCTTGATGCAAAAAAGCAGGAGGCTTTCTTAAAAAGTTAAGAGTTGAGTCTTTATGCTTCAAACTTACTCCATATTTCCCTCAAAACTCAATGTGTTTTAAATGTAACGGAGACTAGACAGGCAGCTATTATTTATTATTCAATCTATGAGGAGTCAAAGTATCTGTGGCTTCCAGTAAGACAGATGTTCTCTGACTTCTTCAAAAGTTCTACAGTAAAGGAAAAGGAAGACCTCAGCAATTGTCACCTGGAATGGACATGTGAAACAGTAAAGCTATTAAAGGAAGAAATATGGAAGATAAAGTATTATCAGTGTTGGAAAAGGGGCAGAAGAATAATATCTAGTACAACGAATATATACAATAAACACATGGTTTTGTTGTGTTTTGTTTATTAGGGCATGCCTACCCTGTTCACTGTTTTTGCCTTTAGCCTGATTCTGGCATATAATGGGTACTCAATAAAGATTTTTTTTTTGTCTTTTGTCTTTTTTGTTGTTGTTGCTATTTCTTGGGCTGCTCCCGCGGCATATGGAGGTTCCCAGGCTAGGGGTTGAATCGGAGCTGTAGCCACCGGCCTACGCCAGAGCCACAGCAACGCGGGATCCGAGCCGCATCTGCAACCTACACCACAGCTCACGGCAACGCCGGATCGTTAACCCACTGAGCAAGGGCAGGGACCGAACCCGCAACCTCATGGTTCCTAGTCGGATTCGTTAACCACTGCGCCACGATAGGAACTCCCCATAAAGATTTTTTTTTAATGAATTAGTAAGTGATGTGCCACAATCCAGAATTCTGGGCATTATTTCTAGCCTGTTCTAAAATTTTCATACCTCAAGTTATATAAATAAAATACAAGCCAATATATTTTTATGGGTTTTTTTCAAGTGAAAAATTTTAGCATAAACTATTTGGAATATACATGACAAGAAAATAATAGCTTGAAAATTTTTTTTAAGAACTGTTCAAAAAATGTTCTTCCTTGTGGTAATATACACAATGGAATACTACTCAGCCATAAAAAAAGAATGACATAATGCCATTTGCAGCAACATGGATGGAACTAGAGACTCTCATACTGAGTGAAATGTGTCAGAAAGACAAAGACAAATACCATATGATATCACTTATAACTGGAACATAATATCCAGCACAAATGAACATCTCCACAGAAAAGAAAATTATGGACTTGGAGAATAGACTTGTGGCTGCCTGATGGGAGGGGGAGGGAGTGGGAGGGATCGGGACCTTGGGCTTATCAGACACAACTTAGAATAGATTTACAAGGAGATCCTGCTGAGTAGCATTTAGAACTATGTCTAGATACTCATGTTGCAACAGAAGAAAGGGTGGGGGAAAAATGTATATATGTAAGAATAACTTGATCCCCATGCTGTACAGTGGGGGGGGAAAAAAAAAAAAGGTGTTCTTCCTAAGATCTGCTTCTAAATGGAGGGAAATATAACAATGACTTATTCCATGCCATGTATTTTGTATGTATGTATTTCATTTAACCATACATTTTTCTATAAACATTATTATAATTATCCATTTCATAGAGAAGGGAACTGAGGCTTACAGAAGTTAGATAACTTGCCCAAGGTAAAAAGCCAGTAAATGTGACTATTGAGCTTTAAACAGTGTGTATGACTCCAAAACATATGCTCTTTGATCATTACAGCTCACTATAGAGATAGCATCTTATGAGACAAAACAAAGCCACTTTAAATCAAGAGAAACTATCCTTAGTAGATACCTACTAAGGGATCCAATAATTAGTAAATAGTTTTTCTTGATGTCTTTTCTATATTAAAGCAGCAATATGTTTACTGTATTTATAAAAGTGTTACTAAAATTGGTGAGTATTATTAAGAAATTTACATTGCAGTCTAGCAAATACAAATTAGATCTTATCCAGTTTTTCAATTTTTTAAAATTTGAGCACAGATGTGGCTCTAAAAAGTGAAAAAATAAATTTTGAGACTATGTGGCAGAATCTATTTTCCCAATGCACCCATGCAAAAGGAGATAACTAGATAGATGATAGAGAGAGAGATAGGGCTATCCCATCCAACTTGCTCTTCCAACCATGTGATGTTGACATATCTCCATCAAGAGGTGAAGTCTGTTTTTCTCCTCTTAAACCTTAAACATGGGTGGAAATTTGTAACTTCCTCTACCAGTAGAGTGTGGCAGAAATTAACAGTATACAAACTTGAAGGGTAGATTAAAATGGCAATATGTCCTGCTTCTCACTTTCTCAGGATGTTTGCCCTAGAGAGTATCCTCCTACTACTAAAAAACAAAAACAAACCAAAAAAAGCAGCCACATGGTGAAGCCCCATGTGGGTATGCTAATCAGTATTTTCACCCAAGCTTCCAGCCAACAACAAACATCAATAATCAGACTTATAGAAGCATGTCCCTTCAGATGATTCCAGCCCCTAGCCTTTGATTCTTCTAGCTGATACTCTAAATTTAATAGATGAGAGAGAAGTTACCTCTATTTGAATTTTTGATTTACAAAAACCAATGAAATAATAAGTGATTATTGTTATTTTAAACCACTAAGACTTGGGGAGTGATTTGTTATATAAAAGTATAGAAGGAAAATCAAATTTCTCATTAAGTATGATTTCCCACAAATCTGGTCATGAAAATATTAGGTGTTCAGATGCTCTTATAATATATCTAGATACATTAACCAAACATACCTTTGAACCTGAATAAACAAAGCTTATTGTATAACAAAACTATACTGTGGGAATGGGGATAACATATTACAGTGGGAAATAGATGGGCTATTTGGTCAGACCACCTAGATTCAAATTCTAGCTCCATCACTAATTGGCTGTGTGGTCTGGAGAAACTGGCTTCACTTCTATGCATCTAATATCCTTGTCAATAAAGTGGGAATAATAACTACTAAAATTATTACAATAGTTCACTTCTATCATAGTCATAAATCACTTCCACCTAATAAATTCTAATTTTTAAAGTGCCACACAGCTTTGGAAGGTAAAACAAATAATCTGAGAAAACTTTGTAACTTGGGAAGGCTTATGTATAGAAGACGTGTGTCATTTAAGACATATATAATTATTTTCCTGTGTATTAGCATACATGTGTGCATGCATATATAAATATACACATATACTGGTGTGTACATGTGTTTGTGGTGTGTCCTGTGCTAATACATATATGCGTATGGGTGAAGGAGTTATATACATAAACCATGAGGACAGAATGAATGGAAGAGTCAGAATGTAGTAGCCATGAAAGTGCACCTCTCATATCTTCTACTGTGGGGAACATCGACAACCAACAGCTCAGTTGCTGCACTCCAAAATCTACCACTGCCTTTACCTGAGGCCACATTTCCCATAAGTTACTCCTAGCCAAGGAGTGAGCTTTTATATGAACACTACACAGCAATACTAACTCCTGGGAGATGTGGACTTCTCTGAGAGGTGACTTTGGCTTAAACAATCACATAAACTTTACTGAATTCTCTCAGAATTGCATTACTGCCTAAGACTGTTCGATTTTCCTTCCTTTCCTCTTTCCTTCAAAAGCATCAGACCTGCAAAATGGTCTGACAGATCTCTCAGCCTCCCCCAGCTTCCTCTTCATTTTTCCTCATAAGTATTTCCTGGGAGGAGTTCCACATTTCTCATATGTCTAAACCACCTTGGTATCTATTGCTTAGATGCCCTCAAACTAATATAAGCAGCAAGAAAGAACAGAAAACATCAGGAAAAAGAGGAATACAGTCTTAACTCACCCAGCAAAATCAAACTAAGTTCTAAAATCTAAAAGCCAACCTAAGAATGACAAGGTGACAACCACTGAAATGTGCACAAGTTGCCATGAAATATCAGAAAAGATAGTATTTGGGATGTGACTGAAGCAAGACCATTGGTCAAAAATCTAAATAAGAGAACTTTGTAGAGCCAAGTTCTATCTCCACTACTTGCAACCAGAAGAATGCCCCTCCTTCTCCCCAGAAGAGAACGTGTGTGTGAGGCACTGAACTACGAATGAAGACAAGATATTTTAGAAATGATCTGTATTTAATCTCCCCAAGTTGAATAACAGGATTTCCCACATAGTTGAATGAGAGACAGACATATGGGATGGGGGGGGAATATAAGGAGGGGGACAGGATGGGAGGGAGGGAGAAAAGGAAGGAAAGAAGGAAGAATGGATCACTCTTAGGTACTACGTTTGGCAGATCCAGAAAATAAAAATGCAAGATGTCCAATAAAAATTTAATTGTAAATAAACAATGATTTTCTTAAGTATAATATTACATGCAATATCTGGGACATACTTTTACGGAATAAAAAGCATTTGTTGTTTTATCCAAAATTCAAATTTAACTGGGTGTTCTGAATTTTATCTGAAACCTGGTGAGGTACACCACTGAAAATTTTCAAAATACCAAAAATGAAGAGAAGACCTTAAAATCATCCAGAAAGAAATATATAAGAATTGGGAATAGGAATGGTGTCTGACTTTCCAAAAGCAACTGTAAGAGATAAACAAAAATTGAGCCATGTGCTTGAAATTATGTGGAAAAAACTATTTTCATCCTAGAAATTTTATGCCCTGACAAATTGAGTTAGGATATATATTCTCAGAAATGCGAAGTCTCAAAATATTACCTCCCATAGCCATATGATATAAATTGAGCATTGATATAAATAAAATTGTAATATAATCATATTGGATAGTCTGAGTAAGTAAGAGAAATTGGGTGCAGCAGGAGGCACAGAGGGATACGGCACTGCATACTATGATATGCAGCCCCTTTGAAGAGCACATGGCTTGGCTTCCTAGTGTTGACTCAGTCACTTCATATTGCATTGCACTAATGTTTGTCTGTGTGACCAAGAGAATGTGGCAGAAATTACGGTCTGTCATGCCCAAGATTAAGTAGTAATAAGTTACAATATCTTCCTAACTAAGAACACCTGTGCCCCATGTGCATGCTCTGGGGGTAACTGGCTGCCATGCTTTGAGTGCTCTGGGAGGTGGCTCATGTGGCAAAGAACTGAAGCTTCTCTCCAACAGCACCATGAATGAGACTTAGAATCATATTGTCCATCCCTGTTCTAAGCTTCAAATGATGCAGCCTCAGTCAACATCTCAACTGCATCTTTATAAAGGACCCTGAGCCAAAACCAACCAGCTACATGGACTCCAGGATTCCTGACCCTTAGCAACTGTGAAACAATACATTTGTTATTTTCAGCTACTAAATTTTGGGATAGTTCATTATAAAGTAATAGATAACTAACATATAATGTAACAATGCAAATCTAAATCTTCCAAAAGAGAAAGTCAAAAAGAGCAGTTTAATTTTTAAAATTCTTTAGTTAGTATTAAACACACAAATAAATTCCTAAAAGATTACAAAGGAGTTTTATCTGTAGAGTAGGACTCTAGATTTGTGGAAGGAGAAAGGCAGATGATTATGATTTTTTATAATTTTTAAATCACCCTTATTATAATCTTATTATAATATATATTATAATATTATTTGATTTCTTAAAAAATATGTGGTATAACAGTAAATAGATAAGTTCATTTACTACAGAAAATGTAGTAGTTCAATAAAACAAATTTGTTTAACCATCTAGTATGGGTACATTTTGTTAGCTCTTAGCTCAGTAAGAAATCCACATACACACACACTGAGGAAATGAAGTAGAAATAATCAGATATTCTTTATAGCTATACATATGACAAAATTAAGTGTTCAATAGATATTATTTTTAGTGTTTTTGCCGATAATATTACGATTTTTGCCTTACAAAAAGTGATGCTTAGCTCCCCATCCAACTGGCTCAAAGGGAAAGAAAAAAAAGTGTTGAATTCTGAAAGAACTAAGTAGCATAATTTTTAACTTTTGTTTCAAAAGGATGGTCTCTGTATTATCAAGGCAACCCCGTCTAATTTTCCCCCTAGTTTTTGAACACTTAAGTCTCTTTTCCCCTCCATCAGCATAGATAATTGAGCTGACTTCATGTTTGGTTGAACCAGCAGTAGGGATCTAACCGAATGAGTTATTATCTTTCTCTCTGGATACTTGCCAGAGCAATGTGCTGATTCCCTATCTTCCTATTGAACAGTGTGGCTCTGAGGCCAGTTTGGATAATGAAATAAAAATTCCACATTTCATTTCAGAAGTGACACTTCTAATACTCTTTTAGAACAAATAGTGACAACATGATTTTTAAGCTCTCCAGCTAGAACATTACAACCCAGGTCTGTTTATAGGCTGACTTCAGACACAAACTGCATATAGATACCAATATATCAACATTTCATTAGCAAAAGGTATGTTGGCCAGGGTTTCTGTTCAAAGATTTCTTAGTAAAATGTATATATCCCTGGAAAGCATAATACTTTAAGGCAGGGATCCCCAAGCATCAAAATTATATGATCACTGCTGAAGAAATAAGGCACTGATGGTAAAAGCAATGCCTGGTACAGTGGAAGAAGGATGTTGAACTCACTGTAATTAGAAATATATGGGGAACAGAGAGTTCCAAAATTACAAATAACCAAGCAACACCACACTTTGTATTCTAACTAGGTAGATTTTCAATATGGGCATGATATTTCCTCCCCACAAAAGTTCCTCTGTTGTTAATGTGAAGAAAAGGACACATTATGAACCAGAAGACCAGAGTCAACTGAAGAACTGAGATATAATTCAAATATACACATTAAAACCATGCAGTTGGCACTGATGATAAGAACGGATAATGCAAAGGAATGAATTAGTGACGTGGAAGATAGAATAATGGAAATCACACAATCAGCACAGCAGACAGAACACCAAATGAAAAAACATGAAAGCAATATACGAGATCTATGGGATAATATAAAGCAGGCCAATCTATGTATAATAGCAATTCCAGAAGGAGAAGAAAAAGAAAAAGGGGATCGAAAATATATTTGAAAAAGTTATGGCTGAAAACTTTCCAAATCTAAAGGAAACAGATATCAAAAATAGTAATAATAATAAATAAAGGAAACATATATCAAGATACAAGAAGCATAGAAGGCCCCAAACAAGTTGAACACAAACAGGCCCACACCAAGACATATAATAAAAATGGCAAAAGTTAAAGAAAGAATTCTAAAGGTAGCAAGATGAAAACAAATAGTTAATTACAAAAGGAACCTCTATTAGGCTATCAGGTGATTTCTCTACATAAACACTACAGACCAGAAGATAGTGGCAATATATACTCAAAGTTCTAAAAGAGAAAAATTTGCAGCCAATAATAATACTCTACCCAGCAAAAGTGATCATTTAAAACAAAAGGAGAAATAAAGAATTATTCCAACAAACAAAAATTAAAAGATTCCAGCAACATTAAACCCAATCTAAAAGAAATACTGAAAGCACTCCTCTAAATAAAAAAAGTAAGAAATAGGATGGAGTAAATTGCAGTTGGAAGGCAATCACTTAAATAAGCCAGTATACACATCCAAAAGGAAAAAAATTAAAAACCTATCATGAAAGCAACAATAAATGCAAGGAACAACAAAAGGACAAACATGAAAATGTTAAAAAAGGACTTCAAAATCATGGAATGTGGGGAAGGAAAGTAAGAAAATCTGACCCTTTTTTGTTAATAATGTGTTTGAGCTTATAGAACTATCAGGCTAAAGCAAGCAGATATAGGAAGCAGTTAACATACTTGAAAAACAGGGCAACCACAAATCAAAACCAAACATTACATCCACAAAAACTAAAAGGAAGAGGACACAAGCATAAAATGAAAGGAAATCATGCAGGCAAAAAAAAAAGAAAGGAACAAAGAAACAACATAAAATCAACTGGAAAATAAGGTTTAAAATGGCAATAAATGAATATTTATCTATAATTACCTTAAATGTCAATGGATTGAATGCTCCAATCAAAAGATACAGAGTGGCAGATTGGATTAAAAAAAAAGAGAGAACCTATAATATTCTGTCTACAAGAGACTCACATTAGGGCAAAGGACATATATAAATTGAAAGGGGATGGAAAAAGATATTTCATGCCAATGGAAAAGACAGGAAAGCAGGAGTTGCAATACTCATATCAGACAAAATAGACTTCAAAATGAAGGCCATAAGGAAAGGCAAAGAAGGACACTATTTAAAGATAAAAGGATCCATTCAAGAAGGGGATATTATAATCATCATTATATATGCCCCTAATATAGGAGCACCCAATTACATGCAGTAAATACTAACAGACCTAAGAGGATAAATTGATGGGAATACAATCATAGTAGGAGACTTTAACACCATGCTCACATCAATGGACAGATCCTCTAGACAGAAAATCAACAAGGCAACAGAGATCCTAAATGACACGATAAAAAAGTTAGACATCAATGACATTTTAAGGACATTACATCCCCCCAAAAATCAGAATATACATTCTTCTCAAGTGTACATGGAACATTCTCAAGGATTGACCACATACCAGCACAGAAAACAAACTTCAATGAATTTAAGAGTATAGAAATTATTTGAAGTATCTTCTCTGATCACAGTGGTAGGAAACTAAAAATCAATGACAGGAAAAGAAATGAGAAAAAAACTTACTACATGGAGACTGAAAACATGCTAATGAAAAACCAAGGGGTCAATAGGGAAATTAAAAAATACCTCAATACAAAAGTGGTTCTTAGAGGGAAGATCATAGCAGTACAGGCCTCCCTCAACAAAGAAGAAAAATCTCAAATTGACAATCCACCTCCTAAATGAATTAGAAAAAGAAAAACAAACAAAACAAAGTTATCAGAAGGAAGGAAATCATAAAGATCAGAGAGGAAATTAGTAAAATAGAGATTCAATAAACAATAGAAAAAAAACCCAATAAAACCAAGATCTGGTTCTTTTAAAGGGTAAACCAAATTGACAAACATCCAGTCAGACTTACCAAGAAGAGGAGAGAAAGAACTCAAATAAACAAAATAAAAAATGAAAAGAGGAAATCTCAACAGATACAGGCAACAAAGTGAACAACCTAGAAAAAATGGACAAATTTCTAGAGGCTTAAAACCCACCAAAACTGAATCAAGAAGAAATAGATCAACTGAACAGACTGATCACTAGAAATGAAATTGAATATGTAATAAAAACACTCCCTACAAACAAAAGTTCAGGACCAGATCGCTTCACAGGTGAATTCAACCAAACATATAAGGAAGAACTTATACTTTTCCTCCTTAAAATTTTTCAAAAGGCTGAAGAAGAAGAAACACTCCCAAAGACATTCTATGAAGCCATCATCACCCTAGCACACAAAGATACTACCAAAAAAGAAAATTATAGGCCAATATCCTTGATGAATATAGACGCAAAAATTCTCAACAAAATTTTAGCCAACCAAATCCAACAACATACAAAAAGGATTGTATACCACAACCAGGTGGGATTCATTTCAGATTCACAAGGATGGTCCAAAATATGCAATTTAATCAATGTCATACACCACATTAACACAAGAAAAGTAAAAAACCACTTGATCATCTCAATAGATGCAGAAAAAGCATTTGACAAAGTCCAACATCAATTCATCATAAAAACTCTTACCAAGATGGGTATAGAATGAAGAATGAATGTGTCTTAATATATAAAATCCATTTATGGCAAACCCACAGCCAATATAATACTCAACAGAGAAAAGCTGAAAGCCTTCCCACTAAAATCTGGAACAAGGATGCCCACTCTCACCACTTTTATCACTATTATCACTATTTGTTATAGTATTTGAAGTCCTTGCCACAGCAATGACAAGCAAAAGAAATAAAAGTTATCCAAATTGGAAAAGAAGAGGTAAAATTGTCACTATATGCAGATGACATGATACTATATATAGAAAACCCTAAGGACTCCACACAAAAACTACTCAAACTGATCAATGAATTTAGCAAAGTAGCAAGACACAAGATTAACATTCAGAAATCAGTTGCATTTCTATTTACTAACAATGAAATATTAGAAAAGAAATATAAAAATAGGGTACCTTTTAAAAAAACACCCCCCAAAATTAAATACCTATAAATAAACCTAAGGAGGTAAAAGACTTCTATGCTGAAACTATAAAACATTAATTGAGGATATTAAAGAGGATTCATAGAAATGGAAAATTTTCCATGCTCTCAGATTGGAAGAATTAATATTGTTAAATTGCCATACTACCCAAAGCAATCTACAGATTCAATGACACCAAACTACCCATTTTTCACAGAACTAGAACAAACAATCCAAAAATTGATATGGATTACCCATGACATTTTTCATAGAACTAGAACAAACAATCCAAAAATTTATGTGGAACTATAAAGACCCAAAATTGCCAAAGCAATCCTAAGGGGGGGACAGGGGCAGGAGGCATAACTCTCCCAGACTTCGGGCAATATTACAAAGCCACAGTAATCAAGACAGTGTGGTACAGGTACCAAAACAGACACACAGACCAATGGAACAGAATAGACAACCCACAAATAAACCCAGACACCAGTAGTCAATTAATCTTCAACAAAGGAGGCAAGAATATAAAATGGGAAAAAGACAGTCTCTTCAGCAAGCAGTGCTGGGAATCCTGGACAGCTGCATGTAAATCAACAAAACTAGAACACACCCTCATACCATGCACAAAAATAATCTCAAAATGCCTTAAAAACTTAAACATAAGACAAGACACCATAAAACTCCTGGAAGAGAACATAGGCAAAACATTCTCTGACATCAACAGTGCAAATGTTGTCTTAGGTCAGTCTCCCAAGACAACAGATAAAAAAACAAAAATAAACCAATGGGGCCTAATCAAACTGACAAGATTTTGCAGAGCAAAGGAAACCATAAAAAAAAAAAAACACCTATGGAATGGAAGAAAATAGTTTCAAATGATGCAACTGACAAGGTTTAATCGCCAAAATATACAAACAACACTTAACAACAGCAAAAAAACCTCAACAACCCAATTGAAAAACGGAAGAAGACCTGAATAGACATTTCCCCAAAGAAGACATATAGATGGCCAACAGGGACATGAAAAAATGCTCAACATCACTATTAGAAAAATGCAAATCAAAACTACTATGAAGTACCACCTCAGACCCATCAGAATGGTCATCATTAACAAGTCCACAAATCACAAATGCTGGAGAGGGTGTGGTGAAACGGGAACCCTCCTGCACTGTTGGTAGGAATGTAAACTGGTACAACCACTATGGAGAACCATATGGAGATACCTCGGAAAATTACATATAGAACTACCATATAACACAGAAATCCCATTCCTGGGCATATATCTGGACAAACCTTTCATTGAAAAATATACATGCGCCTGTGTGTTCATTGCAGCACTATTTGCAATTGCCAAGATATGAAAACAATTTACATGTCCATTGATGGATAAATGTATTAAGAAGATGTGGTATATATATACAATGGAATACTTCTCAGCCATAAAAATGACAAAAATAATTCCATTTGCAGCAATGTGGATGGAACTAGAGACCCTCATACTAAGCGAAGTAAGTCAGAAAGAAATAGCACGCAATACCATTTATATCTGGAAACTAATATATAGCACAAATGAACCTGTCTACAGAAAAGAAGCAAATTCATGGACTTGGAGAAGAGACTTGTGGTTGCAAAGGGGGAGGGGAGGGATGGACTGGGAGTTTGGGGTTAGTAGATTCAAACTATTGCATTTGGAATGGATGAGCAATGAAATCCTGCTGTAAAACACAGGAAACATCATCTAGTTCCTTGTGATGGAAAATGATGCAGGATAATGTAAGAAAAAGTATATATGTATGACTGAGTCACTTTGCTCTACAGCAGAAATTGACAGAACATTGTCAATCAACTATAATAGGAAAAAATAATCTTAAAAAGCCTTTGTTAAAAAGCATCTCCCAACACCATGCCATTCTGTTTCATTCCCTCTATTGTGGTTATACATCAGTTTCACCCAATAAATCCTGATTTTTAAAAATTATTTTCTTATTAAACTATAGTTGATTTATAATAAAACATAAAACATCAGCACTGCTTTGAAAGTTAAAACAAATCACCTGAGAAAACATCATAATTTAGAATGTCTATGCTTTACTTATTCCCACAGAGGCTTTTCTCAACTGGAAGTTAGTGGGTATTCTGAAGCCCTATAAGCCCTCCCCACATGATATATGTTGCTCTTGCAGTTCAGTATGTCAGACAGGCCACACTTTTTTTTTTTTAATCTCTTCTCCCTCAAAAGGCACAATTACAGGGACAAGTCAGGAATGTCCCTCTGTTACTTCTCTGGGATCTTTACCCTTGGCTTCTGCAGAATACAACTTCAACTTCACATTGCAAGAGTCAGGAATAGAGAGACAGAGGATAAAAAGCGGGGGCGGGGGGGACATTTTGGAAAGTAATCTATTATAATTATTTGATTTTTTTTTTCTTTTAAGGGTAGGTGCAGCACATGGAAGTTCCCAGGCTAGGAGCCAAATCAGAGCTGCAGCTGCCAGCCACAGCCACAGCAACACGGTATCTGAGCTGTGTCTGTGACCTATACCACAGTTCATAGCAAGGCTGGATCTTTAACCATTGAGCTAGGCCAGGGGTCAAACCCTCATCCTCATGGATACTAGTCGGGCTTGTTACCTCTGAGCTGCAGTGGGAATTCTTTGAATAAATACCTGAGAATCCACCACCCCAAAGAACAACTTAGTATTTGGCAACAGCTTGTATCTAACAGTATGGTTTCCCCATCATCATTCTTTTCTCTAACCCAAAGTAACCACCATCCCGAATCACACGTTCATCTTTACCTGGCATCTATTTTTACATATTTTTATTTCATATATAATATTAATCTTTGTTTTTAATTTTTTAGCTTTAGCATACAGTATTTAATCTTTCACAACTTTTTTCACTTACTGCTATACTACTAATGTCCATCCATATAGTTGCATGCCACTGGAATTCATTCATTTCAAACTGTTGTATAATATTCCAGTGTGTGATTTCATTTTACTTTCATAATTTCTTTATTACACCTAAAATCATCATTAAGATCATTTGCTTTGTTACTCCTAAAATCACCATTAAGTTACCTTTAGTAACTTCAGTATTTCAATGTGAAGCACGTTCTTGGATAGGGTCTTTTAACCAAACATTACTTTAGTCGCTCAACAATTATGTGGTCATGACTGACGGCCTTACTCTTCATAAAAATATTCACACAAAAAGCTCAGGTGGAAAGAAGGCTGTGTCTCCTTCTCATTACAATGACAAAAACAATAAAAAGAGGCAAAACAAATTTTTAAGCAATTCAGTGATTTTCATATTAGGTTGTCTTTTGTTAGTGGGAAAAACAGTTACTTTACAATCTCTACTTCCTGAAATATGGTTTCAAGCTTAAATAATGAGGTCTTTCTTTTTTTTTCTAATGGGGCCCCACCCTATGAAAGCCTAATAGGTTGTAGGCACTGGTATTTAGGAATATACAACTATGAGCTGCTGTGTCTGAAATGACAGGCATTAAAAAGCTGCCTCAACCTCCTGCCAGGGCAGGCCCTGTTCCAGATTATCCCAGGTGCCAGTGGGCAGTGTAACATAGTGGTCTAAATACACAGGATCCCAGCCTCTACTACTGGAGAACTTGCTGTGATTGGAGAGCTAATCTTGCTAATCTTGGATACAAAACAAATCCCACCAGGCCTTTTAAGAAAATTGATTAGCATTTCTCTCTGCCTTCTCTTGTTAATTGAGATTTTACAGGCTATCCTACCGGCCATTATTCTATAAAGCAGAACCAGCCTTAGCTCTTCCTCTCCTTTCCTTCCCTCCAAATTAGTATATTTACAGAAATAACATGCTGCAGTAAGTAAATGTCCCTGTTCTCATATTCTTATTGGGCCAAGTGTGTTTCACAATCTTGAGGACAGGGACTATTTCTCTAATGATAATTTTACACTGATGTTGTTTTGTATAGAGTGTGGAGTGGGGAATAAAGAAGTTTGGGGAAATTCAAGGATTGGTTCTGGGTAGATTGTATGGAATAGGGCAAGGACACACAGCCAAGGAGTTGAAAATTCTGTGCTATTGTCTTGTCAGCAGTATTGAAATCATGTACCAGCCCCTAAATCCTTGTGTTTTGAAGGAAAAGCCTCTTCTTTTAGTTTCCCAAGCCTCCCCTCAGTCTCAAAAGGCTGACTCAAGAGTTAATGATTATGAAATATTTTTACAGCTAAAAACTAGTTAAAACAGTCTCCATGATATTACGTTCTGTCTTGGCCCACTAACTTACTCTAACTGGCTTTTCCCAAATGATTTCTTCCTTGCTTAATTGTTTTTTTTAACTAATGTTTACTTTTTGGAGTTATATTGCACCTAGCTTTTCTTCTGTAATTGAAACACTCCCTAACACCCCGCCCCTGTAAGCAGTCTTCTTTCCAGAGAAAATGTCAAGGAATGAGAACTCTAAACACAACCAGAAACCATCACTGGACTGATGCCAGACTCAATGATTCTGAAATGATCTATGGAGGGAGAATAATATAGACACCTTAATCAATAACTCTATCTTCCAAGCTAAACCTATAAAAATCCTTGCTATCCCCTCTCAAGGTAGGATATAGTTTTGAGGCATTACCCTGCTGTGGCCTCCTTTCCCTGGCAAAGCAATAAAGCTGTTCTTTTTTCTTCACCCCAAACTCTGACTCCAGGACTTAACTGGTGTCAGTGTACAGAGGCCAGTTTCGGCTACAGCATGTGAGATCAAGGAAAGCAATGATTAGCAGATTTTGCTTTCTTTAACAAAAATCTGAAGTGAATGAGGCTAGGGTCAGTGGGATGATTTCTTTCTTCTCTTTTTCCTGAGACTACCTACAGCCTGCTAGGCCTTCCTGCAGACCCTTGACTATGAAATTCTCCTTCTCAGAGCCTTCAGCAATACTGCTTCATCTGAGTGAGGTGGCCCCAAACTCTTCTCCACCTGCTCCTCACAGCCCTTCACAAAGTTAACCCCTACTCATCCATCAGATCCCAGTTCAAAAAGCACTTCCTAGGGAAACATTTCCCTCCTTGCCCTTAGCTATGTTTTCCCATAGCACTGGCCTTCACCTTCATTTTATGGAGTATCTTGTAGTTAAATGATCACTTGGTTCATGGTAACCTCCTTAGCTAGGAACTAAGCCAAAGGCAGTGGCCGCATGCCTTGATTTACTGTCATGCTTTGCACATAATAGTCATGTAATTAATATTTACAGAATGAAGTAGTACATGTACATACACTAAAGAATTTTACATAAAATTGTGGAAAATGTAACAGAATTTCTAGTATCTATATACTTTTCAATAAGAATCTCTAGTAATCATTCAGTTCCTCATCAGCTGACAAAGGGTACCATGAGTTGCACCAGGAACAAAACAAAATATGTTTAAGAAAAGATCAAAGAAGAGGAAAATGTAAAAAGGAAAAGGAAAAAACAATTGCCCTTGGGGAATTGCATGCTTATACCAACATAGATTGCAATTGCTTTCAGCAAAGAGAAGATATTAATTAGTAGAATAATCTTTGTTTCCCAGTTTGAAAGTTTACTGTGATTGCTTTCCTCCAGTGCCATGCCAGACCTTAATGGTTGTAAAGATTACTTGACAGCATGTGAAAGCCAACTAGCCAATTAATGGCTGCAAGTCACCTAAGTGCCCTGAAGAATATATGTTCACATTGCTTAGGTAGTTAGGTCTGATGTATTAGTTTATACTTGTTTTTTTCATTGCCATGTGTCTTTAGTATATCTTTTCCTTTTATGTAGTCTGCTAACCACATAACAGTAGCCCCTCATAGCTAATTTGTAAATTAACATTTATTTTCTACGTTTAGTGGTGAAAGTCCTACCAACACCAATCAAAATTCCTAGCACTTCAAAAATTACTAGTATTCATTCTGCACAACAATTTCACGTCTAAATTTTATTTTACGGCAAATTTTAAAGTGCAGATTAATTATATGACACCTGCCTACTCAGAGAGCTGTATGATATGGGACAGAACACTTGATCTCAAAGTGCTTCCTTTACAGAAAACAAATCACAGAACATTCTAGCCAGAGGACCAGGAAAGGCTCTTTTGAGTTTAGTGCATCTTGTTTGCTACAGACACCATAAAACTTCTACTGAGCATATACTATTTTTTTCATGATTATAAGGAGTTAAACAGTGCATTTAGATCTCAATTTTATTTAAGGTACAATGCTTGATAATAAGCATTTTTGTGGATTTCTCTGTGCCTGCTTTTTATTACCAGCTTCATTTTCCCTCCTTCCTTCCTCCCTTTCACCACACCAGTGGCATGTGGAAGTTCCCCAGGGCCAGGGGTATAATGGGCACCAGAGTTGTGACTTACACCATGAGCTGTGGCAAGCCAGATCCTTAACTCACTGTGCCACAAGGGAACTTTCAGCTTCATTTTTCTTTAGATCCTAGTTCTTTGTTTTATTTGTTATCTATTAATGAATTTGTCTCTAAAAACCTTTGGAGAAAAAAATGTGAAATGAAAATGAATAAATGAATGAATGAATGAAACCCAAAATAAATTTTTTGTAAGTAAATTCTCTCATTCTGTAGTAAAAAGCACAAAAATACAGGGGCAAACTCCATCTAGCCCCCAAATTCCATTTCCTCAGGTTTCTAATTTTCCTCAGGAAATACTTTAAGCTTTTAAAAAGGTCCCAGGACATGAAATAGTAATATGCAAATAACCAGTGAATAACCATTGTAGCTGTTAATTTCAATATGTCAAAATATTAGATTTACATCTCTCTATGGAAATCAGCATTTTAAAAAGAGGAATGACATCCCTGATTTCATTCTATTAAGGCATTTAAAGTAAGCAGTCCCACACTGCTCTCTAATCACTCAGCAGAGAAGAGGGCTTAGCTATGCAGGCACAGACTGAAATCCCTTGTTTCTCTCAATGAATGGCACTGCAAAGAGAAAGATTGGGCAGGCCAAGCATTGCCAACCACTGCAAGTCTCTTTGAAAGATTTGCTAGTTCTTCAGGCAGTGAAGGGAGTGCTGTATTGAACTCCACGTCCATGGTGGTTTTACCTGGCTACAAGCCTTCCTGCCTTAAATCTTTCTGTTGCATACTTTTTGCACTTGCTGCTTATTCCCTCTGGAGCAAAGTGTCTTGGTTGATTGGAATAGCAAAATCCTCTCTGCTGTTTCAAAGAATTAAGTTGTCTCTGTGTTGTTATCCCAGTCACTGTCCTATAGAATGACTTTTGACACAGGCCCATGAAACATAGCAGGTGGAACCGACACATCCAACTGGATTGTGAACGGCTGTAAAGGAAAGAATATCTGGGCCCTAGCTCATTCTGCTTCTAACACTAACTGGCAATGACCTTCAGACTGTGGTTTTACTTCTCTGTGTCCTTATCCATAAAGTCAGAGAGGTTTGTCTGCTGTCGAGGTCAGCAAACTTTAATGTGCATTTAATTTTCCTAGTGATCTTATTAAAATGCAGTTCCTAATTCAAAAGATCTGGGATGGGATCCAATATTCTGAATTTCAGTCTTCTGGGGTGAGTGATGCTGATATTACTGATCTAGGGACTACATTTGAAGAGTTAGGGAGAGAATCACAAAAATTCTTTGACTTCATTTGACTATCTAATTGAAAGGTAACATGTAAATAAATGAAAGAACTTCAAATACTTATACTGAAATTCACCTTATCATTTGTTGTGTTTTTAGGTTATATTTAATTGAACTTAGTTTAAAACTATTTCTTTCTAATATATCTTTGCCCTCAAAAAAGAATAAAACTAATGTGTACCAAACATGTGCTCTATGTGTTGACTTCTGGTATATCCTGGGAATGATAAAACTGATATCACTGTAGTCACATGACAAGCTGTGTCAAACCCAAGCCTTCTAACAGTGATATATATCTCTTAGGACCTCTGCCCAAAAGAATGCACCAGGGAACTTCAACAAAGCTGTTTTCATCCAAATTCCAGTTGTGTTATTGCTATGTTCTGAAGAACTAGAATAATCATCTTATTCAGAAACAAAGCATTTAAAAAATACATCAAGAAACACAGGGAAGTTGAAATACTCTAGTGAGCTAGGGATATATACGACTTAGAAGAAATGCCCTCTCCATCAATAATGCTGGTAATTAAAGATGCAGATCTGGACTCCTATGGGCACTAGATACTCATTTTAGGAGCTGATTTGAGGCCAAGTTTCTAGTGTACTTACATGTTTAACTTTGACCCATTTTAAGTGACCACAATACCACTTCTTCTATATGCCATCACAATTTATTTCTCTAAGTATTATTTGGAAAATAGTGGAGCTCTTTATTCATAGTTCTCTTGATGAATTAACAGACACCAATTTAAATTTACATATACACACACACACATATATATGTATACACACTTTGAAAAAGTTTTGGTTACCAAAGAGAACAGGTAGGGAGGTGGGAGGGATGGACTGGGCGTTTGGGATTGGCATATGCACAGTGGGTATATGGAATAATTGGCCAACAGGGACCTGCTATACAGCACAGAGAAATCTACCCAGTATTCTGTGATAATCTGTGTGAAGAAAGAATCTGACAAAGAATGGATGTGTGTATATGTATGACTGAGTCACTTTGCTGTACAGCAGAAATAATCACAAACTTATAAATTAACTACACTTCAATAAAACTTAAAAAAAAATACAAGTCTGTTTTAGTAGCAAAACTGCCATCCTACCTGTAATTCCAGAACAATTTCCACACTATTCTAGAAGCAACACTTATCTAGTTCTCATTCCATGCTTATTGCTATCAGATTTATTCCCAAAATTAACATCTCACTGACCTTCTGAGGCTGCAGTGATCTGTGTGTATTTATAAGCACAGAATGAGAAAACTCCTTTTTCTGTCCTTTCATACTCATTTATCAAACACAAAATAAGCCCTGATTTTATACCAGCCAATGTGCTAGGTGCCAGAAAAAGGTATGTGTCTTGATTTTTATTGTTCACCAAGGGCATGGCATAAATCTCCTTTAAATCTCAAATGTCCTCATAGGAAGGATACTGATAACCTCATTTGGCAGATGAGGTACAGCTTTCTCCAGGAAAGTGACTATCTCCATAGTGGCACGATGTGTGCTCTTACCTAGATCTTCTAAAGCAGATCTTAAACATTTATTCTTAAACCTTTGTTCACTTTCTTTCTATTTCCCACACTCAGTTTCCTGATCTAGGAAAATCACTGCATCCATGTCACCTTTTGCAAAAACATTTTCAGTGTTACTCCTGGAGGTGCACAGGTCTGAGAAGTGTCTGAGAACTCCAAACAGCATGTATTACTAACTGTCTGAAGCAGGTCACTTTTTCTTGGACTTGTGTGCCAGAACTTTGTATTCTCTCCATTCATGAAACATATGGGAACACATTTCAGCTAAGGCAGTATCTACTCTTTGGAACATAGTATTTTTTTCTAGTGACTCCTACTCAAGCCTGTGATTCTTTTCTCTCTCATATGAGTGTTATGTATTAAACAGTGTAAAATAGAGCAAACCATTACACATTTCTAGTCCACTTTGAGATTCTCTATAAGTATGTAGATTTCTGGAGAGAGCATTATTATAGCATTCAAAAATGGGATACTAGCTTTATCAATCAAGTTCTCTTCCTTTTGCTCTCCACAGAAAAGCTGAACACAGAAAGATATCTACACATGAGCCCAGAGACCTTGATTGTGTGCATTATCTTGGAACAGTCAGCTGCAAGGGGGGTGGGATGTACTTTCTTCAAATGAAAATGACCTTCCCCAGTGAGTATAAATCACCAGTTAAGTTGATTTAGTATTATGGTATGCAAACACAGTCAATATTTAACTGAATTTTCTACTCTTCAAGACATTACCTTGGCATACCATCTGCTCTCTCAGTAATTAAAAATTCCAAAAAAATATTTATTGAATTCCTACTATGTGTCAGTAAATTTGATTGGCTCAATAAGAACAAAGGAAGCAATAACACCATAAAAGAGGACATAAACATGACCCGATGAAATAGAGTAATGAAAATATTTTGTAAAGGAGAAAAATCTGAAAACAAGTTATTTAGGCCAATTTTTTTTTTTTTTTTGGTCTTTTTGCCATTTCTAGGGCCGCTCCCGCAGCATATGGAAGTTCCCAGGCTAGGGGTCGAATCGGAGCTGTAGCCTCCGGCCTACGCCAGAGCCACAGCAATGCGGGATCCAAGCCGCGTCTGCAACCTACACCACAGCTCATGGCAACGCCGGGTCGTTAACCCACTGAGCAAGGGCAGGACCGAACCCGCAACCTCATGGTTCTTAGTTGGATTCCTTAACTACTGCGCCATGACGGGAACTCCTAGGCAAAAATTTTATTTTCATAAAGCTGAAAGGAAAATATAATTTTAAGCATACTAATATATACCTATTTAAGATATATTAGTCTCAAGTCTCAAAATGTCTCAAGTCTTGTGAATCAAAGACATGTTTATTATATTTGTGACCTACCTGGTGTCTATATTGTTTCAATTATTGTCTTAAAGAAAATCTCATCTGGTTTATGCTACAGTATTTTATAGAATCTAATCTCTTGCCTACAGGGAGAAATAGTGTTTGAATGCAACAAGGTAGTCTTCAGAAGCGTTCAATGAGACAAAGCAAATGCAAACTGGGTCTAATAGCTAAAGACTTTTTGACTTTTTAAGATGTTCATTTGAACATTTAAAAGGTTTAGTCTCATATCAGTTCTAGAAAGCCCCCCTGGGGCAGACTTAAGTAACTATGCCATTAGGAACTCAGCTGCAAATTGCCTATTAAGTCTGACTGAAACTGTAAAATTGCTTTTCACAATGCAAATGAATGTAAATAAGAACAATTGGTTACACATATCACAGGCTATCAAATTGTCCAAATTGTCGACAGATGATGTATACTTCCCCCACCCCACCTTGAATTAGCATTACTTTAAATTTATATTTAATAGGTCCTAACAGGCTGGGGTGTCCCTGTAATAAATTCTACAAATTTATTATAAGCAGTTATATGCATCCTATGTATGTTATCTATTATATGAAACTTAAACTTCTTTTTGTCTATGTCTGAGGGCACTTAGTTTCAGGTTCAGTGAATATACCACAAAATAATCCATTTAGCCTTAGCTCTTAGGTTAGAGTAGCATCATTCAGTTACTAAACACTTTTAAAACACTTATCTTTTTTTTTAATAAATTCATTATAAGAAAAAAATAAGATTATAAAAATGTCATGTCTAAATTGTAATATACACAGAGGAACCTTATTGCTATCATATTTATGATCAGTATTTTAAAAAATCACAAGTTATTTAACCTTTTAAACCCTTAGTTTTCATGTCTATGAAATGAAAGTAATAACATGCAACTAAGAGAAGAGATTTCACACTGTAATTGCAAGGCAGACTGAGTGAGACTAGTAAGATGTCATCAGAAAAGGCATATTCTTAACCCTACTTCTATTCAAACACAATCTCTGGAACCTTTGGAATTTGACCTCCTAATGTAAGTCTGAAAAAATAGACTTGCACCTCCCCAAAGAATATAAAAATACTTGTCATTATTTTCTTATCCTCAACTTTTTAAGGTTTCAGACAAAAAAACCCAAAAATATATTAATTTTAATATCCTATTAAAATACTAATGAATCTATCAATCAATCAAGTTTTTTTTTTTTGGTAAAGAGATTTTATTGTTCCTTAGTGTCTGCCCTATTCTCTTTTTTTTTTAATTTTTTTTTAATTGTTATTTTCCTAATACAATTTTTTTTCTACGGTACAGCATGGTGACCCAGTTACACATACATGTATACATTCCTTTTTTCCCATTATGGATTGGGAGCTTGCAGTTAATAGATGCAACCTATTGCTTTTGGAATGGATTAGCAATGAGATCCTGCTGTGTAGCACTGAGAACTATGTCTTGTCCCTTATGATGGAGCATGATAATGGGAATCAAGTTATTTTAAGAACCTAGTATTATATCACTATCACTGTGCTCAAGATAAAATACAAGACCATTAATTTTCAACTTCATTTTGAAAGAGGAAATAGGAAATAGGAAAACAACACGGAAGTGTAAGAAAAGTATCCAACCTTTACAGAAACTAAAGTGACCAACATTTCTGCAACTGCAGTAGAGAAGATCATTCTCCATCATATAGTATAAATATTCATGTAAAAACAATCTATTGAACCTTATTTATAAGATAATTCTATTACTATTTTACAGAAATGATCAAAAAAATTTTAACTCTATGCATAGAGTTAAAAATGTACATAATTATGAGAAAATAGTATAATTCAAGTAGGAAGAAGGTTATAAAACTGAGGTTGTGTTTTCATTACTTCATTATCATTCAAACTGAAGTGGCAACTTTTCATCTGATATAATCACATAAAGTGGTAAACTCATTAACAAAAAGAGATGTCATACTGCATTTCAAAGGATGTCACATATGCAGTTTTCCATAATTTCTGTACATTTATAAAATAACAATACATGATGCATAATTTGTGTTTTTATATTTCTCTTTTAGATATCTTCAAGTTTTACTCTTTAAGAGTAATGCCAACTAGTAAATTATTTATTTTGAGAAAAAATAAACAATACTCAAGCTCAGTGAATCATGCAGATTTCAGTTCCGTGGAGTATTCAACACACTGGCAAGAGTGATATAAATAAATAAATAAACAAATAAATAAATAAGAATGTGGGAAGACCAAGCCGTACTTTTTTCTTTGCATGTGATTCAGATAAATTTCAAAATATCATAGCCTTGATATTTAACTTATTATTAATGATGATTTTTATGTGTTTCACTTTTGAAAATCCACCATCAAATGTGTTTCTACAGATGAAATCAATTTACTTTCATTAATCATTGGTAGTAGTAAATGATATGGATACACATCAACAGTATCCTATTATAAGCAATTATTTCTCTTTCCTATGAACAGGGTAAGCTGGGAGTGTGGAAGAGCTAAAGTCCCTGGGAACAGGACTAAGATGGGGACAAACTTCCTCTACCCACTGAATGTGATGCCACTGAAGGGTATTCTATAGTGTCTGAGTTCTCCAGCAGAATTGAGCATCTATTGTCAACCTGCTCAATAACATACTTATTTGAATTTCTTCCCTTTCCAATCTTAGTGCCATACTCCCCAATAGTTTTTCCTGGATGACCTCACAAATAAATGACATGTATTGAAATATTTTAAAGAAACCCAGCTTTTGATAGCACCATTATACACCGCATGATTTTCCACATGCTATCTGCAAAGTAGAACCCAACTAAAATATTTAAAATTTACTTTCTTCTTTAATTCACAGTTCTACATCAACTTGTATAAGATGTAAACTCTTATAATGGGTATGAGAGTGGGTTTGTTCTCTGTCATTGGAGGAAGCCCTGAAAGTATCTTGCTATTTTGAGGCTGTCAAAGACATCACATTTTCTGTAGAAAAGGAAAGTGAAAATTATATGGATAGATAGATAGATACCTAATAATAAATAGTGTAGTCCCTTATTATTTGACCTTACATACATTTTTTAGATGATTCTGAAAAATTGACTTACACCAAAAAGAAAAGCACGGATAAATTTGTGGGTTGGCGATCTTTACTAACCTGAATAAAAGATATGAGAGCGTTGAATGAGGTTGAAGGTAGAAATGTATCTATTGGTTAAGACCTTATGGTAGGACCAGTCCCTTAATAGTCCCTTAAAACATGAGTTTTTGTTTGTTTTTTGCCTTTATTAGCCTTGACCCTTTTTTCTAGTCAGGAATGCATTTAAGAGAGATTAGGATGGTCACAGAAGGACTGCAGAAGGAAGAAAAAAAAAAAAAGCACCAGTGAGTCAGTAGGTCAATATTCACCTTTTTTTTTTTTTTTTTTTTAATAGGCTTCCAAATGAGGCTCAAGGGAAAAAATAAGGGTGAGTGGGCCAGTGGGAAGTCAAGAATGGAGTTTACACCATAGTAAAGCAATAAATTAGGTTGGGAATCAAACTAAATTTTATGCCCAAACTTCCCAAGTTTCTACTTTCACCGCCACTCTTGTACTTAGTCAAAGGGCTGTCCTTGCTTTGGCAGGGAAGTGCAACCATCAACATCTAGTGTTGTCTATGAGTCATCCAGAAGAGATGACATTGACAATGTCTGAGCTTTCTATGCCCAAAGTGATGAACTGAGCCCCATGAAAATACTTCCCGCATGGTCCAAAACATCCCTAAGCACCCCAAAATGAAGGGTGGGAAAAAAGAATTGGCAAGGCAAGATGAGACAGAGAAAGCCCCCAGGACCTTGGGTGAGACCTCAGTGGTATTCTTGCAATACTTCTCACCCCTCTAATCATATTAAATTTTTACTACTGTGATTTTCAAGGTACCATAATAATTCATACATTGAATTGGATTTACCTTTTGGATCCTAATTCAAAGACAGAACTGTATTTTGAATCTTCACTCAAAAGCCATTCCCAATGCCAAATAATATGAATATGTTTGAATATGTTTTCCATTGTTAAGCCAAATATTTTGTGTCATATGCCATACTGGCAGTGCTGTTAAATGTTCCTGATGACTTTTAAGATAATTCTCATTACACAATCTAATTTTGCTTCACCCTGACATTTCAATATTAAAACTATAGTCTACTAGTTACTATGGTGTTTTCTGGGAATAGTTTATTTTAAATTCTACAGAATTTCCATTAGTCTCCTTTTATTAAAAGAGGATTTATTTTCCCCTGGTAAATTTGGTTTTATTATAAGAACATGAAATTTACTGATATAATAAAAGCAATTTCAATTAACTTATTTTTCACATGTCATTCCTAAAACAACATAGAGACCTGGATTTAATTGAAAGAGTGAAAAACTGATTTCAGCAAATCAGAAGTCAGTATCAAAGTGTGTGACAATTTGCCATTAGATTAGCATGAAATTTTTTAAAGGTAAAAAGCTCTAAAAATGATATGCATTTTTTTTTTGGTCTTTTTGTTGTTGTTGTTATTGTTGTTGTTGTTGTTGTTGCTATTTCTTGGGCCGCTCCCGCGGCATATGGAGGTTCCCAGGCTAGGGGTTGAATTGGAGCTGTAGCCACCGGCCTACGCCAGAGCCACAGCAACGCGGGATCCGAGCCACGTCTGCAACCTACACCACAGCTCACGGCAATGCCGGATTGTTAACCCATTGAGCAAGGGCAGGGACCGAACCCGCAACCTCATGGTTCCTAGTCGGATTCGTTAACCACTGCACAACGATGGGAACTCCTAAAAATGATATGCATCCATTTTTAATGTATAAGAATTGAAAATAATACTATATAGTTAAATATTTCTTTTTTAGGAAATTTATCACAGCTCTCTTACTCTAGACATGAATGAAATTCTCAGCCATCATTAACTAAGTATCAGTCCAAAGGACTTAACATGCAGCTGTATCCTACCTCTTAAGATTTGATCTATTTCTCTTTATTATAGTCTTCCTGTGACTCTTCAGGTTTAGTTAACTGCCAGTAATAATGAGATCTATTTTGCTGTAGGTATTTAATTATACCTCATTTAAATTTTTTTCTTTCCTAACTAATGTATTTCTATATTTGTACTAATGTAACAGTACAAATATAGAAAAAATATAAATTATTGATAATACTAACACTCCTCAAAAACCACTGTTAATATTATATAAATATATTCCATTTGTGTTTATATCTGTAAACGTGTATGTATATGGATCTTAATAAATATAGATTAATATATATGTATGGATTCATGGCAAAGTGAGATTGAACTCTACATGCTATCATTTTCTCTTCTTAAAAGCTTCATTTCTACAACATTTAATGAGAAAATTAGGCAAATACATGACTTTAACAATTTTTGGTGCTTATGATGAAGTCCCTAAAAATTTAATCCACTCATCCAACTAATATTATATAGTGACAGAACATTGTGATTTAAATATTTTAATGCAATATAAGTGATATACCAAAGTTTCTAAAAATTCCACTAGGACCTCACATTGCCTTCCAGCTGGCTCTTTTTCTCAGGATATCAAGAAGCCTTGTGAGCTGAAGCCTGATGATTTTGCAGCCCTTACAACTGGAGCAGACTTTACGTGGATGGGAGTTTCCCCTGGAAAAGTTGCTACCTGGGATACTAACAAAGTTTGATGAAATTCTCAGATCATGAATGTCCTTATATAAGAGGTAAAAAAGACTGTGGACAACTTCAACAAATGCATTAACATCCTGGCTTGAGATGTTAAAGAAACTCAATAATCCAAGCTGCATAACCAAAAGATTTTCCTGTACCACCATCTTGGAATTCAATGGGCTAGTTATCCCCATGATTCAATTCCTAGATCTTTACTCTAACATAGTACTTAATGTATCTTTTTTTCATTTTAGGTATCCCTCTATTCTAAGATTCCTGAACTCCTTAAAATAGCTGATTTTTACTACCACCTCTCAATTGGTTTTACAAGAAAAAGAGTCTTCCAGACACAACTTTTCAGACCCTGTTTTGACCCACTCAGGAGGTTTCTGATCATCTCTAAATTGATTAGTAACAAGTGATATTTGCCTTGAGTAGAAGAGGAGACTAACTTGAATTTTATAGGAACTTGGTAGTCTAAAAAACCATATTGTTGAGAATTCTCCCCATCTCCTCCTACACACACCTTTTTTCTATTCCAGGAGATGTTAATAGGCTCATCAGCTAACCAGCTAACTGCAAGGATTGCCTTGCTCTGGAACATTTCCAGATAAGGTCCACCTCCATTCCTCCTCAGTAGCTCAGATAAGACCTGACTCCTCCTTCCCTCAAAATTCGTTTGCTTATTTGCCTCTATAATTAAGACTCCTTTCCTTTTCTCTGAGATGTTCCTTGTTGATGAATACTGTACCTATAGTGACAGCCTGAATTAAATCATCACCTTAATTGTTCAGTACATTGTGTATGACGTTTTGTGAAAAGGCCAAAGTCAACATCCAGTTCTTTTTGCTGTTAACATGATTCTGAGGTATCAGATATAAAAAATGCCACCTCAAATGGTTTTTTTTTTTGTCTTTTTGTCTTTTTGCATTTTCTTCAGCCCCTCCCACGGTGTAGGGAGGTTCCCAGGCTAGGGGTCTAACCTAATCGGAGCTGTAGCCACCAATCTACGCCAGAGCGACAGCAACGTGGGAGGTTTTTTGGTGGGTTTTTTTGTTCTAGAACTTTCTGTGTAATACTACCATGAATATGTCTTCTTCTTCAAATATAATAATGGCAAAGAAGTGTCCATTTGTCCAATGTACCAGACTAGTTATCAGATCTTCTTCAGCAGTTTAGTCCTTAATATTTATGAAACAGGAAGAAAGGGGGCAGGGCATAATGCTTAAAAAATGACCTAGTCCTTGAGGATATAATAAAAACTGATTAGAACCAACTAGGTCCAAGATAGTGGATGATTTGACCTCCAGTGGACCTTGAGCTTCGTTATACACTCCTTATAATACATTGGCTGAATGACATGCCCACAGGTGCCATGACAATTCCAACCATAAAAGGCCAAAAAATAGGTGGTGGCTGAATTCCTGGAAATTCCTTCCACTTCCCTGAAATGGTTGCAATAATTCTCCCACTCATTAGCCTATAAAAGTGCTCAGCTCAAAAAAATCTACCACCTCATACTTTGGGGCCTCTCACCTCTCACCATCTGAGATGGCCTACACCATGGAGTGTGTTTCTCCCAGAGCAGCTCTCTTGCTTTTTGAGATGGCCCACACTTTGCCCATCTCTCAATAATTCTACTTCTTACCTATGACTTTGCCTCTCTCTGAATTCCTTCCACGTGGAGACATAAAGAACCTGAACTTCAGTTAAGTCCTTGGGCCAGGTGTGTGATTTTAATTAAAAACCAGTGGGTTCAAGTCCCAGTCTGAGTCTTGGCTGGGATAGAGTCCCAGCACATGGGTTCGAGTCTTAAACTAAGGTGTATGGTTTCATGAGTAGCTGCCATTTATTAAATGTGTACTAAATGCCAAACATTTTTGGAGCATTTTCTACTTTATCTTCATTTGTAAAAATAGGCATGAATATGTACTTTTTATAAAATTGAAAGAGCGAAGGACTCTTTTCTCTTCCCACCCTTTTCAAAACCTAATAGGAACACATTCCCTCTTACTAAGATCTGTTGAAAACAAAGCTAAGGCTAACAAAGGGGAACTAGGCACAAAAACTCATGGTAGAAGAGATCAAATCACTGTCACTATAATAATTATCAAAGACTTTTTAGCATAATAGTACACAGGCAAAAGGTTGAAAGAGTCAAAGTCAAATTATCCTGCAAATGAACTAGCTACAAAAGCTAAAAGTGTTCTAAATAGTCTCATCTATATTCTCAATTTAGGACCCAAAAAGACTGGATGTAGCTGGAAAGGAACTGAAGCTAGAGGATGAGGCAAATAGCAGTGGTACTCTAGAATAGCAGAGCAGAGGAATTAAAGACAGAGAAGGTCAAGTGCATTGAGCTGCTATGGATGCAACAGGAGTTATGATCTGTCTGGAGATTGAAGGACTCAGGAGCTGAGATGAAAAGTTTAATGTAAGAGAAATGACAGGAAGTTCCCTGAGGACTCCTTATAGAAAGATGCGCCCCAAACCAGAGAAAGGACTATTGTGTACACTCTTCTGGATTTCTCCTGTGCGCTTTGCCAGGTAACAATAAACATTTTAATAATAAATAGTATAATTACTCCTTTCTACCAGTGAGAGTATTAGTAGGAGATTTTCAGTCCATGCATACCTGCCTCTAATACATGATCCATTCATTTGTTCTTTCAATCTTCCTTCCTTTTCTCTTTTTTCTTATTTCTTTGCCTTTCTCTCTCCCTTACTTCTTCCTTTTTTACCAACTGCTTTCTTCCCTTTTTTCCTCCTATTTTAACTATTTTTTTTCTCTTTAACCACTGACTACTTTGTCTTTTATCTGAAGAAGTCAAGAGTTACTAAATAACTTGGTTTTAGTTAAGGATGGGGGAATTCAGTGGTCATATAAGTAAAACTAGCAGGATAAATTCTATTAATTTTCTTATGAAAAGTGTCCTGCAGTCCTGAGATTTAAATTTCACATAGCAGTTTTCTGCACAAAGCTTGTGATGTGCCAGCCTCAGGTTATTTATTTACAATCGTATTTCTTGCTGAGGTGAAAGGTAAGCAAGGAATGAAAGCAATTATCACAGTTTTTTTCTCTAGGGCTGTCACTGCAAAGTGCCCCTGTGACATAGCCTGACACTTTTAATGAATTCCCAGGGTTATGCAACAATGCTACTAACACCCAAATCTGTCACTCAGAAATAGGGATTTTCCTTCTGTTCTTGAGCTTGGATGCTAACATTCTCTGTCCCAGCTAATGAGGATCTGACTTTTTATTCTGGAACAGAGCACTTTAATAATGTGTCTCCACAGATCACACTGAACAAACCCTTAAAGTGTGATTCAATCAGAGCTAATTCCAAATACAATGTTTAATACTACTTCAGTGGAAGATGCTTAGAGGCTTTTTGTTTAGATACAGCTGCACATATTGAGGAGTGAAAAGGCCCACAGTTAGATTTACCATTTTCCTCTTTACAATTGCACTGCCTTGCCTTAAGTCCATTTCTATTTGTGTGCTTGCACACCTCTTTACTGACAGGGATTTCTGAAAAATTGTTTTGTTGAACTCTGGCAGAAATGCATGGCTGCCCAGCACTATTTAACAGTCTGTGCTCGGTGGGGAAAGCTGGCTTCCGTAAGTCACAGACTCTTGCCTCCCTACGCAAACCTGATTTTAAAGAGTCTCTATTCAACCTGCTTTGTTGTTAGGAGAGACCAAAATAGTGATGAGAATGATATAAGGTGTGAGCAAACATAGGAAAATTGTTTTGTTTTGTTTTTTTAAACTGGATTTTCAGGGACTAAACCCATAGTGTCAGCACTGGATGTGGTTTTAAACAAGAGTTATGATAAAACTTGAGCATCTTAGGAAGAAGGGGCACATTCTGAAGAAGGCATCTGCCAATAGGCCTGTCTCTGGAGGGTAACTAGATGCCTAAAGTATATGGTGCAGTCATAACAGAGGGTGTGAATGCAGCCTTAGTTTGGGAAAGTCTAATTCAGTAGGTTAATGACAGTAAATGAGCTGGGTCTGGGAAAGTCTAAGTAGTGGATAATATGAATGGTTAATATTAACACAAATGTGCAGTGCTGGACAGATTTCAAGTTCTTAGTCCACTCAGAGAAGAACACCAGGAAAGAGCTGGAGAGATCACAGTAGATAGGATCCAGCTGGGAAAAGCTATGGAGGATATCCAACCACAGAAAGTGAACTGAGGGTGAGAAGGGACTTCAGTACCAGTGGAAAGCTTAGGAACCACATTCTAGAACCAACTTAGAAGCCCAATGATGCTGTTTCAACAAAGAAGAGGTGAAAGACAGGAAAAGGCAAAAGAGAGAACTGGCAAAGTGGGTTAAATTTTAAGTAAAGTGCTCATTAAGCAACTGATCAGTAAGCCAACAGGTGTAAGGTTAAAGGACTCTGGCAAAGTGGACTTTTCCCAGGTGCAGAGAGGGTAAATGGGCAGGCTGAAATCTGAAGAGCCCAGAGGTGCCTGAGATAAAATCAGATCAAAGTCAATGAAGTTCGTTCCATGTCCCAGAGGTTGAGGTTCCAGTGATTTTTAACAGGTGTCTTACCAAGATCAGTGTTGGTTAGTAACTGAGGGAAGCTTGATGTGCAGGTAGAAAGCTTGAGTGGCACCAGCAGAGAATGGCTGGAAAAAGGCTGAGACTGATGAACAAGTGAAATAATCACATAGGGTTTAGAAATAAATTCTAGTTAATCAATTAAGTTTAAGATTGGCATATTCAAGACCCAGGTTCTAAATAATAAATGCTGAAAAGGGTTTGGAGAAAAGGGAACCTCTTACAGTGTTGGAGGAAATGTAAATTAGTAAGTGCAGCCACTATGGAAAACAGTATGGAGGTTCCTCAAGAAACTAAAAATAGAGCTACTAAATGATTCAACAACCCCACTCCTGGGCATCTATCCAGAGAAAAGCATAATTCAAAAAGATACATGCACTCATGTTCATAGCAGCACTATTTACAATAGCCAAGACATGGGAACAACCTAAATGTCCATCAACAGATGAATGCAGAAAGGAGATGTGGTATATATACAAAATGGAATACTATTCAACCACTAAAAAGAATGAAATAATGCCATTTGCAGCAACATGGATGAAACTAGAGACTGTCATATTAAGTGAAGTAAGTCAGAAAGAAAAATACAAATACCATATGACATAACTTATATGTGGAATTAAAATATGACACAAATCAACATATCTATGAAATAAAAATATATACATAGATATAGAAAACAGGCTTGTGGTTGCCAAGGGGAAGGGAAGTAGGGGAGAGAAAGACTGGGAGTTTGGGATTAGCAGACTAATATAATAGGGAAACTATTATATATACGATGGGTAAACAACAAGGTCCTACTGTATAGCACAGGGAAAAATATTCAATATCCTGTGATAAACTATAATGGATAAAAACATGAACAAATATATATGTATAACTGAGTCATTTTGCTATTTAGCAGAAATTAACACACCATCATAAATCAATATACTTCAATAAAATTTTTTTTAAAGATATAGATTCTGCTGCCACTGCTTTTAGTACAATAAAGACAAGGAACCTAACATTCCCTAATATATATATTTAATCTTCCTATACTCATGCCATGTTTAGAGCCTTCATTTATACTTGAGAAAATCCAAAAACATCTTTCTGAAGATCCCACAACTGAATGATGATTTAACATTAAGTATCTTTACTTCTGGAAGGCAGCATACACATTTCTACTTCTTAAACACTTAAACAAACAAGAAAATAGGAAACGGCAGTTTTGATTTCTACCACAATTCCAGACAAGTTTCCTACATCCCCCAAATCGCTGGCCTATGAGTCCTGGCTAAGGACACTTCCTTACAGGAGGTCCCTTGGGGTGATAGTGGATTGTGAATAAGGGGAGGAAAATGTTGGCCTATTAGTCAATGAAAGATTTGGCAATACTAAAAAATGTTACTCTGTACTGCTTGCTAGGTAGTGAAACATGGGTATATGATTCATACTTGTATAGAACAATTCCCTCTCAGCCTTCCAGCACCAATATCATAATAAGAATTCTATTGTGGTGGCAGAATTTTTTCTCTGAAAGTCTCTAGCTTTAGGATAGACAGCCTTATGCTTATATCCCCTGGGTCTACTACTTACTAGCTGGGAACCTAATTTGTACTCTCAAGACTTAGTCCCCTGGTCTTGTAACACACATAATTTAGTCTAATCGAAAATGTTAGTGGGAAGATTAAATGAGTCTAGTGCTACCTCTAGTAGGTAGCAAGTTGGTATTCAATAAGTGTGAGTTCCTTTCCTTGCCTCATTTCCCTTTCATGAAAATCACTTGATATTTTAGCAGTCTTTACAAAACCAGAAAGTCCTAAGAGATTGGAAGCTCAGTGCAGACTTCCAGGTTAGGATCCCTTTCTACAGGGTGAATTTTCTGGGAACAGTTTTCTTCCACTCAGGGCTGCCCCATATGGTTGTACAGTTTGTGCCCTGAAGACCCATTCACAGGACAGATCTCATTCATTTGTTTATTTATGACAACAATTTACTGGCAGATGGCAGTGTTTTGTTCCAGCAAAATCAGTATATCACAACAATTTCCAACAGATGGAAGTAAAGTGTCTTGAGGAATGGGTGTTTTTGATGTCCAGAGGTATTTCGTGTGCCAGCAAAGGCCTTGAACCTGCTTTGCCTGAATATTTTTTTATTTCTGTATGGCCTAAAATTGCACCAACTAGATTCATTTGGTTTGATATATATTCTTTTTTAAATTTTTTATTTTCTTTTTAGGGCTGCACCTGTAGCATATGGAAGTTCCCAGGCTAGGGGTTGAATCAGAGTTGCAGCTGCTGACCTATACCATAGCCACAGCAACGCCAGATCCAAGACACATCTGTGACCTACACCACAGCTCACAGCAAAACTGGATTCCCTAAGCCATTGAGCAAGGCCTGGGATTGAACCTGCATCCTCATGTAAATAGGTTCTTAACCCACTGGGCCACAACAGGAACACCATGTTTTAATATATAGTCTTAAAAAATTATTAACTCTAAGTCATTCATGCCTGCATTTAGGCCTTATTTTTACTACCCTGAGATGTCTCTGGGGAAATAGGTCTCAATATCTCGCTCTGGAAAGATGTAACCTCTAGTTTCCAGGGCTCCTTGATATTCAAACAAATGAGAAAGCCCAGGCTGTGAAGAAACATGAGCAACCCATGGAGAATTTCCTCTCAACACCTATCCCCATAAATAAATGCAGTGTAATAATACCATTACAGGAGAGTAAATAGGGACTAATAATTCTATATTCTACACTCTGCCTAATATTTCTATTAAGTTTAAATCAATACAATTAATCAATAACATAAAAATGTATGAGGGATTCTATGTCATGCTAATTTTAGAGTGTAAGTAGGTGTTCTAACTTAACACTTACCAAAGTCATAATTAAATAAATATAAGGTACCTGTATTGCACAAGAATTAGTATAGTGTTATTTTAAAGTACTTAGATTACTTGTAAATATATATACCAAACTTTGGAGAAACCATTAAAAGTATTTTTAAAAGAAGTATGATGGATATACTTAGAGGAGAGAAAACAGAATCATAAAATGCTGCTCAATTCAAACCAAGAAGGCAGAAAAAGAATAAAGACCAAAAAAAAAAAAAAAAGTTCATGATTTTCTTTTCTGTGGAAAGGTTCATTTGTGCTATATATTAGATTCCAGATATAAGTGATATCATATGGTATTTGTCTTTCTCTTTCTGACTTATTTCACTCAGGATGAGAGTCTCTAGTTCCATCCATGTTGCTGCAAAGGGCATTATTTTGTTCTTTTTTATGGCTGAGTAGTATTCCATTGTGTATCTATACCACATCTTCCTAAGGCAATCGTCTGTCAGTGGACATTTGGGTTGTTTCCGTGTCTTGGCTATTGTGAATAGAGCTGCAATGAACATGCGGGTGCATGTGTTTTTTCAAGGAAAGTTTTGTCTGGATATATGCCCAAGAGTGGGGTTGCTGGGTTATGTGGTAGTTCTATGAATAGTTTTCTAAGGTACCTCCATACTGTTATCCATAGTGGTTGCTCCAGCTTACATTCCCACCAATAGTGCAGGAGGGTTCCCTTTTCTCCACATCCCCTCCAGCATTTGTTATTTGTGGACTTATTACTGATGGCCATTCTGAACTGGTGTGAGGTGGTATCTCATGGTAGTTTTGATTTGCATTTCTCAAGAAAATCATGGACTTGGAGAATAGACTTGTGGTTGCCAAAGGGGAGGGGGAGGAAGTGGGATGGATTGGGAGCTTTGGGTTAATAGATGCAGACTGTTGCTTTTGGAATGGATTAGCAATGAGATCCTGCTGTGCAGCACTGGGAACTATGTCTAGTCACTTATGGTGGAGCATGATAATGTGAGAAAAAAGAATGTAGACATGTATGTGTAACTGGGTTACCATGCTGTGAAGTACAAAAAAAAATAATATATTGGGGAAATTTTTTAAAAAAAGATAAAAAAAGCAAATTAAATGAAATTAGCATTTAAAAAGACAACAAAATAAAAATTACTACCAATAAGATAATCAACTGTATTAATAATCAATTTAAATGTGAATGATTGAAATATACCAATTATAGGCAGAGACTATCAAAGCAGTTTTCCCAAAGCATGACCCAAGTATATGTTGTCTATAAGAAATTCACTTTGCAAACACATATCTAAAAAAGAGACTTGTATCCAAACTATTCCAAGTATTCTGAAAATTCAACAATCAGAAAACAATGAAATAAAAATTGAGCAAAATATATGAACAGATATCTCACCAAGAAGATAATAAATGACAAAGATATGAAAAGATGTTCCACCTTGTATGTCATTAGAGAATTGCAAATTAAAAGAACAATGAGATAGCACTACATGCTTAATAGCATACCCAAAATTCAGAAAACTGACAACATTAAATGCTGGCAAGAATGTAGAGCAACAGGAATTCTAATTCATTGCTGGTGAGAATGCAAAACAATACAGCAACTTTGGAAGAGAGTTTATGTTTCTTACAAAGCTAAATATATGCTTAGCATATGATCTAGCAATAGTGCTCCTAGGTATATATCCAAATAAATTGAAAATTTATGACCACATACCAATCTGACATGAACATTTACATTAGCTTTATTCACAATTTCCAAATATTAGAAGCAACCAAGATGTCCTTCAATAAGTGAATGGTATAAAAGTAGTATATCAATACAATGGAATATTAAGTGATAAAAAATGAGCTATCAAGTCATAAAATTACATTGAGGGAGCTTAAATACCTATTGCTAAGTGAAAGAAGCCAGTCTGAATAGGCTACATATTGTATAACCTATAGCTATTTAATTCCAACTATAAGACATTCTGGAAAAGAAAAAATTATAGAGAAAATAAGATTGGTATTAGGGGTTTTAGGATAGGGAGGAAACAATAAATAGGTGAGGCATGAGCTATTTTTATGGCAATGAAATTATTCTATATGATACTATAATATTGAAAACATGACATATATCTGCCAAAACCCATAGAACTGTACAACACGAGTGAACTCAAAACTAAGAAATTCAGTTAATAACAATATATCAGAATTGTTTCTATTGTTTCAAATACATATCATATTGTAACAAATGCACCACACTAATGCAAGATAATAATAGTGGAAACTCTGGTGGGGAGGAAGGGTATATATGAGAACATTATGCACAATTTCTCTGTAAGCTTCAAACTATACCTAAAAACTAAAAGCTATTTAAAAATTATATTAAATATACACATTAAATTTTATAATTTTAATTTAAATTATATTATTTATCCTCTCTCCCATTCTATACTATAATCACCATAAGGATCAGAGCATAATAGTAAAGCTGAATAAATATCTTCTGAATAAATGAATAAAAATCCCAAATGTAACAAATATCATTTATCTCATCCAGGAAATACCAAGTAAGAGATCGCAAAATATCACCTTCATTGAGATGTTCAATTTTACAATTTCTGAGCCCTTTTGGAAATACCTGACATATAGACAAACCTTGCCAAACCATTTACTAAGTCTTACATCAAGGTAATCAATAAAGACATTTAGCAGAAGAATATAGGTAATGATCATTAAGTCAGTATACAGCATATTGAAAGCGAAAATTTTATAAATCACTGAGCCCCAATTTTGTTCATCTTCTTTGTGATGGCTAGAAAGAGGGGGAGTCTTCTTAATCCAGATTCCTGCTGGGCTCTGTGCTCAGTGGGTTAAGGATCTGGCTTGCCATGAGCTGTGGTGTAGGTTGCAGATGTGGCTCAGATCTGATATTGCTGTGGCTGTGGCCAGCAGCTGCAGCTCTGATTCTACCCAAAGTCTGGGAACTTCCATATGCTTCAGGTGTGTCCCTAAAACAAAAAACAAAAAAAATTCCTCTAAGTCTTTACTTCACACTTTTGCTTAAATCACATATTCTGTGCTTAGGTATGAATAATATCACAAATCTTGCATTCAAAAACACATAGCTATAAACAGACAAATTGAAAAACTGCAGATTATTTTTCTCTGTTATTTTCTTTTTGCCTCCATGGATATCTTTCTCGCTCTTTTAATAACTTTTGAACTATTTGGACTTAACTGCTAATTTTTGTCCCTTTGGAGGACTTTCTACCTCATCAGTCAAGAGCTTGCCCCTCCCTGACCTCTAAGGCAACCTGTATCTTGCAAGAACATTTTACTTTCAGCACGTGTCATCAGTCAAGCCAGAATAACCTCTAGTTTTATATCTACTTTCATATATGTTACATCTATATGTTTCATGTGCATGCATGTGTCTATGCACATGAAAATGAGAAAAAGCCTGGCTTTCTATTGGAGTATACTTCAGATATTATCTAGTGCAGTTTTTTTCCAGAAGTGAAATTCTGACTAAAGTTCTATAAGCAAGTAATGAGAGATACAGGATTATAATCACAGATTTCTGTTTGCCAAGCCAATGCTATTTCTACAAACCACTCTGGAATTAAGACTCTACTTCTCTATGTAGTATAAGCATTACCTACCCTGGATGGAAATAAAGATTATTTTCATTGCCATTTTGCCAGGGGGATTTTAACTGGAAGTAAGAGTCCCTTGAATCTTCCAATTTCTTGTACTCAAGCTTAGTAACAATTGGAAATTGTGCTCTGGCGTGATGCTATTTCCTGAGCAGGGGGATGTTAAATCCCACTTTGGTGCAGTTTGCGTTTTAGTGTATTTTGTAAATAAATTCTTAACAGATGGACAGAGCAGCAGGAAGCCAACACCAGGGAGTCAGCAGGTGGACAGGAAAGCCAGAAATGGACTAGCACTGATCAGATTAACAAAACTAAAATATCTTGGGATTCACACATGCTGCCCATGGAATAAGTTGGCATTGACCAGATAGGCAAACTCAAATCAACACTGAGCATGGAAAATTTCCATTACTCTGTTCCTATGGGGTACCAGGGTCCCTCCCAGATGGTGACGCTAAAGGTCTAGATCCTGCAGAATGCCATTCTGTCTTTTTCTTCCTTTGAGGTTGTAATGCAGCAGGTAGGCGGGATAAATATTATACTACTTACTTACTAGGAGTATTGAACTGATCTTTATTTAACTGACCTACCCACAAAAGTAAAGCAGGGAAGGAGGGAGATACTATCATTGTATCCTATGCATCATTAGTAAAATCTCCCAAAGGACATAAAACATTTCATTGTTACTGCAAACACAGCTACTTCTACTCTCCAACCCATGGCATTGTTCCTATGTGCAACTCTAAAGGCTTCATTTTAAGGTCTGCTGCCCTGGTCACACAAAGATGGGATTCTTACATTAAAAGTCTCCTTCCCACACTAATATCTGTCTCCCCAAGGATCTCTGCCCTTTGCCTCCCACTGTAGGGATCATTCAATGAGGTAATGTTTGGCAACATAGGTCTAATGCTGGCAGGACACTCAGGACCAGCACACTGGTCAGGCCCAGGGGGTTCTAAATAAGTGTCAAGGTTTCCCAAGTCTCCAGAAACTCATTGTCTTCATTTGGAAATTCTTAAATGCTTAATTACATCACTTACATTTTTATGAGTTTTTTAAGTTGTGTAGCAAAGCCTTGGAGTCCAAGATAGACTCATATTTAATTCTGACTTTGCCTTTAACCAGCTGCCTGATCATGGAAAAGTTGCCTAAGAGCACTGAACCTAACTTTCATCACTTCTAAAATCAGGATTGTGAGAATTAATTGAGAACATATGTACAACAAACTCAGCAAAGCAACTGGCA